>NW_006159803.1:2422257-2491550 GCF_000334495.1 Tupaia belangeri chinensis | reverse complement strand
AACTTTCTGTGGTTAGATCTGATAGGATCCAATTCCAGGCTATTATGTGTCACCTTTGCAGAGGGGTAGGACATACATTAACAATGTCAGTTGGGGGGCTAGAATTACATCTAGTATTTTCCACATTCAAGTGTCCTTGTCATTATTGCTAAATCAATCTGACCGTCATTATGGCTAAAGCATCTGGCTCAATAAGTCTGGTCAACCACTGTCAGTAGTTATGCCACACAGAGACAGAACTCAAGATTCTGACCACATTTCTGTGTCCTCCAAGTTGGACCACTTCTGGCATATTTCAACCACTGGAAAGGACCTTTTAGTAAAAATTTTTTGAACAATTATTTAATTTTATTATAATTATCATTTTTAAATTTGTCACAGGGCATAGATGCTTAGCAGAGAGAGAGACAAAAAGAGAGAGAGAAAGTGAGAAAGCAAGCTGCCAGGTCTGGGTCTTGAACCATAGTTAGCCATGTGAGAGTCCAGCTCCTTAACCACCATGCCACCTACTGGCCTCAGGGACCTCTTTTTTATTAAAGTTATTTTTTCTGATCTGATTGAATGATTTCTTCTCCCATTATAGGAAAGCCATGAGTAGCTTGTTCTGAGGTATGTTTTGAGCTATGAAAGACATCTATTAGAAAGCTTTCATTTGAAGGTTTCTCTTTAGGTGACAGTATTTTATGATTGGACAGTCTCTGCAGGTACCAGATTCCCTATTGCATCTAACTGCATATTTGTACACACATGTTCAGACATGAGACACTCTGCATGGTCCCTGAATCAGTTAAGCATATATCCAGAATGCCCACCATGCCTGCAGTTGTGACACCATGTGCTAATATTTTTCTTTGCTCCAGTCTACTTTTTTGTCCAGTTTGGGTCCTTCAGGACAGCTAGAAACAGGTGTTCCCATATTAATGAGGCAAAGTGCACATGGAGGAAGGGATTTCCAACAGCCAGGGCCACTCATGACTGTACATTTTGTGGGCAAGCCACTCACACCACACTGACTGAGACCTCTGCCCTGATGAGGCACAGCAGAACAGGTGTAGGAGATTGAGTTGCCACAAAAAATTGTAACTCACAAATACCTGTCCTAAAAGCTTGGCACTGGGATCCAACATCTGTGAATATCAAATGCAACTCACTTGTGCCCAAATCTCTAGGCATCTAATACATTTCTATAATTTTCAATCCAGTAAAGTATCCTTTCTTTGTTAAGAACATCTAAAGGTGAACCTTATACCATGCAGTAACTTGCTATTTGACCATCTTCATTTGTATTGTTATAATTCTCCATTACGCCATTCCCTCTTTAGTAAGGTCTGTAAGCAAAATTCCTTCCGTATTTGGAGCCTCTTTCATTTCATTAGTCAACTTCTTGACGTATCTATTTAACTGAGTATCACTGAGGAATTTACAAGCAAATGCCAGTCTATCATGTACTGCAACTTTGTCTTAATTGAAAATTTCATCATAAGATCCTGCTTTGCTTAGAAATGCACACATGACACAGATATGGGGCTGTTCAGTTGTAATCATAGAATGCTGTACATTTCTTGCCAAAGGGAGTTCTTTTCATCCATATAACCTGATAAAACCATTATTGCCACATTGAGATTCAGATCTTTTTCTGAAGATGCCCCTGCATTCAAGATTTGGATTGCTCATCACATACCAAGTTGAACAATGCCACAGCAGCAGCTCTCTCCCATTCTCCTTCTTGTACAAGTGAGTTCAGAAATGGGGGCCAGGATGGTGGGTGGGTGGGTAAGGGTGCTGGACTCCCACATGGTCAACCGTAGTTTGAGTTCCTGATCTGGCAGCTTGTTTTCTTGCTTTCTCTGTCACTCTCTCTCTCTGTCCCTCTCTGGTAAATTAAAATAAATAAATAAAGTTAAATAAAATAATTATTTAAAAAGCCCCCACAAACATACAATGCCTCTCCTTCATAGCTTGAGTATATATTGAGTGTCAGCACTCTGTGGCCGAAATCAAATGACTAAAGGATATAGAAACATACTAAGTGGTTGTGAATACCAGATGCGGTGTGGAAGAGGGTGGGCGAAGGAGTAGAGTATGAGGAAGGACATTAAGGAGAAAAATAGAGAAGCAAGTCATTTATGGGACAAAGAAATAGGTTATTATCTATTGAAAATAACTTTATAGTATTGTTAACTGGACTGGTGAGAAATGTACACATGTTGGAATTTTCAGTTTGCAAGCTAAGTAACACGTGATTGAATGTATAAAAGAAATTGAAATTTAAAAATTAAAGGAAAAAAATCACAATCAAGTGAGTTCAAAAATGACCCCTCATCTACATCCATACCTTTCTTTATCCACTCACAAAATTATAAGGCTAGAAGTCTCATTCATTTAAATTTTGAATATCAGTTTGCTTATCCAACCTACACCAATTATGTCTGCTGCATTCTGCCATTCCCAAAGATGATTTTACAATTGATTTAATCCTGCATTAGCCAACAATTCTTCGCTGCCTGGAGATTTCTGAGTCAGATCTTCTGTATGTTGCTTCATAAAGTGCAGGGTATACCTGCGCGACTTGAGCTGTATTTTAGCTGTATTTCCAGCTAAAATGTGGTTTCTCCACACCTGCTCTGTATCAAGTCCATACCTTATAAAACCTGAAGGTTCATCTTTATTCTACCTTTTTCTAAAGAATTAGTGCTTCCTTTTCCTGCACATTATACAAATGGCCATAAGCCCACATTAAAGATGTAATTGGAGTCCAGGCAAGAGATATCCTTTCAAAAACAGTGAAATCAGGTATTTGAAGTGTTTGGAGTTGCAACTAACATTCAATTGTGACTTGTTGGACGCCATGTGAAGGAAGCAATGTAATCGTTCATTTTGCTTCCTTAACGTGGGTTCAGTTTCATCCCCAATGGGAGTGGGTGTACATTACTATCCCTTGTGAAAGTGGCAAGCAAGCCAGTCCTAGCTGAACACCATACTCCTTTTGTTAAGGGCTCTGATTGCTTAGTCAGAGTCAAAGCTGGCTTCTCAAATTTTCTAACATCCCATATTGCAACCTAACTTTCATAGAAGAAAGCTTTACAATTGTGGAAGTATGAGTCTACTGTCACCCCCGAACAGCTTTTGATTTACAAATGTCTTTTGGTTTGCATTCTGAAGATCAAATGTGACTAGGTTACAATGCATTACAAGCAAGGTGAAGTTTCTGGTCTCCTGGAAGGCAATAAAATGAAAAACAAGCATCTTTCTGTCCTAATTCAAAGAGCAGTCACCTTCTCTATTCTCCTTTCAGGATTTTTGGGCACACACACATGTCCCCAGCATGATTTTCAAGCTACTGGATCTGAGACTCAAACCACATCATTAGCTATGTGGGATCCAGCTGCCTTAACCTTCACACTACCTGCTGGCCCATGATCTTTGAACTTTGAGTTATGACTTGATCAACACTTGTAACTCAACAATTTGCTTGTCCAACTGCTAGCAGACATTCAGGGTTAAAATTCAGATACCAGCCAACACATTTCATATAGAGTTCACCTGAATTTATTGATACTATTGATTGTAGCTGTAGTCTTCTGTAAACCTAAAGATCCAGCTTTGAGTTAATCCACGGCAGATTCTACATGATAAAGGCTCAGTTCTGAGTCACAGACAAGAAATCTATCTACTTGTGCGGTGCCTGCCAACCACCAGGCTTGGTACCAGTCGTGTTTATTGATGTGTTGGAGAGTTCAGTCAGGTCCATTCACTGAAAATCTTCAAGTTTAACAAGTGTTCACCTCCCATCAGTGGTTTCTCAGCACAGGAAGGCTGTGTGGACTCTGAGATCATCACTGGGACGTCAGTAACAGATACTCTCCTAAACCTCTTAATTAGAGGTATGCTGAGTAGGGCCTATCCTCTCATGGAGGTGGTCACACAGCCGCAGCACAGACACTTCCGGCTTGAAGGTCCCCGGCTCTGCGCTGCAGCCGGAAGCGGGCCAGGTGGGGCAACCCGGAAGCGGGCCAGGTGGGGCAGCCCGGAAGCTGCACCTCACCCTCGGGAAAGAACCTCTTCTCACTAAGAATTGTGTGTACCACGCCTGCGGCTAGAGTTTAGACACTGGGCTTCGGAACACGCGGCTGCTTGTATCCACAGCAGTCAGGTGAGTGCCCTCGCTTTACCATGCCATTCCTTTTTTTTTTTTTTTTTTTGAGAGGTTTTTGCTACAGGGCGCATGCACTCACCAGAGAGAGACAGAGAGACAGAAAGTGAGAAATTAGCCTCCCCCGGAGGGGTGGGGTGGCCATGCTGCAATCCCCTCTCCATTCTCCTCTTGGGATCTTGGGCATGCACGCCCGCGCCCAGCATGAGCTTAAGCCACCGGATTTGGGACTTGAACCGCGGTCGAATACATGGGAGTCCAGTGACATAGCCATTACGCCAATTGCTGGTCTCATCATGCCACTGTTTTGAGCAACCTTTTTGGGTAATGTTCTCCTTTTCTTGCCATGAGTCCTGAAATGCCAAGATCCTGACGTGTCTTAGGGTTGCGCTGCCCTCCTTACAATGCCAGCCAGTCATTTGAATAATAAGAAGAAATGATATGTTGCAGTACTGATGTAGACTTTCTTGTCTGTCTTCCCTGAACTCATTGTTAAATTGGACATCTTTTGAAACACCGTATTTTTATCCATTTTGCTGTTCCTTTTGCTCCACTGGAGCATGCTTCTATCCTGTTCCGCCTGTCCACACAGCCTTTTTTTTTTTTCTTTAACTGCTAGAGGGAGTGTGCTTGTGCCAGGGAGAGATATAGAGTAAGCAGGGAGGAGAAAGCCTACCTCCAAGGAGGGTGGTCATCCCACAATCCCTTCTCCTCCATTTCTCATCCTGTTGGGCTCTTATGCAGAGTGTGCCCAGTGTGTTTTTTAAGCCACCAGAGCCAGGATTAGAACCACGGTTGACTAAGTGGGATCTGACTCCCTTAACCACTAGATTATAGGGCCACCCCCTCCCACAGCCATTTTGGTGCATGATCTGTGCCATTCCTATATGACCTCCCTAAAGCTTTGCTCAGCAGATGGGGATTATTTGTAACCTGCCTGATGAAATCCTGTCCTGAATGCCTACTATACCCCAGAAAGTTTTCATATTAATAGCTAGCAACAGAATAAGCTAAACTGGTCCTGTTTCCTTTTCCTATAATTTGTTATCTATCCCAGATATATTTTCTCATTTTCAGAATGTGTCAAATTTTGTAGGGGCCGGCAGGTGGCGTGATGGTTAAGGCACTAGATCCCACATGCTGACTGTGGCTCGAGGCCTGGACCTGGTAGCGTACTTTCTCACTTTCCCTTTCTTTCTCTCTGGCCAAATTAAGAAATAATAAAAATAAATAAAATTAAATAAGTAACTCTTTATTTTTTTATTTTATTTTGGACATTGAAGATCCTTTTTAGTTGTTCCATGTTTATCTGTAGCTTCTCTTCTGTTTGCCTGTTCTCATCTTCACTGTCATTTCCAACCACTCCTTACTATTTGTAGTTTTCAGGTTTGCAGTGATCTTAAATAGCTAATCATTTTGCCTGAACTTCCCTCTCTTGCTTTTTCTGGCTAACTCCTGTTCATTTATTAACATTGCCTTTAAATGTTATTACCACTTGGACTTATCTCTCGATAACTTCCTCCTTTGGGCCTCAGATCGGTCCGCCCATAGCACTTACGTTGTATTGGTTTGTGTGTGTTTTTCATGTTGTTTGTTACCTGTGAGGCTCTCTTCAATGCTTCATGTTAGTTCCTAGCTGGTTCTTCATCATTATTAGGTATGTATCTGCTGAATCCATCACTGAATGCTTGACTAGCTATAAAAACCTTTAGAATAGACAGGAAGCCATTTCAATTATGTTATTGGAAAAGTCATGATGTATTTTTCATTTTTTTTAAATGCAAAATATGTCATGACTTTTCAGACAACCCCATATGACAAGGTACATGAACTGTGTTCACCACAGTATAATAAAAAGGAGACATAAAAAAAGTTCTAGTTCTAGAAGTTCTATTTCATTAATGAGCCAACCAAACTTCTTTGTAAACTTTAGGCTGTTGAAACAGCTTTTCCAAAGGCAGCTTGCTTCTTAATGAAATATTCATGATGCTTGCTTCTTTTGATCTATCTCTATCACCACCCTGAACAATTTGACAATGTTTATGAATTACTCATCAAAGCCCAATGTGTTGAGCGTATTTTCAAGTTCATCTCCAAACAAGGTGATAGTCAAGAAATTTCCATTTTTTAAGCTGCAAAAAGGTAGAATCGAATTTCATATTTAAACAAATCTTATTGCATATCTACTCTGTGTTAAGACCTTTCACATATTCTATTGTATTTAATTGCCTTTTATCTTATGAAGTATTTAGTATAATTTTTTATGCCTTAAAGGTGAGAAGACTGAGGCTCAGAAAGGAAAGGTGAACAGTCCTAAAACACAGAGCTGAGAGTTAAATCCAGTTCTCTTTCTCTGGGATCAGATAGAGCTCTTCCCAATAACAGCTGCCCCCTGCACTGTCTGGTAAGTGATGCCAGAGGACAGGGCCTACGTCTGGTGTATGTTAGTGGCCTCCTAGGATTGCTCTATGCTCAGTCATAGGAGATGTTCAGCTTGAACAGTTCTCCATTTCCTAGGCGTTTGAAACAAGCCTTGGAATCATCTTTTCCTTGTCAGTCTACAGAGCAGTGTATAATAAGAGAGGAGAATATCAATGGCTGCTGAGCTGTTTTCAGTGTGTCAGTGTTATCTGTGAAGATTAAGTGGAAATGACAGCTCCATCTACAGCATTAGCCAGTTATACACACTTCCAAGAATTTGTCACATGGTAGTTTTCATCTCTCCCTCATTAGATCATTTAAAATAATGCATTGGAAAATGTGTGATCCTTGGAGTCACAGACTATATTTTCCTTACTAATATGTGACCTCAGACAAAGTACTGAACTTTGGGGAGCTTTAATTTCCTTAGTTATAAAAATAGAGACTAATACTTTCTTCATAGGATCACTGTGCTGAATTAGATAATATTTGCAAAGCTCTTAGCACAACCTAGCAATTACTAAATGCTCAATAAGTAATAGTTTTACTGTAACAAAAATAAAATGTTTACAATACTTGGTACATAGTGGATCCTAAAAATCGGTTTTCCAATTGGGGGTGGTTGGTGGCATTCCTACTGCTACTATTTCAGTACTACTTCTTTTTAGAGGAATGAGACAGTATTTGGTAAATGTTGAGTTTTTTTGATTATTTTTTTGCCATAGGTTCTATGTGCTCTCCAGAGAGAGATAGAAAGAGGGAAAAAGAGAGTATCAGTGGTCGATGAACGGTTTTCAGTGCGTCAGTGTTATCTGTGGAGATTAGGGAGAGTGGCCATGCTACAGTCCCTTCTCCTTCATTATCCCCTTGGGATTTGGGGTATGCATGCACATATGCTTGGCATGAGTTTCAAACCACCAGGTGTTGAGCTGTGGTTGGTCATGTGGAAGTCCAGCCTCTTAACCACCATATTACCCCCCCACACACACACTTTTTTTTAAGCAGGGAAAGGGATAGATTCTTTTGCAGATTCCTTTGCTCCTGAAGAATACAGTGTATTTCTTGAAATACAAGGGCTTCCTTGAATTACAATATCCTAAATACACAATTATAGATTCCTCAACAAACTCCAAACTTTCTGAAAGGAAATCTCTGTGAATAGAGACTGGCTTGCTACATCTTAAACCAGCTCCTCAGATGATTATTCATCTCACTGAATTTTGAGACCCACTAATCTACAACATCTTCACACACCAGTCCCCAGATTTATACCTCTAATGTTATCAAGAATTTGGGCACTGGTTGGCCTGAGTTCACACATTTCCACTTCCTCAGAGAGATCACAGAATTCTTTTTTTTTGAGAGAGGTTTTTGCTATAGGGTGCATGCGCTTGCCAGAAAGACAGAGAGAGAAAGCAAGAAATCACCCCTCAGGGGGGATGGCCATGCTACAGTCCCTTCTCCTCCATTCTCCTCTTGGGATCTTGGGCACACACACACATGCACCCGGCATGAGTGTAAGCCACCAGGTCCAAGACTCGAACCGTGGTCGACTACATGGGAGTCCAGCAACATAGCCATTACACTAACTGCTGGTCCCAAGGTCACAGAATTCTTATCCCCATTCCCTTGAACTACAAACTTTCTTCTCTGCATCCCTCCAGGGAAAGTTCTTGTCTATACTCCCACTCCCCCCCTCTCCCCCCGTGCCCCCATCCCTTCTCAGTTCTCTCTCTGGGAATGGAGGAGAAGGGATTGCGGTGTGGCCATTCCCCCTGTGGGGGGGTGATTTCTCGCTTTCTCTCTGTCTGTCACTCTCTGTCTTTCTGGCGAGCGCACGTGCCCTATAGCAAAAACCTCTAAAAAAAAGAAAGATTTATTTAATTTTATTTATTATTATTATTATTACTATTACTATTTTTTTCTTTTTTTCAATTTGACCAGAGAAGGACAGAGAGAGAGAGAAAAAGGGAAAGCGAGAAAGCAAGCTGCCAGGTCCAGGACTTGAACTATGGTCAACCATGTGGGAATCCAGTGGCTTTAACTCCCCATGCCACCTGCTGGCCCTTGTTTTGTTTTGTTTTAATTGCCTGAGGGTGCATACACTCACCAAAGAGACAGAGAAAAAGAGAAAGAGAGAGAGAGAGAGAGAGAGAGAGAGAGAGAGAGAGAGAGGGAGAGGCAGAGGCAGAAAGCACACCCTGATAGGGAATGGTCATGCAATAGTTTCTTCTCATCTATTTCTTCTCCTGTTGAGATTTTGGGCATGCACATAAATGTGCCTGGTATATTTTTCAACCTACTGAGGCCAAGACTTGAACAATGGTTGACCATGTGGGATTTGGCTTTCTTAATTACTAGGCTATGAGGTGGCTCCAGGTTTGCCTCTTTATACTTAAAAATTCAGACTCTGCCTGCAACTCTTTACAAGTTTAACTTTTTCAAACCTAAGTTTAAATAATATATTAACTGTATACAAAGTTGGGTTTTTTTTTTTTGAGAGTTTTTTTTTTTTTCCAGTATAGGGTGTGTACACTCGCCAAAAAGACAGAGACAGAAAGTGAGAAATCACCCCCCCACAGGGGGAATGGCCACACCGCAATCCCTTCTCCTCCATTCTCCTCTCGGGATCTTGGGCATGCATGCACACATACCCGGTGTGAGTTTAAGCCACCGGGTCCAAGACTCGAACCGTGGTCTACTACATAGGAGTCCAGTGACATAGCCATTATGCCAACTGCTGGTCCCAACTTGTATACAAAGTTTTATCTTGACATATTTTCAAAGAAGATGCTGGATTATCATTCAAATTTTAATAACTTTAGAAACTGTAAACATAGGTCTAGGAGCTGGCACGTGGTGTGGTGTGGTTAAGGGCATTGGACTCCCCACATGGCCAACCGCAGTTTGAGTCCTGGACCTGGTGGTTTGCTTTCTCACTTTACCTCTCTCTCTCTTTCTCATTCTGTCCCTCTCTGGCCAAATTAAAATAAATACATAAAGTTAAAATAATTCTTTTAAAAAAAATCCATAGTTTTTTTTTCCAAATCATATCTCCATTTGCTCCTCACCCTTTTCCTGGCAGTCGGGCTACACCAAATCAGAACAGAAGTCTTCACTTCAGACCTCAAATTTTAAAAGTTCATAACTTTGTTACTTTTTCCCTGGGCAAGTAAAGTGAAAAATGAGTTTTCTTAGCATCAGCAGCAAATCCACCCAGGGTCTGCTTAAGGAGATACTAGTCTGAGGGCCTTGTTCACAGACTCCAACCTGTACTATCTGATCCAGATCTCACTGAGTTGCCTCTGTTCCAACCACTTACCTAATTTATATTTGTCTGATGTAGCCTCAGAAAGGACATGGAGAAAAAAATCTATTTTCTACACATGCTGTGTTGACAATGATGACATGCATAGTTAAACCCACAATCTACACAGTTCCACACGCCCTGCCAAGTCCTAAGCTCAGCTGCCTTCACAACAGCAAACTTTTAAGATAGCCAGAGGTTTTATATTGATTATTTGACAATTCAACATGCAAGGTGCTCCTGTCCTTTGCTGTGCTGCTATTGAGCTTTTCCAGAATGACAAGGCATTCATAGTGTCTTAAATCAATTTTGAGATTTCGCTGTGAATGAAAGAGCTACACAGGTGACATTGCAACATGCTTTTGGTAAGTCATGACTCTCATCTGCACCTCACCCTGTTAGAATGATTGCAATCACATTTATACTGCAGACCAGCAGAATAAGCTGGAAGCTGAACTTGTAAGAGTTGACTTGGTCACATATGATAATACTATCAAATCTTGGTTTTGGAAATGAGAGCTAGCCATATGCAATTTGAGAAGCGTCCTGGACCTGGTGGTTTGCTTTCTCACTTTACCTCTCTCTCTCTTTCTCATTCTGTCCCTCTCTGGCCAAATTAAAATAAATACATAAAGTTAAAATAATTCTTTTAAAAAAAATCCATAGTTTTTTTTTCCAAATCATATCTCCATTTGCTCCTCACCCTTTTCCTGGCAGTCGGGCTACACCAAATCAGAACAGAAGTCTTCACTTCAGACCTCAAATTTTAAAAGTTCATAACTTTGTTACTTTTTCCCTGGGCAAGTAAAGTGAAAAATGAGTTTTCTTAGCATCAGCAGCAAATCCACCCAGGGTCTGCTTAAGGAGATACTAGTCTGAGGGCCTTGTTCACAGACTCCAACCTGTACTATCTGATCCAGATCTCACTGAGTTGCCTCTGTTCCAACCACTTACCTAATTTATATTTGTCTGATGTAGCCTCAGAAAGGACATGGAGAAAAAAATCTATTTTCTACACATGCTGTGTTGACAATGATGACATGCATAGTTAAACCCACAATCTACACAGTTCCACACGCCCTGCCAAGTCCTAAGCTCAGCTGCCTTCACAACAGCAAACTTTTAAGATAGCCAGAGGTTTTATATTGATTATTTGACAATTCAACATGCAAGGTGCTCCTGTCCTTTGCTGTGCTGCTATTGAGCTTTTCCAGAATGACAAGGCATTCATAGTGTCTTAAATCAATTTTGAGATTTCGCTGTGAATGAAAGAGCTACACAGGTGACATTGCAACATGCTTTTGGTAAGTCATGACTCTCATCTGCACCTCACCCTGTTAGAATGATTGCAATCACATTTATACTGCAGACCAGCAGAATAAGCTGGAAGCTGAACTTGTAAGAGTTGACTTGGTCACATATGATAATACTATCAAATCTTGGTTTTGGAAATGAGAGCTAGCCATATGCAATTTGAGAAGCTGCCAACTTGAGATGCATTAAGCATTATACCATATGTCACTGTATTTAAGGCTGGTTCTGGACCAGTTCATTTTGAATGTCACTTATGAAAGATCACATCTCTGACATTTAATGTGATTGATTATTAGTCTCTGAGCCATAAAGAATTATTTTACTTGGAAAGATGTGTATTCTGAAATAAATATATTTCCTTTGGGAGCCTCTGTACATGGTTCCATCTTCTCTTCCATTTTTTTTCCTGGTAGCTTTAATGTTACAGATATACTTATTCTGATACCATAATGGTTGATATGGACATTGGGCTAAAGCTTTATTTAATCTGTAAGTTAATTCTCCATAATAAAGGAACAGCCTAGGGCCAGCAGGTGGCATGGTGGGTATAGCACCGGACTCCCACACGACCAACCACAGTTTGAGTACTGGACCTGGCAGCTTGAGAATTACACCGGGCACAAGTGCACGTGTGCTCAAAAATCCCAGGAGGAGAATAGAGAAGGGATTGTGGTGTGGCCGTCCCCACTGGGGGATGATTTCTCACTTTCCCTGTCACTGTCTGTCTCCTCTCTGGCTAGTGCACATGCCCTATGGCAAAAACATTTAAAATTTTTTTAAAAAATAAGGGGACATCCTTTCTATTTAAAGTGAAAAGGCGAAGCAATCCCAGTTGTTCAGACCTAGCAGTACGGACCAGGGCCACTCATCTGTGAAGAGAGATATGAAGGAATATCTCAGGTGGGATAAAATGAAGTGTTAGTATGTGACAACAGGACGTAAATTTTGGCAAGTGCCCATTTTTATTTATAATTCAAAGTTATCAAATATTCTTTTGCATATTAATAATGACAATTTGAAAAAAAAAGTATTAGAAGTTCTTTTTCTATTTGTGTGCCCATCAAAAAACAAAAACGTAGTCTGGGACCAGCAGTTAGCATAATGGCTATGTCGCTGAACTCCCACGTAACCGACCGCAGTTCAAGTCCCAGACCCAGTGGCTTAAACTCATGCCGGGCGTGTGTGTACGTGCCCAAGATTTTTAGAGAATGGAGGATAAGGGATTGCGGCATGGCCATCCCCCCGGGTGGGGGGGGATTTCTCGCTTTCTATCTCTCTTTCTCTCTCTGTCTTTCTGGCGAGTGCATGCACCCTATAGCAAAAACCTCTCAAAAAAAAAAAAAAACAAAAACAAAAAACAAAAAACAAAAAACCAAAACCAAAACCAAAACCTTAGTCTTGTAATATGAGTTGTTTTAAATTACCATATTATTTTGTTTACAAACGATTATAACCCTTTATTGTAATGTCTTATAATGAAAAAATACAATCAATTTTATTTGAGTTTTGTTTGGCTGAGTTACCTTAAAGCTTGAGTTACCTTAAAGCTGTTAGGATTCTTGGCTAAGTGAAAATAGATTCCAGCTATTCTTTCTTTTCTTTTCTTTCTTTCTTTTTTTTTTTTTTTTTTTTGAGAGCTTTTCACTAGAGGGTGCGTGCGCTTACCAGAAAGACGGAGAGAGACAGAGAGATAGAAATGAGAAATCACCCCCCAGGGGGGATGGCCATGCTGCAATCCCTTCTCCTCCATTCTCCTCTTGGGATCTTGGGCACGCACGCACATGTGCCCGGTGTGAGTTTAAGCCGCCAGGTCCAGGACTTGAACCGCGGTCGACTACATGGGAGTCCAGCAACATAGCCATTATGCTAACTGCTGGTCCCGCAGCTATTCTTTCTTCAACAAAAACTTTTTGCTATATTTTACAACTTTTGGCTTTAATATTATTTTAAAATTTTTATTCATTTATTTATTTTCAATTTTGCCAGAGGTTAGGTACACTCACCAGAGAGAGAATGAGAATGCACCCCACGTGGCGCATGGGCATGCCACAGTCTTTTCTCCTCCATTTCTTCATTTTCTTGAGATTTTTGGACACACACACACACAAGCCTCTAGTGTGTCTCTCTGTTTTAGAGAGAGAGATATTTTTTGCTATAGGGTGCATGTACTTGTTGGAGAGACAGAGAGAAAGTGAGAAATTACCACTCAGGGGAGATGGCCGCACCACAACCCCTTCTCCTCCATCTTCCTCTCAGGATTTTAGGCATATATGCACACACACCCAACATGAGTTTCAAGCCACCAGGTCTGGGACTGGAACTACACTTGATCATGTGGAAGTCCAATACCTTAACCACTATGCCGCATGCTGTTCCCCTGCCCTCCATGTATCTTCTAAGCACCCCCTGGGCCAGGATTCAAACTGTGCAGTTGGCCATGTAGGATTCAATTCTATTATCTAACAGACCATAGGCTGGCCCTAATTTTAATATTCTACCACTATAAAATGTTTGAGATAAAGGCCTCTGTATTGATATATATGTGACTAAGTTTCATAAAGAAATGGGAGAAGAGGAGAAGGGGTGTGGTCTGTCGCCTATTTTTATAGAAAGTGATTTATAGAAGTGTGGAATCTTTTCAAATTAATGCTTCACATTGAACAGTGTCCAGTGATGCTTCTTAAACTAGACCACATTGTGTAAGCAAATGTTTCAATAAAAAGATGGGAGAGATACCCTTTCTATAATATGGGGTTAATTTCAAACACAGGAAGTAATTATCTCATTACCAGACTTCCAATAAGGGTTCTGGAATGTTTCAGCTAGCACTGAATATCCACAGATAGCTGGAATGTTTTGGCTGTCTTCAAAGATACTAGATTCGACTGAAATTTTAGAAAGGAAAGACATATTTAGAGGAGTTACACAGCTACTCAAGATTTGTTCGTGGCAGTGCTGGGGTTAGAAGCCACATCTCCTGATCTTTAGGCCAACATTTCTCTAACTGGCAATTCTGAATAGTTGGATTTCTCTACTGGAATCTATCTCAGGTGGGGAATAGGGTGCAAAATTGGGCTGTGCCCCAAAGAGTGTATCCCATTGTGTAGGGAGTGGCTGGGCAAGGCACTGGGGACCTTTAAAGTAGACATGGTCTTTGTGCTGATGCTGCAGGGCAAGAGAAAGCTCTAACAAAGACATAATCTATTGTTGCACTGCAGGGCAGTGTAAATTAAAGGAAGCCGAGTATCAGCCAGAGAAGGCCAGTGGAAACTTGTTTAGAACCATAGGATGCAAGATGGTCCAAAATCGCAACAATAAACATAGCTGCCTTTCCCTTCAGCTTCTCCCTTCACTCATTGCTGTAGAAAAGAATAAACCTGGGGGACCAGTAGATGGCATAATGATTATGTTGCTGGACTCCCACGTAGTCAACTGCAGTTCAAATCCCGGATCCAGCAGCTTAAAACTCACACTGGGTGCATGTGTCCGTACATGCCCAAGATCTCATGAGGAGAATGGAAGAGAAAGGATTGTGGCATGGCCATCCCCCCTGGGGGGGTGATTTCTTGCTTTCTGTCTCTCTGCCTCTCTCCGTCTCTCTGGCGAGTGCATGCACTCTATAGAAAAAAATCTCTCTCTCAAAAAAAAAAAGAATGTCTCCAAAAAAAAAAAAAAAAAAAAAAGAATAAACCTGGGAATGGCTCAGGGCGTAGTGTTCTCCATCAGAGATACCGCTTGATCCCCACTTTTTCTACCTGTCAATCTTTTTGTCTTTTCTTTCTCAATTCTCCATCTGCTTCCACTCTGGGTTTCCTGCCCCTTTGTCTTGCAGGCCAAGACACTATTCTACACAAATTTGTACAACTAAAAAAGTGTCATTGTGTGACTACCCCCAACTACGTTTCTCTTGCCATGGAAGGAAAATATGTTGACAGTTGTCCTGACTCCATAACCAGGCACCTCTATTAAAGATTCCCCCTTCTAATATTGTAGTTACTTGCAAAGGGTGGGTTCAGGGATGCTGCAATGGAAAGTCTACTGAATTGCGGGCCCCTTTATAAGGCTATTTAGAAATGAGCCCTTTAGACATCGTTATGGGTGGAAGAGGAAAGGAAATTTCAGCAAGGGTTGAAATTTTAGCTGCTGGTGGAATAAATAGCTCTCATGACCTCTGAGATTCTCTACAATATCATTGGATGGTTTCCTTGAGAACTTTATTTGCAACTCTCAAATGTTAAAACCAGCTGCTTACAGATATCTTTCATATCTCTCCCTACTCTCAAGGAACATGATCTAAATATGAATCATCACAGGCACCGAGATCTTGGCTAGAAAATCTTCCTAGTGACACAGTATCCTATTCCCAGAGAGGTGCCAAAGGAATTCTTTCCATAGCTTCTTCCTCAGAAGAGAGGCAGAAGAGTGTAGTGGAAAAAGCACTGGGTTTTGGCAACAGTTAGGCTTGAGTTTCAATCCTGACTTAGCCAGTTGTTAGTGTTTGACATAACACAACCAAGTTAAACTCCCTGAGCCATAATTTCCTCATCTAAAAGTAGAAATAATGTTACCTACCTCAGAAGGTGGTGTAGAAAGGAGAAATAGTGGATATAAAAATACGTGTCAGCCCAGCCATGGTTGCAGGCATTCAGGCTCTGCCGTGTGTTGCTGGAACCAAATGGAAAGCCTGAGTTGGGATTCTGATTGGCCTGAACACACCCCGCATGGAAGTGCGCACCTGTGGTTTTAACTAACTGGGAGGCCAGAGTGGAAGGGTTGTGGGGTAACAAGTCCCTGTCGAAAATACCTCTCTGTCTATCTCTCTTCTTTCGCTCTTCCATCTCCTCTCTCTCTCTCCCGTCTCTTTTCTCTCTCATAAAAAAAGCATGTGAGGGAACCAGCAGTTAGCATAATGGCTATGTCGCTGGATTCCCACGTAGTCGACCGCGGTTCGCGTCCCGGACCCGGTGGCTTAGAACTCACGCCGGGCGCGTGTGCGTGCGTGCCCAAGATCCCGAGAGGAGAATGGAGGAGAAGGGATTGTGGCGTGACCATCCCCCCTGGGAGGTGATTTCTTGCTTTCTGTCTCTATGTCTCTCTCTGTCTGTCTGGTGAGTGCACGCGCCCTCATAGCGAAAACCTCTCCAAAAAAAAAAAAAAAAAGCATGTGAAATACCAAAATATATTCGATTTTAGATAAATTATAATTTGAAATTATAAATTATAATCTGACTTTTAGGACCGGTCTGGCTACTAGAATGGAGCCACTGTCAGTATAAGATCAGCATTTATGTTTGTTGGCCCTTTGACTAGTACATGTGTATTTGCTCGGAACGGGGTTAGTGGAGAGAAGACAAAATGTGATATCAAGTCTCATCTTTTTACTAAAGTTTTAATGATTTTTTTCCTTCGTTTTTTATTCCTTTTTCATTTACCTTTAAAAGTATTTACTGAAAAAAACGAAAACAGTAGATATATCCGTACATTCTTATTAAAAATGTGAACAGAAGCATCTTTGTCATTCCTTTTTTCTGACTACGGGAGAGTCAAAATAGCTGCTGCTATAGAGATGAAATGCTATGAGTAAACATTGAAGGCTGGCTCTTCCTGTTAGAAGTCAAACTACCTTAAGTATTCTTTCATATTAACTTCTACATGAAGATTAGAATCAGTTTTTCTAACTTGGTAAAATGTCTTTTGAGATTCTGATTTTAATTACATTGAATTATAAGTTTATTTTAACAGAATGATACCATTAAAATATCAAGTATTTCCAGTCAGGAACTTGGAATATTTCTCCAGATTTTCTAGTCTAAGAAAAATTCTTAAGTAAAATTTTTACTTGTATTTAAAAGATCTCATGTATTTCTTATTAGACTTATTCCTACATTTCTAATAGTTTTTTTGCTATTATAAATGAAATATTTTATATTAATTTAACATATTAAAAAGATAATTTAAAACTAATATTGCTATTCATTTAATAAAAAAGATGTTAATAATGTTTACTTTATATCCAGCCACATTGTAAGCTCTTTGTTAGTTCCAGTAGTTTGGCAATTCTGTTCTTCCTTTAGAATTTCCAGGAAGAACAATCACAGTTTAGTCATATAGTGACATTTTATTTCTTCTATTCAACTTTGTATACCTTGTGTCTTTTTTATACATGTGGCATTGGCTAAGTTCCTTAATAATGTGTTGATTGACAATGATAGAGGACATTCTTTATATTTGCATTCATTCACTGTACATCATTACAGCATGCAGAATGAGATTTTCCATCCAGAGTACACTGTATGTTGTCTCAATCAAACACATCAACAAACATGTTACTGTCAGCAAATAATTTTCCATTTCTTGTTTTCTGTATGTTTTGCCCCCCCATTTTTTGTAGTGTTGCCCCCCCCCCCCATCCTTGATTCCCTATCTCTTACCCTCTACCATCTCCCACTCTCCTCCCACACTGTCTAGGACATCCTTTAATTCATCTTGTCTTTACTAGGACTGCTTCGACAGTTTTTTTCCATCAGTTATGTTATCTGACCTCAGTTTCTAGTAGATACGTTTTTCTTTCTTTCTTTTGTTTGCTCATTCTTTCTTTCTTGTTTACTTTCCTTCCTTCTTTCTTTCTTTTAAATTTTTGTTGCTGAAGGGCATGTGTGCTTGCCAGAGAGACAGAGAGAGGGAAAGTGAGAAATCACCCCTGAGAAGGGATAACCACACCTCAGTTCCTTTGCCTGCATTCTCCTCTTGGGATTTTGGGCAGAGTTGCCCAGCATGATTTTCAGGCTGCAGGGTCTAGTACTTGAGCTGCAGAGTCAGCCATGGGGATCCAGCACCATAACCACTATGCTACCTGCCAGCCCTCTGGTAGATAATATTTATCTGGTAAATAAAGTTTCTTTTTTTTATTCTAAATTTATTAATTAAAGAGGATTAGGATATAGTTTTAGCTTTATTAAATGTTTTTTCAATATCTGTTGAGATCCTCAATATTTTTCTCATTTTGACCTGGTAATTTTTTTTTTTTTGAGAGGTTTTTGTTGTAGGGCGTGTGTGCTCGCCAGACAGACAGAGAGAGACAGAGAGACAGAAAGTGAGAAATCACCCCCCCAGGTGGGATGGTCATGCCGCAATCCCTTCTCCTCCATTCTCCTCTTGGGATCTTGGGCACGCGTGTACACACGCCTGGAGTGAGTTTTAAGCCACTGGGTCCAGGACACGAACCGCGGTCACCTATGTGGGAGTCCAGCAACATAGCCATTACGCTAACTGCTGGTCCCTGACCTGGTAATTAGTTTAACTACTTATATTCATGGGGAATATCCTACTTGATCACAGCATATCATACATTCTGTACTACTGGAGTTAGCTTACTACCTTTAAAAAACTTCCCTTTCTGGGGCCGTCAGGTGGCATGGTGGTTTAAGGCACTGGACTCTCACATGGCCAACCATGGTTTGAGTCCCAGGCCTGGCGACTTGCTTTCTCTCTGTCTCTCTCTGGTCAAATTAAAAAAAATAATAGGGACCAGCCAGAGGCGTGGTGGTTAGGGTGCTGGACTCCCACATGGCTGACTGCAGTTAGAATACCAGACCTGGATGCTTGCTGGGATTTTAGTCTCTTCATACTATTGTGCACTCCTTTTTTTTTTTTTTGGAGAGATTTTCGCTATAGGGCACGTGTGCTCGCCAGACAGAGAGAGACATAAAGACAGAAAGCGAGAAATCACCCCCCAGGGGGGATGGCCACGCCTCATTCCCTTCTCCATTCTCCTCTCGGGATCTTGGGTACGCATGCACACGTGCCTGGCGTGAATTTCAAGCCACTGGGTTCGGGACGCGAACCACGGTCGACTACATGGGAGTTCAGCGACATAGCCATTACGCTAACTGCTGGTCCCTGCAAAATATTCTTAAGAGAGAGGTAACATAGTCCTGGACCTCAGTTTATTAAGCATTTTTTCCTATAAGCTTTTCCCCCCCCTTTTTTTTTCTATTTTTTTATGGTACTCAATAAAAAAATAACCAGACAGTGTCAGTGTTTCTGGAGTCTTGTAAATTAAACCATTCAGAGCAACTGTCTTTGAATATAGCTTCAAAGCTGATTCTTGGGCCAAAATTAAGGAAACTGAAATGGCCCAGAAAGTGAAAAACAACATCAACAACCGAACTCTTTACGAAAACAAAAACCCATCTTCCCACTCCCATCTTCCTTCTTACCACAGTATATCAATATATCAATAGATGTTCTTTTCAGGCAAATATAGTATTTTAAATAATCTGCTATAATATTAATTACAATTTTATCCCTTCTGTTTAAATATTTTCTTTACAGTAATATGATTAAGTGATCATGATATAATCTGATTTATTAAAAATGTGACTTACATGGGTATTTTTTAGGATTTATTCTGTAAGTTGAGATACATCTACATTCAGATGTCTTTAGCTAAATCTCAAGCGATGACTATGTTCTATGTAGGTAATTCCTTTCCCTTTTTTTTTTTTTTTTTCTCAGTGTGGTTTCAAACATGGTAGGGAATGGAGTACTGTGAGTTATCGTTTTCTCTGTCCTATCATCTCTTCATTTCTTTCTTAATTACTTCTGAAGGACTTGTTTTAATCTAACTTGTTTTTCTTCCAAAAACAATTTCCGTGAGTGGTTATGTCTCTAAAGTAAGCAGACCCAGGTACAGCACTGGGGAGAGAGGCAGTACCCTCAGTTAAATAGATGAGCTCTTTGCCTGGAATGACTGGAAATTCCTTTGAGCTCCCTCATGAGTTTCCCTTCACACTCAGATGTATGGACAGACACACAGCAGAGGGCGCCCCAGTATAACACAAGAACCCTGAACCACTGACCAGCTCTGATGATTGGACTTTTCCTCAATTCTTAAACGTCTCTTAAGTGTTTATTATGTGCCAGGCACATGTATACTTTAGGCACTTCAAATGCAAAGATGAGCTCCTACTCTCAGGAAGCTTGTATGCTTTTTTAAAAAAGAATTATTTATTTAATTCCATTTGTTATTATTATTTCTCTAATTTGACCAGACAGAGACAGTGAGAAAGAGAAGAAGGGAAAGCAAGAAAGCAAACCACCAGGTCTAGGACTCAAACCGCAGTTGGCCATGTGGAAATCCAGTGCCTTTATCCACCACACCTGACCTGCCAGCCCCAGGAAGCTTACATGCTTTTTGTAGGTGAGATGAATGTGTGTGTTAATTAACCGCAAATAACAGCAGCTAACATTTATTTTCCATTTGCTCCGTTTCAGTCACCATGCTAACATCATCTTATTTATGCTTCATAAGAATTCTTCAAGTTATGTACTCTTGTGCTGGCATCATGCTGTGACAAGTGCTATAATGTGGGACTTAGAGTGTGTGGGAAGAAACAGGAAAGACTTAAGTTTACCTAAGGGAATTAGAAAAGAAGAAATTCAAATTAACTATTTACTTGTTCGCCTTCTCTTTAACTGTGAGCTGGTTGAGTGTAGATTGTCTTGCCCAGTTTTGAAACTTTGGTGCCTAGCCTCAATAGATATCTGATGAATGAATGAATGATGTTTATTTATTTATTTATTTGGAGAGATTTTCGCTATAGGATGCGTGTGCTCGCCAGACAGACAAAGGGAGACATAGAGACAGAAAGCGAGAAATCACCCCCCAGGGGGGATGGTCACGCAGCAATCCCTTCTCCTCCATTCTCCTCTCGGGATCTTGGGCACGCATGCACACGCGCCCGGCATGAGTTTTAAGCCACCGGGTCCGGGACGCGAACCGTGGTCGACTATGTGGGAGTCCAGCGACATAGCCATTGTGCTAACTGCTGGTTCCCCAGTAAGAATTTATTATTTGTTATGAGTGTATAGGCCAGCTGGAGTTCTGCTGATCTGGGCCAGACTTGGCTGACTTTAGATGGGCAGGATAAGGCCTGGTTTTCCTATGACGGTGTCACCCATACATTTGCTGGTTGGCTGGATGTTGGCTGGGTGGATAAAGGTGGATGGGCCATCATTTTTGGCAACAAGGACCAATTTGTGGAAGGTAATTTTTTCATGGACTGGGAGGAAGGGGATATGGTTTCAGGATGATTCCAGCAAATTGTACCTATTGTGCACTTTATTTCTATTCTATTCTATTATATTGTAATATATAATGAAAAAATTATACATGTCACCATAATGCAATATTCGTAGCCACTTTACAGCACTAGGATCACTGCCTCATCTCTACCTCAGATTACCAGGCATTAGATTCTCATAAGGAGCACACAACCTAGATCCTCACATGTTCAGTTTACAATATGGTTCGCTCTCCTATGAGAATCTAATGCTGCTGCAGATCTGACCAGATGTGGAACTCAGATGGTAATACGACTGATGGGGAGCAGCTGTAAATACTTGTGAATCTTTGCTCACCTGCTGCTCACTTGCTCTGTGATCCAGTTTCTAAAAGGGGTTGAGGGCTCCTATATTACAGGATGGGAAGCAAGAGACAGCATAACACTGACTTATGCATAAAACTGGTTCAGTGGAATATTTTTATATCAGGATTTCCAGTTACTGGAAACTGATACAGAATAGCTTAAGCTGAAGGAAGTTCGTTGGTAATTTCAGAGGACTCATAAAGTGTATGTGAGGTTGAAGGACTAGGCTTCAGAAATACGAAATCCTTAGAAACCTGTGGAAATCCCCAAATCACTGTGGGGAAGAAGCAGTTTACTGAGAAACACCTAGAAAAGATAATACCCAGCCCTAGTCTGGCTGACTCAGATTCAGAGTCCTCAGAAAGTATTCTATTGGTTGAGCTTAGCAATGTGCACTATGGCCAGGGGAAGCAGAATCTGAGTCCTTCATCCTCTATTACAAGAAATGGTTTTTCTCCTGGACTTCCCAGCAGAGGAGAATTATTTCTCCACCAGAAAATTGAGAGGCTGTTAGGATGGAGTAGATGTTGAAAGTTCCTAAAACCCTAGTTTCCTACATATATTAAGAAAGCAAAGAGATCTGGCTCAGTGGCACATTGGTAGAGTGCTGCTCAAGTGCTGCTGGATCCAGATGGAAGAGCATGCGCCAAGTGCTTGTGCTTGTGATCCTGCCTGGCTGGGAAGACTGGGGGCCGAGGGGTGTAAGGATCATGACGTGAAACTCTCTTGAAGGTGCTTACTGTTCTCTCTTTCTCTTTCTTCCTTACTGTTTCTCACTCCCATGAAATAAATAAACTTAGAAAGAAAGAAAGGAAGAAAGCAAGCAAGCAAGCAAGCAAAGACAGTGGATATTGAGGTATACCCCGTCTCATTAAATAGGCATTATTTAAATTCTAAGACATTTTTTGAAAGTAGATATAGTCTTCATTACTCTTGGGAGATTTGAAATATTTCTGGAAAAAGATAATAAGCAAAGATAATTCTTTTTCATCATAGATTTGAAGCTTTATATGTGTAGCTCCTTCATCCTGGCTTTGAGATGACAGTTTGCTGGCTTTTTCTCTCTTCTTACAGCTTTCTGGAGAGGAGCTGATTCTTGGGCCAAAATTAAGGAAACTGAAATAGCCCAGAAAGTATATTTTCTGTTTTATGGCTGGCGTCTTCTTTCATATAGAGAACTGAAGAATTTTAAAAGTGAAAGAAACGTTAGCTATTACCCAGTCCATGTAACATATGACCATGTTTAGTCAAAGCACCACTTTCCCGGGACCAGCAGATGGCAGAACGGTTTCATTGGTGGGCCCCCCACATGGCTGACCCTGGTTCTAGTCTCAGACCTAGAGACTTGAAACTCACACTGGACATGTGTGCATGTGTGCCCAAAATCCCAAGAGGAGAATGAAAGAGAAGAGATTGTGTAGTGGCCACCACAATCCGGGGGGTGGGGGAGTGATTTCTCACATTCTGTCATTCTGATGAGTGCACACACCCTATAGAAAAAAATCTCTCTCTCTCAAAAAAGAGTACCACTGTCCCTAGCAATAATGTTAGTTCAGGGATGAACACATGTCTCCAGAGAGGCTAGAAAGATTTTTATTTGAAGCAGGTTTCCCCACCACATATTGCCAGAGTTTGAACCTAAAGGTATGTAGTGTAGGAACAGCTTCAGTTGTTTTGCTACTGTGAAGCTAAAAAATGGAGACAAACTCAATCCTGGTGACATATTTTGAGCTACTGGATCCATCTGTATCTGAAGCTAGATACATGAGCCAGTAAATCTTTTACTTAAATTAGTTAAAAGTTTAATACATATTGGGCCCAGCAGTTAGCATAATGGCTATGTTGCTGAGCTCCCATGTAGCTGACCGCAGTTCAAGTCCCGGACCTGGTGGCTTAAACTCATGCTGGGTGCGTGTGCATGTGTGCCCAAGATTCCGAGAGGAGAATGGAGGAGAAGGGATTGTGGTGTGGCCATCCCCCCTGGGGGGTGATTTCTCTCTTTCTATCTCTCTCTCTCTCTGTCTTTCTGGTGAGCGCACGTGCCCTATAGCAAAAACCTCTCAAAAAAAAGAAAAGTTTAATGCATATAAAGAGCTTGGATCAATTTCTAGCAATAATAAACACTCGATATGTGCTTTTATTTGTTTATATCAGTTTGAGTTGGGTTTCCTATCATTTACAGCCCTAAGAATCCTAACTAATGCCACTAATGAGAAAATAAAGTGTCAAAAAGAGCTTATTTACAATAGCAACAGCTCAACCATGGTGGTGCAGCATAGTGCACTGCTTTGCTATGCTGGAAGCCATATGGCATATCAGGGTTTGGTCCCAGGTTCACCTGTGCATGCTGCACATTTGTCTATGATCCTGTCTGGCTGGGAAGGCTCAGGGTAAGTTTCACAGCAGGAGACTCTGCTGAAGGTGAGTCCCTGTTGAGGGTACTTTTTTCTCTTTTTCTCTCTGATGGAGTGAATGAGTAAACAGAAATTTAAAAACCCATAGGTATTAGCCTAGTAAGAAATAAGTGGAACCTGTATAAAGAAAATGACAAAACTTTCTTGAGGGAACCAATTTCCATAAAATAATCTACAACTTTTTCTATTTGTTGATTCCTTCTCCTTCCTCACCCATACCCATGTATACCTAGCCACCCCTTCCAAGTGCACTCTCTCCTTCTATAATCATGTGCTAATTCCTTCTGATTTGATATTCAAATATTTTCTGAATCTGTTTCTTCTTCTATACCCCCACCCCAACAGTTCCAGTTTGGGCCCTTATAATTTATCACACGGATTGTACCACCAATAGCCCAACAATCTTGCTGACTTATTTTTGTTGTCTCAGATTTATCCTCAAGTCCTAGTTCCTTAAAAAGCATTAAAGAACATCCTATAGGATCTTGTCTCCATCATTCCTTCCATCCCTTTCCTTTCTCTTCTGTTTTATGATAGAGACTGCATGTGTGCATAATAGAAAGAAAAGCACACTCCCAACAGGGTTTCCTCAGCAGTTCCCTTCTGCCAGCCCTCCAGCTTCTCAGGATCTTGGGTGCCCACTAGAGTGCCCAAGATGTTTCCAGACCAATCTGGGAATCCAGATCCATGGTTGGCCATGTGGCCCTTAGCCTTGCAGGGAACCATGTTACGGGTGCACATCAGCAGCTAGGTAAGGCTCCACCCTTACCCATGTTCCCTGCCCTCTGACAACACTGACCAGCTTCAGATACCCTGCCGAGACTGTTCTTTCTCACCTTAGTGCCTTCATTCATGTTGTCCCCATGAGTGGCTTCTCCCATAGCACCCAAGACTTAGCACCAACCAGTGTACCTCCTCACTCCACTTACTGTCTGTCTCCCAGCCAGCCCTGCAAGCAAGAAGTCCGTTTTATTTATTCTTATTTCCTGGCACCTAGCCCAACTCCTGGTGTGTAACAGGCTTTCCATGAAGATTTACTAATGAGTGGATGAAAGAATATGTGGTCCCTTAGCCCTCTGACTGCACAGTAACAGGAAAAATGAATGTTGCTTGGAGGAGTATCCACCTATATAACAGGGCCATATGCAAGTCTGTCCCAGGGTGTGTGGAGCTAATGAGTGGGAGGAAACAAAGAGAATATTCAGAGTTGAGCAGTGAGACAGAAAATGAATATGGTCACTTGCGCTGAAACTGTCATTCCTTGCCGCAGCGATAATAACAAGACATAAATATTCATGGTGTCATTATTCAGAGCGTTGTGAAGTGTTGCAGAGGATATGCTGTCTAGAATTTTTGCTTCAGTGCCTGAAATTATTACTAATAAAATTAAAGACCCTGCCGTGGTGATGCATGCTGCTAAAATGCTGTACTTCACAGACTAGGAGGTCCAAGTTCAATTTCTCGTCTAATCTGAAGGCTGAGGTGAGGGAGGCTATGCTTGTAATCCCAGTAACTCAGGAGGCTGAGGGAGGAGGACTGAGGCTCATGGGTGGCCTCAGCAACACAGTGAGACTTTGTCTAAAAGAGCTGGGCATGGTAGCATGTGCCCATAGTCCCAGCTGGGAGGCTGAAGCAGGAGAATTGTACTAGTGAGACTGTCTTAAAAATAAAAATAAAATGGGCTGGTTCTGTGGCTTAGTGGTTAAGGGAGCTGGACCCCACATGGCTGACTATTTTGAATCCCAGTTCTCATGGCTTCAAAAACATGCCAGGTACATGTGCATGTATGTACAAAATCCCAACAGAAACTGAGAAATGGAGGAGAAGGGATTGCAGCATAATCACACCCCATTGTACGTGCTTTCTCCCTCAGTCTCTCTGGCAAACACATGTACTGGCAAAAAAAAAAAAAAATCCTCAATCCTCGAAACAAAAATAAAACTCAGTGATATCTGAGAGCCAGTGAGGTGATGAGAAACTCTCAAAGTAATGGTGAAACAAATGGAGAGTCCTGTCTGGACAAGGGTTTTAATGAAAGTATAGGTGGTTCTCACTCTTGGTGGCAGCTTGTGTTTGACTTAATATCTCAGTCTGCACTTTCCTGCCGAAGAACTCACGTAAGTTAGACTCCAGAGACTATTTCTTCTTTCTCATAGAATGTTACTTTATTATTTAAATTAAAGTATTATTAAATATCATACCTACTCATGGGAGAAAATATGGAAAACAGGTATGTATAAGATTTAAAATGTCTGCTCTGACCACTTAGAGATAACCTTTTTGGTGTATTTTCTTTTCTAAAAAAATACAGAATTTAAGTATTGGACTGGTGTCACATAGCATATGATTGTGTAATAAACATTTGAACCTAGTCAGAAAAACTGGGATTGCAGCATATCCTTGGCATTTTCTAGCTGGGAAGCTTTGAACAAGGCAGTCACCTTTCATCTGTCTTGGTTTATGTATTTGCAAAGTATGGATTTAAGGAATATACCACAGAGTTTATTGGAGGGTTTAAAAAGACAATGAATGTAAAGCACTTGACTCTAGCATGGAGTTGGCAGCCAGTCACGGGTGTCTGTTCTAATATCATTACTGTTAACAACTTAGGTCATCTAGGGCTGAAGTCATCTTGTACTCCTCCCTGGTCCTCACCGCTGTAGCCTATCTGCTAACCAGATCTTGTTGCTTTTACTTATTTTGTGCTACTCAAATAAATCTCCTTCTCTTAGAGGAGCTGGTATACCTGGGATACTTAGATATATCTTCCTAGTCTTTGCTTTGGTTTAGGCCCTTGGAATTTCTTTTTCTTTTCTTTCTTTCTTTTTTCTTTTCTTTTTTTCTTTTTTCTTTTTTTTTTTTTTTGAGAAGTTTTTGCTATAAGGGCGCATGCGCTTGCCAGAAAGACAGAGAGAGAGATAGAAAGTGAGAAATCACTCCCCAGTGGGGATGACCACACCTTCCCCTCCATTCTCCTCTTGGGATCTTGGGCACGCACACACACGTGCCTGGTGTGAGTTTAAGCCCCCAGGCCCGGGACTCAAACTGCGGTTGACTACGTGGGAGTTCAGCAACATAGCCATTACGCCCTTGGAATTTCTTGCTTGGGTACTACAGTTTGATTTGCATCTCTTGCTGCTGCCTCCCAAACTGTTCATGCAGCAAATGGAGAGGATTTCTTAAAAGCAAATCTGTCAATATTGCCATTTGGTAGTCACAGGGCTGCTGTATGTCTCTATGAATATGTATGCGTGTATGTGTACAGTGAGTCACATAGTCTGCCTATGGGAAAGTGTGTGTGTGTGTGTGTGGAGACTGAGTGCCTGAAATTATTACTGATAATTTTAGGCACTGAAGGTAAGAGTTTTGTGCATTAGCCCCAGAAGAAATATAGATGGGGTAGAATGCTGTCTAAAATCACTTTGGTCTTAAATCCTCCCTGCTGGAGAAGGGAAATTTGGCCAGAGTCTGAAGGCACTGTCTTCTTAGCATCTTTGCTGAGGCCACTGCTACTAGCAGTACTGCTGGAAGGGCCTGGTACAGCCAGTGTCAGCTGCAGAAGCAGCCAGGAAGCAGGAGGGTTGTGCTGCCCAGCAGAGCTGCACGAGGCTGTGCCAAGATCAAGGTGGCATTTTTTTTTAAGAATTATTTAATTTTATTTATTACTATTATTATTTTTTTAATTTGCCACAGGGCATGTGCACTCACCAGAAAGAGATGAGGGTGGAGAGGGAGTGAGAAAGCAGCTGCCAGGTCTGAGATTCAAATCATGGTTGGCCATGTGGGAGCCTGGCACCCTAACCACCACATAACCTGCTGGCCTCTCAAAGCACGCTTTCAAATGGTTTGTAAAGGAAAACATCTGGACTTACAGGTATTCTTAGATGTCCCTGGGACAGTTTTTAACGACAGATATATGTTTCTGTATTTGAGCAGACCTGGAACATGTCACTTTCATGACCTGGCCCTGCCTTAATCTCTGGACGTGCCTCATTTCTAGTTAGGTACCAGCGAGTGTGCATGCTCCAGTCACTGAGCTAAGGGTGTTCCCTGGACGTGTCCTGTATGCTTGTGACTCAGGAGTGGAACTAGCTATAAATGACAGAGACCTAAATAAGGAATAGTAACTTAAACAAGTTAGTTTATTCCACTTTCACATTAAAGTTTGGAAGAAGAGAGTCTGGAGCTACTAAGTCTGGACCTACACTCCAGTTCAAAAGGGTTTCCATTGCAATGAGAGGAGGTTATTGGGGAATGACCTGCTGGAACCTGGAGATTCCTACTCCTAAGACGTGGGTTGGGGTCAGAAGGTGGCATGGTGGTTGGGGTGCTGGACTCCCACATAGCCAACTGCAGTTCACATCCCTGAGCTGGCGGCTTTCTTCTCACTTTTTTTTTTCTTTCTCTCTCTCCTGTCTCTATCTTGTGAATACATATCACCTATGACAAATTAAAAATAAAAATAATAATGAATAAAATTAAATAATTTAAAAAAAAGACAGGCTATGTTATTCTCTTCCTGGAAAGCTCTTCTACCCTCACCCCTAGCCACTATTGGTGGCTCAGAGCACTTCTAGCACATATCAGTCATAACCCTGTCTCATGGTGATGTATTTGCTTAGATGTTTATTCACTTCCAAGACTGATCTTTTTATTTTTTTATTTTTTGAGAGAGATATTTCCTATAGGGCACGCGTGCTCATCGGAGACATGGAGAGAAACAGAGAGACAGAAAGTGAGACATCACCCCCATCCCCCAGGAGGGATAGCCACACCACAATCGCTTCTCCTCCATTCTCCTTTTGGAATTTTGGGCACACACAAACATGCTCCTGGTGTGAGTTTTAAGCCTCCAGGTCCAAACTCAAATTGCGGTCTACTATGTAGGGGTCCAGCAATGTAACCATTACACCATCTGTTGGTCCCCCAAGACTGATTATTTAAGGGCACAGAGAGTGTGCCTAGCACATTGTCTCGGCAGATGATCAACAATTATTTTATGAATTAACTATTATGCTCCAGACAAGGAACTAAAGACAAAAGATAATTTTTTGAAAATACCCACAGCAGCCACATAAATATGCCTAAGTGATTTTTGATAAAGGTACAAATGTGATTCAATGGAGGAAGAATACCTTTTCAACATGGTGCAGGAGCAGTTAAACATCCATAGGTTAAAAAAAAAAAATGAACCTCAACCTAAACCTCACACTTTATACAAAAATTAATTCAGAATGGATGATGGGACCCCACTGTGGTAGTGGAGGCAGTAGGGCCCCTTTGGCCACAGTGCTTGGGGGAGAACTGCAGCACAGAGACCTGTGGAGGGTGCCTAACATGGAGGGATATCTTAAGGATGTAGGGCTGAGTGAAGAGTTCTTAGGCTTTAAACCAAAAGCATGATCCATGAAGGGAAATTTGATAAGTTGGATCTCATCAAAACTAAAACCTTTTGTTTAGTGTAAGTCTGTTGGGAGGATGAAAAAATAATTACAGACTATAAAAAATATGCAAATTGTATATCTGACAAAAATACATATAAAGAGCTCTCAAAACTAAACAAAGTCCAATTAGTTGGGACAAAAACATGAACACACATTTCATTTTAGAGTATATAAAATGGTAAAAAGCAAATAAAAAAATGTTTAATGTCATTAGTTATTAGAGAAATAATTTTAATAGCTTAGAACATTTTAAATAGCTTTCTTATTTTAGAAAATTTCTTAATTTTAAAACATTTTGGGGCCAGCAGGTGACATGATGGTTAAGGGCACTGGACTCCTACTTGGCTCACCATGTGGAGTCCTGGACCTGGCAGCTTGCTTTCTCACTTTCCCCCTCTCTCTCTCTCCTTCTCTGTCCCTCTCTGGTCAAATTAAAATAAATAAATAAATAAATAAAGCTAAATGAAATAATTCTTTAAAAAATAGCTTTCGTATAATTGGCTCATTTTAAAGAGATTTAAATTTATCTTTTTTTCTAGATCATGAAAAAAGATTCAGATTGTTGTTAGTTTGTGTGAGATTCTTTGGCTTACTTAAGAATGGATTCTACCTTTTTCTCTTTTAAAATGGTGTTGGGCAGCAGACTTGCCTATTCTGATCATATTGGCTCCTGGGTTTACTCTAGAAAGCTCAAGACTCATTTCAAATAACGTCTATGAATAGTCACTGCTATAGACTGAATTATGTTTCCCCTCAAATTTGTATGTTGAAGACCTAACCTCCCCAATGTGACTGTATTGGAGTTAGGTAGTTAAGGTTAAATGAGGTAATAAGGGTGAGGCTCTAAGCAGATAGGACCAGTAGCCTTACATGAGTTAAAAGAGATCTCTCTCTTTTCCTCTCCACATACACATGCCAAAAGACTGGGTGAGCATGTAATGAGAAGGTCTGTAAGGCCTTCGCCAGAGCCTGACCATGATAGCACCCTGACTTCAGACTTCCAGCCTCCAGAACTGTGAGAAGGTGTTTGAGTCACCCAGACTATGGGATTTTCTTATGGCAGCCTAAGCAGACTGATCTAGTCACCAAGTTGCAATGAGGCAGTTCTGTTCACTGAGGGGAAAGCTTTAGCTTTATTATTTGTTGTCTCCAGCATCTAGGAGGCTGGCCACCCGGACAGACACCTTCAGGGAAGGAAACTCTTTGAAGAAGGCTGTCAGTAGGAATTTGCCTCTGGGAAACACCAACTTGGGCTACCTGCAGAATTTGGGGCAGGAAGACAGACCGTCCTCAGAGGCCCGTGTCCAGGGTTTTCCTTCTTCCTTCTCCATGCTAACTCCCATTTGCACCTCTGGCTGGATGACAACAGAACACAGGCCTTTGTTGGAGGTGAGTGCAGCGTCAATACCGACAAAATGAGTTGAAGGAAAACAAAGGAAATGTTTATTTTTAAACCTTTAACAGTTGAGAGTAAACCTTATCAGGTTTCAGTAGAGAGCAGCCAAGTCAATATCCCCTAGAGCAGTGCTCCTCTTATTGATGTACACACAGACTACCTAGGGAGGGTGTTAAAGTGAAGATTCTCCTTCAGAAGCTCTGGGGTGCGGGCTAAGATGATTCCTGTCTAAGAGTGAATATGCTGAGGGTCCAAAGAGCAGGCTTTGGGGAGAGAAACAAGGTCTTAGATTTAGACTATGAAGTCCCTGAGACCAAGACCACTGTCTTTTCCCCATTTGATCCCCAACCTTGTCATCGTGACTGGCACTAAAGTAAGTTCTCAATAAATATTTGCTGAATGGAATTAATAAAGGACACTGGTTACAAGGACAAGTTTTGTAGCTTAATTCTTTGTTAGATTAAGTTCATTACCCCAAACAGGGATAAAAACCAAACCATAAGCAAACGTGTTTAACTACTACTTTGGGATTTCCCAAGCACTTCAATTAATAGATACTTGTTTGAATTTTTGTTCTCCTAGTCACTCTCCAAGGAGGAGCTGTTATTAATGTTAAGGATGGTAAAAGGAAAGTCAGAAATGTCATTAACCTAAGGAAGGCTAGCAACACGCTAGTAGTTGGGTTTTCCAACTGCTAGTTTTTTCTCCTATTGCTCTCTGAAGAAATAAGAAAAACTTGACTGAATGTAGATTATATAACTATTAGTATCATGCAGCTTGAGGCTGTTGATGTCCCTATTCCTCTATAATTGCAATACACTTGGCACAGAAGAGCTAGTAGGTCAAAGATCTAAGTATACTGGTGTGATACGAGTGGACTTGTCAAAAGGTAAGTCATGAGCTCTCTGGGCCACTTAGGTAAAGCAGTGTGACTGAAGATTCCCCTCTCTCCCTGCATAGGGGTTGTCCATAAGCTCAGCTTCCCTTAAGACTTCTTCCCTCAGGATGACAGCTCACAGACCCTGGTCTCCAGGTGCAGGACAGAGGCTCTTACTCTCCTAACCAGCCGGCAGCCAGATCCAGGCTGCCTGACTCTAAAGGGGTCGGATCTGATGTATACCGAGGACAATCAAATTAGAAAGTCTTGTTGTTATATGAAAATAATACAAAACAACTTTTGACGAGGCCTTAAGATTCAGCAGCTTGGTCACTTGATTAGAATAATAAACCATTGTTTCTTCAGTTATGCATGAGATAGAAAAAAATTTTATTACTGAAAGTGAAATAAATGGAAATATCACTGAATAATTGTTTATACTATATAGCACCATAGTATTCTGACTGGGCTGTGAATACGTTGAAATGTTCTCAGTCTGCATCATCCTCCATGTATTCCTGTTTGTTCATGTCTGCCTCAAATTGCTGATAAATACTTAAAATAGCTACTTACTTAAAAAAAAAATACATGTGCCCAAAGTTCTGTGGGCTTTTCTTCTTCCAGAAATGCCCTGTAGCTCCCAGCATGAGCATACTGCAGACGAGGCTCTGTAGTTGTAAGCCCCTCTGCAAAATACCAGCCCCCGGGACAGTAGAGAATTCTAATTAGGTGCACAGCATCATGATTAAAAATCTGGGCTTTGGGCTGTAGATTCAGAGTCTACCTATGCTAATTACTTCTCTCTCACTTGCTTTTAAAAATGTATTTATTCCCTGAAAGACAGAGGCTGCACTCTCAGCAGGGTTTTCTTATTGCTATCCTCCCCAAGACCTGCAGTTAGCCAGGATAATGGGGGCACCTGGCTGTTCTGGCAACCCTGGGACATGCGCCTGAGCCTACCCATATGATCTTTAGCATCACTCTGGGGGCTTGCACTACCATATCTGGGCCTACTGCTCTCTCTTGAGATCACTGGCAGTGTGGCCACATTCTGTAAGCCTGTTTGTCTAGGAAAACAAGCAACAAACAAAACCCATCTGACTTTGTATGTTGTTAAGATAAAGTAGTACAGTCCTCTTTTCTGGCTAGAACCATGGAGGTTATTCAAGAGAAGAAAAAGAAGTACCTGCTGTGGCAGAAACCAAGGAAAAGGCTCCTGCTGGGCAGAAGCCACCAAGAAAAAGGTTCCTGCTGTGCCAGAAACCCTTAAGATAAAACACAGGAATTTTGTGGAGCTAAAGATCAAGTGCCTGAGAAAAAAGTTTGCTCAAAAGATGCTGGCAAGAAAGAAGCTTATCTATGAAAAAGCTAAGCACTATCATAAGGAATATAGACAGACATACAGAACTGAGATTCGCATGGCCAGGATGGCAAGAAAAGCTGGCAACTTCCATGTACCTGCAGAACCTAAATTGGCGTTTGTCATCAAGATCAGAGGTATCTGTGGAGTGAGCCCAAAGGTTTAATAGGTGTTGCAGCTTTTTCGTCTTCGCCAGATCCTCAGTGGCACCTTTGTTAAGCTCAACCAGGCCTCGATTAACATGCTAAGAATATGGAACCATATATTGCATGGGGGTACCCGAACCTGAAGTCAGTAAGTGAACTGATCTATGAACGCGGTTGTGGCAAAATCAGTAAGAGAATTGCTTTGACAGATAACTCAGTGATTACTTGATCTTTTGGTAAATTTGGCATCATCTGCATGGAGGATCTGATTCACAAAATCTATAGTGTTGGAAAATGCTTCAAAGAAGCAAATGACTTCCTGTGGCCCTTCAAATTATCTTCTCCATGAGGTGGAATGAAGAAAAAGACCACCCATTTTGTAGAAGGTGGAGATGCTGGCAACAGGGAAGACCAGATCAACAGACTTATTAGAAGGATGAACTAAGGTATCCACCATGATTATTTTTGTAATCTGGTCAGTAAATAAACAGAGTGGCTGTTTTCAGACTGAAAAAAAAAAAAAAAGGTAAAGTAGTACAACTGCAAGGTAAGAATTAGCATAGGCCTGGCAGACGGCATGTGTGAGAACAAAATGAGAACAGGTAGTGGCACAATAATAATGCTACTTAGACCCACATGGGAAAGGCCACGGGTTTGTACCCAGCGTGCTAGGTACAGAATGCATGCCTGTGATCTGAGCTGCCTGAGACCAGGGGTAGACCCAGAATGAACACCCTTTTGGGACTCTCTGTCTGTCTCTTATGGAAGAAATACACATAAAAAGAAAAAAAGAACTTACAAAACATTAGTTCTCGAAATTGAATCCATGCCAGAATCTCTTTGATCTTCTAGGACTTGATGTTATACATACTCAGTTTTGCTTTTCTGCTCTTCTGCCTCTGGATTAGTTACCTCTGTGGAGCTCCCTGGGGAGTTAGAGGCATTGCCTTGATAGAGTGCATGTTGCTACAGCTCAGCTTTCTAGAAGTGGGGTTGGCTTCACTTTCCTTTCTGTCTATTCCCTTCTTCTCTCCCTCACTCCCATCTTCTGTCCCCACATTCTGCCAACTCTGGTCTCCTCTTCACTCCTATTCAGTTTGTATTTGACCCCGTATGTTTACTGATCAAGACGATTTCTGGTTATAGAGTTTGACTATCAGGTCTTATTTTCTCATTTCCAACTTAGGCCAGTCGAGGCAGCTGAACTTCTCAGTGTACAGACCAAGCCCATAGTTTTGATGGGTCTCTAATACTTGGAGTTGTATCCTGGATATCAAAATGTCTATGTCCCTGTGTCTCTAGCCAGAGGTTAGAAAGTAAAGAAACGGGGTTGTAGTTGCTTAATTGAGTTGTGGGTACAGTCTGTACTGTCTCTTGATCTCTCTGGGTCACTTAATATGTCAATTTCCCCAAAACCCAGTTTACCTTGTTGTCCTGAAGATATTATTAACAACATCCTCTTTATCTTTGAAAAGTTTCCTGGTGTAGAAGATGTAGTAAAAGGTCACACTATCTCTTGGGATTGGTATATAACTGAACTCCTTTTGAAATATAGGAAAAGGCCACATGGTGGTGCAGTGGTTAAGCACGTGGGATAATCCTTCGTGGGGATGTTCTTAGCTCAAGGTTGGAGACTTCCCTGAGTGTGCTGGGTATGGTCTCGCCTGTGATCCAGGACTGGATGAAGGTCTTGGGTAGATCATGGCATTATGATCCTGTTGGAAGTGCACTCTCTCTCTTTCTCTCTGTCTCTGTCTCTCTTGCTCATGGAAGAAATAAGTAAACTTAAAGCAAACAAACAAAAATACAGAAAAGATGATAGGTTGCCAGGAAAAAATTTTTTTCAGTACAATACATTAACAGGAATTGTGAATAGGAGAGTCAGATTGAAATGTCAAGTTTCAGAAATGGTGCTTCAGGGTCCAGCAGGTGGTGTGGTGGTTAAGGGTGCTGGACTCCCACATGGCTGACTATGGTTCAAGTCCCGGACCTGGTAGCTTGCTTTCTCACTTTCTCTCTCTCTGTTCTTCTCTGGTCAAATTAAAATAAAATAAATAAATAAAAAATGAAATAAAATAATTATTTAAAAAAAGAGAAAGAAATAGTGCTTCAAAGAGTTTTCCTTCTGTATTTTAAACGAATATGTTTTTAACATAGCAAATAGTGTTTGGGGAAACTTAGAACAAGTTTGCTACACAATTTACATTTTATGTGGTCAACCCTTGTTCAGCCAGACAAGTATAGCAAGATAAAAATACACAAGGGAAACACACACACACACACCATATATTTTTGATGCTTTTGAAGCCTTCTCCTCCTTTTTTTCTCACCTCACTTTATGTTACTGGCTAGAATGCATCTTACACAAAGAGGTGTGAATGAGAGATCTAATAATACTCAGAACTAGACAGAGCTGGGAGAGCATCCTAAAATTGTGCAGCCATGTTAGGATGTGATAGAGAGAAAGCTTCCAGGAGACCAGGAGAGCAAACCCAGCTTTGTTAGCATCAGCTGTCTCTACCTGAACAGAAGAGACGTGAGCTGGTGAAAGTGCCACATACTATCAAGCCATGTCAGTGATACGGACCACAGTGGATAGGAAGAGACAGTGCACACATGTGGCTGACAGAGGCTGTTGTGCATATGGAACAATGCCTTCACCTTCAGCCGCTCAGCTGTAGTGGGGATTCAGTGCTCCCAAGACAGGCCATTTACTAGGTTCACAAGTTCTCACTTACTCTAGAGAGGAATACGTAGTCTGCTATTACTCATAGTATACATCATGTATTAACCAACCACTTCCCTTGTCCATTCTAAGAAAGGGCACAGGGCTATACTAGCGGCAAAGCAAAATGTTGCAACCTGGTACATGGGGTAAGAGAAAGGACAGCACAATCCCAAAGGAGCTAGCCTGGAAAAGGAAACAAGGGGCAGTTCATAGTTCCTCTTTGTCAGCCATATAGCAGTAGGCAATCCAGACTTAATCAGTAGTAATGAATAAAAAGTTGGCTCTTATTCTCCCAGTAGAGCATTATCAGGCCTCAAGATTAAAGACGCATCTCAGACATAACATATTCTGCCTAACACGTGGTGACTCTGAATGACGGCCTGTTTTACAGCCAGTGCCAGGTTGTCTATATTTGACACTCTACCCACCCATACATTTGCATATTCAGAAGCTATTCAAGAGCACAAAAATATTAAAATGAAATCCAGTACATGTTACAGTAGAATGACATGTAATTTATTCATATAACTGACAAGTTAGGCAGTACTCAAAATTCATTTAAATAAGCAAGTGATTACACAAACATCTAATAATACTAAAATCGATAGTCAGAAGATATAAAATACCATGGGTATGAAATGCCATGGTAAATACTATTCAACAGACTACAATCATAATTCCAAACTAAATCATGATTTTTAAAATGATTTTTAGCAGTTTTGGAATGATTTGATTTTACTCCTTTCAAGCAATTTATATTTTCCACTGACACAAGACAAGGTCATTAGTTTTCAAGAAATATTGCAGAGTGGTGTAGCTGAGGTTCCTCTCTTGCAACACACTTTCTTGCAAAAATAATCTTTTTTCTTTTATTATTGCCCCTTGACATAGAAAACGAACCAGTCAGCACTCGGTTCCTAAAGCAAAGATGCTTGGATCAGAACAGTGCCAGGATGTAACTTGAGTTCAGCAAGAGGCAGGCAGTGAAAAATCTTTTGCAGCTTTCAAAATATGCTTACCTCTTTTCTGAGGCTCCACGCATCATGAACATATTTAGGCATCCAAGTCAGTGAAATGATGGGAGTAAAATAATTTGATATCCAGGTGACTATGGTACAATTGCAACTGGGGTAAGTTACAATATAATTCTGCAGTACTCCAAACAAAAGCAGCTCCTACCTAAAGTTACTTCTCGTAAGCCTCATTACATTTTCATGAAGAGCAGCTATGTTTACAGGAACAGTTTGGCTTGTCATGTGTCTGTCTGTATTATTTTTAAGTCTTATGCTTTATCAGAATGAGGTCCAAGCATGAACCTGACTTGAAAAGCTAGCAGCAATAGTCATGAAACATATCAATAAATTAAAGGAATTTCACAGAACGAGATTCAGCTAAACCTCATACATACAAAACACAGCTAGAGAAATAACAGTTCTTCGATGCTGAGTTATGAGGGGGAGGAAAAAGTCTAAAAAAATAGAAAACTCTCTTCATACCTGGGTGTCAAGGCAAGATGTAACACTGCGTAATGCCACAATATGAGCAGTCACTGGATGACAGATACTCCAGAAATCATGGTTTCTGGAGATCTTGGAATTATGACCAAGAGATGAAAATACTGTACCAAAAGGCATGCATACAATCACTGTGTGCATTCAGTGTGTGAGCTGGGACCTAAGCAGAGATCTAACACGACAATGAGGCAGTGTTCCATGGTATTCATTAGAATCAGCGTGGGCGACTACATGTTAATTAAACCTTCAGAGGCAGCAAAATGTGGGCACAGTGCCATGTCTGGGTTCTGCAGCTGTTTTACAATCCTCTTGCGGAATTTCTCCCGCACACGATTAAATTCCATTATGTCCATGGGGTCTTCTTCAATCCAAAACTTATGAAACTCGTGCATCAAATAGCCTGTGAGAGATAAGACAGTGCTGTAAACACAGGAGAACAAGGTCCTTAATCACACTAAGAAAATGCTGAAGATAGTGGACCCAAACAACAACTACCATGGAGTTCAAAGAAGATATCAAAATATAGCAAATATGCCTGTTTAAGATTATTCTTTTGGGGCCAGCAGGTGGAGTGGTGGTTAAGGTGCTGGACTCCCACATGGCTGACTATAGTTTGAGTCCTAGACCTGGTAGGTTATTTTGTCACTTTTTCTCTCTCTCTTTCCCCCTCTTTCTTTCTCTCTCTAATGAGTGCCTTATAATGAATTAAAATAATAATAATAGTTGCAATTAATTCTTTTAAAAATATATTATTATTTTAAATCAGTGCAGTAGCAGCTACCAAACTGCAAGATTTTTGCAGTTGTTCCTAGAATTATTCTCACTTTTTTCAAGTAGGAAGACAAATCAATTTTGCCATCAGGAACATATTCTGAAAGGCCAACAGTGACTACTACATCTTTCCCTCTAATTAAATTAGCATAATAGTCCAATTTTTCAAAATTACTCCACTTAGCCTCTTTCCTCTAGCCTGTGAGAGATAAGACAGTGCTGTAAACACAGGAGAACAAGGTCCTTAATCACACTAAGAAAATGCTGAAGATAGTGGACCCAAACAACAACTACCATGGAGTTCAAAGAAGATATCAAAATATAGCAAATATGCCTGTTTAAGATTATTCTTTTGGGGCCAGCAGGTGGAGTGGTGGTTAAGGTGCTGGACTCCCACATGGCTGACTATAGTTTGAGTCCTAGACCTGGTAGGTTATTTTGTCACTTTTTCTCTCTCTCTTTCCCCCTCTTTCTTTCTCTCTCTAATGAGTGCCTTATAATGAATTAAAATAATAATAATAGTTGCAATTAATTCTTTTAAAAATATATTATTATTTTAAATCAGTGCAGTAGCAGCTACCAAACTGCAAGATTTTTGCAGTTGTTCCTAGAATTATTCTCACTTTTTTCAAGTAGGAAGACAAATCAATTTTGCCATCAGGAACATATTCTGAAAGGCCAACAGTGACTACTACATCTTTCCCTCTAATTAAATTAGCATAATAGTCCAATTTTTCAAAATTACTCCACTTAGCCTCTTTCCTCTTGATATTTGACTCAACTAAAGTTTTAAATTACCTTGACAAATCAAACAAATGTGTTCTGACAATCTATTATGAGGCAAATAAAAATTGTAAATGAACACTGAACAACACAGACTGGTCATTAAACTGCACGAAATTGTTAATAAGATTTCCTTGTTCTGAAGCATAATTTTATATTGAAACACTTTTGTATCTCAAAAATATTAGCTACGAATGATCTGGATTGGAAAAATTTTGGCATAAATGTTAAATATTTGATAAAAAAAACTTATTCATTGTGCTCTCTTCCCTATTGTGCCCCCTTTCTTCACCACATTCATTAATTCATTCATTTCTGTCCACCACATTTAGAATTAAAACGTGAATAACTTTTAAAAATGACAATATTAGATATTGTAAGCTCAGGTGTCTCTATATTTTAGGAAAAAAGTATTTAAGGAAATAATGCTAGTTTTAAAAAAGAGAAGTAGGGTCAGTAGGTGGAGTAGTGGTTACATCACTGGACTCCCACATGGCTGATTGCGATTTGAGTCCTGGACTTGATGGCTTGAAACTCATGCTGGACACGTGTGTGTGTGTGCCTAAGACCCCAGGAGGAGAGTGAAGAAGGGACTGCAGCATGGCCATCCCACTGCCCCCCTCCCCCAGAGTGATTTCTCACTTTCCCTCTCACTGTCAGTCTGTGTTTCTCTCTCTCACAAGCACAGATGCCCTAAGGCAAGAAAGAAAGAAAGATAAGTAAACATTAGACAATTCTAACATTTGCCTTACTGTTAGAAGGCAGTAGAAAATAGGGGCCAAGACTCTGTAGACAAACCTAGTATGAATTCTAGCTCTGGTTTGAATCCTGGAAATGGAAATGGGACAGGAGTGAACAGTGGAGGTGATGGGGGCAGGGAAGGAGAGAATTTAGAACAAACATACTTAATTCTAATAGTAACCAAAAGAAAAAAAGCTTTTGTTTTTTTCTGGTAACTAATTACATATGGGCAACCTTCAACATAGCTCCATAAGCAGATTTTTAAAAATCTCTATTAACATCTCACTGTAATAAAAAATTAGAAGTGGTCTTCCCTCCCCCAGCACTCATTGTCAGATGTTGACCCACTTCCATAAACTCTTAGCTCTGTGATTACTCCTCTTGTTACATCGTTAAGCATGCTTATGCCTGCTTAAGAACATGGCCTCTCTACAAATATAGAAGGGAGAGTAGAAAGGAGAATTCGTTTTTCATTTCTTTCAGGTTAACTTTTCATTCCTTTATGACTAGCCAGTCCTTGGGCCTTCCACATGCAATAAATGGCACCACTGCTTTAAACTCTTCTGTGCAGGGCCCACGCCAGCTGTCACCCCACTGGCCTGCAGGTTACACAAGCCAGAGCCTGCTACCACTTTCACAGAAACCGGACCACACCAGGAAAGCCCCAAGTCAGAGATATCAGTCACCCTGGAAGCCATCTCATCTGTCTCTGTGCTTCAGACACTTAGATTCCCCGAGGTGGCCTCTGGGCTTGAACGTTTCTGGTGACAACCCTGACTGTCGGTATATGAGGAATGTGATTCTTAAAGGTTTTTCCTCACACTGGGCCAAAAGCTGTTGTCCTGTATTTCATGGAACAAATTTTTCTCCAGCAAAAACTTTTCCAACTCAAGTGTGTGAAGTATGCGTGGTGTCCTGGGCTGATGTCTTTTATAGGATTAGCCTCCCTATTTCTCCTCACCACTTCTCATACACCATGATTCAGGGTCTGTTTATCATCCTGGTTGTTTTAGCGTACACCATCAGAAACTTGCTTCTTCATCTCAGAATCTCACTCAACCAAAGAATTCAGTCATCCATCCATTTCTATGATAGGACAATCTTAGAATATCCCCCAAATGGTCTGGAGTGCTTGGTAAGAATGCAGATCTTTCCAGATTCAATCAGAATCGCAACTAAAAAGATGGATTTTGTGTCACTAAAATTTTAGAACTTTGGTCTAGTAAATACCCTCTTTCAAAGTTCCTTTAGCTTATTTTTACTTTTTAATCATTACTTTTAATTTAATTTTATTTATTTATTCATTTATTCTTATTTGAGCAGAGAGAGTAGAGAGAGAGAAGGAAACCAAGAAAGCAAGCCACCAGGTCCGGGACTCAAACCGTGGTCGGCCATGTGGGAGTGTCCAGCACCTTAGCCACCATGCCACCTGCTGGTTCCTTTTAGCTTATTTTTAAATGTTATAATTTTCACGCTTCTGAAAGAAATCTATGACCTTTTATAATTTCATCTTTCCTTACTTTATGAAATACAGATAGAGTTTTCCTGAGAGGTCTCTGAGATCAACTGAACACACCTGAGCTATTTTATAGGCAAGCGATGAATAAAATAATCCATGAAACAGCTCATGAGTATTTCATGAAAGACAGTGTCTTTACTTCTATTGACAATAATAAGTAAGCCCTAAGAAAAATCCTTTTTTACTGAAGAATTAGTTTTTCCACAACATACATAAAAACATTCACCTTTCTGGAAAGTGCAGTTATATTGGCAACACCCGTAAAGGTAATGCAGCATAACATAGAATTCTAAATGAATCCAGATCCGTTTGGTTTCCCTACTTTTCTACCTTACATATAATTACTAGAAAACACTTTGATTTTATAAAAGGTTAGGGTAAGGGTGGAGGAGAGGGTAGTTCATAATCTGACACCATTTTCAAGATCCTTCCTGTTAAGTTTACGGGAGTTAAACTGTAAAGCTTGCAGACTGATTCCATGAGATTCTTTCTCTGTATCCCATCAGGAAAATAATTATAACATGATCTTAATAAAAATGCAGGACTGGGAGCCTGACTTCCAGGCTTATGGAATTATGTATTATAATCATAAAACTCTGTTCTTTACATAACATTACTGAGTGTTTAAAAATTCATTCGGTCAGCTGGTTAGTTGACCCATCTACCAAATAACAAGTATGTAACAGATACTGTATTAAGTATTGAGGATGAAGAGAAGGTAGTTCCTGTACTTCCTATTCTTGTTTCTTAGAGAAAGGCAGGCAGGTATACAATTTCAGCTGATAATTTGTTAGTTAAGGACGCTAACAAAGGGACATGGAAAGGAGAATGAGAAAACAGGGAACAGGCTCTGCTTACAGTCTCTCATTTACCTCTTACGACAGCTTTGTGGGTAGGTAATATAGGCATTATATCTCCATTTTACAGGTGAAAACACAAAGCTAGACAAGGTTCTTGAGTAGTGTACAGCTACACAATGACAACGAGAAGATGGGAGGAAGCCAAGACTTGAAACTGTCTGACTTCCCAGCACTGCAACAGCCTGCCTTTTCTGGTGCATTCTGTCCCTCTGCTTCCTATTCCTGCCGAATAGGTTTTTTTTTTTAGAAAGGTCAAAGAAAAAGCAATTTATTTTCCTCTTCTGGCCATTGTATGTTCTTCTGTTTCCCACACCTAACCTCCCTCAGTTTCAGTGGGGCTGTGTGTTCAGCAGAGCTTCAGATTGAATGCAATTTTTGTAACACATTGCCTGGGCAGCACAGTGTTCGCCGAGTAATATTATAAAGTTGGAATAATAGAGCTATTATATTCTTATATTCTTCCACCTAGATGAAATACTTGTTTTGAATACTAATACAGTTTTCCAACTCACGCCTGCAGTCTATTTATTGGTGCTTGAATGTGGTTTTGCTTCACTGCATTTAGTTAGAAGAGAGCAGAGACACAGGTAATTGCAAGAATATTACAGAGGAGACATGAAGAACCAATCATGTTTGATGGGGAGCAGTGAATCGAGGGCACAGTTTGCTTGTTCTGGAGGGGCCTGAGTCCATAGGAGGACTGTTGCTTTTTTTCCAGCTGTGATAAGATTACCTGAAAAGAAGTACTCCTATTGCATGTATACTTATCTGGGCTAGGATTCTCTTGGAAGCATACTGATTCTGGCAGAGGATAAAATTTTTCCAGAGAAACTAGGCACCTGTCCCCCTGCCAAGAACTTCATCAGTTATTTTAGCCTCCCATCCATCCACCCATCCATCCATCCACTCACCCAACAAACAGTTACTAAGTACGAACTTTGTACCAGGTTCTATGCTCAGGATATGGCTGTGAATCAAACATTCTTGCCCTTGAATGCCAGTTCCTTATGATTCTAATTATTTCCCAGTCTCTCCCACTGTATGACCCTGATTTTTCAACTCAGTGCTGATAAATCCCCAATTTGTAGTGTGAGCTCTTTTAATTTTTCAGAGTTCTAGAAACTTTATATTAAAAAGTTTCCTTTACTTCTCTCATAAGGGTAGATTTTCTCTTTTCTGGACTCCATGTATTCTTTTTAGGGTTACTCTCTTATCTTGTGGAAACATACTTTAGGAGTTTCCTGATAAAGATATAGGGAGGTATAATGCTTAAGACCTTGAATTAAAAAAAAAAAAGTCTTGGAATCAGCAGGTGGTGTTGTGGTTAGGGTGCTAGACTCCCACATGGCTGACTGCAGTTCTGGTCCTGGACCTAGCGGCTTGCTTTCCCACTCACTCTCTCTGATGACTATAGCAAGCTAAATAATAATAATTAATAAAATAATTCTAAAAAAAAGAAGAAATAAAGTCTTCATTTCTATTCCCACAGTTAATTGGTAAATTAGACTGCATATAGAATTTTAACTGGAAGGGCCAGCAAGTGGTATAGTGGTTAAGGTGTTGAATTCCTACATGGTCGACTGCAGTTCAAGATCCGGACCTGATGGCTTGAAACTCACACTGGGCACATGTGAGTGCATGCTCCAAAGTCCCAAGACAAGAATGGAGGAGAAGGGATTGCAGCATGGCCATTTCCCCGGAGGTGATTTCTCACTTTCTGTCACAAAAATCCCTCTCACAAAAAAAAAAAAAAAATCTTACTGTAAGTCTTATTCCCTTAGACTTTTTTTAAAAAAAAAAAAATTATTTAATTCTATTTATTGTTACTGTTATTATTTAAATTTGTTACAGGGCACATGTGCTTAGCAGCGAGAGGGAGACAGAAAGTGAGAGGGAAACCGAGAAAGCAAGTCACCAGCTCTAGGACACCTACTGCAGTCAGCCATGTGGGAGTCCAGAGCACCATGTCACCTGCTGGCCCCTTCCCTTAGACTTTTTTTTTTTTTTGGAGAAATTTTTGCTATAGGGCATGTGCACTCAGCAGAAAGAGACAGAGAGACAGAAAGTGAGAAATCACCCCCCGGGGGGATGGCCACACACAATCCCTTCTCCATTCTCCTCTTGGGATCTTGGGCCCGCACGCACATGTGCCTGGCTCCCCTTAGACTTTTAAAATATTTAATCAGTTAAGTTTTTGGAGACATTATACAACTATCTTCTAGAATACAGTGTTGTAATTGAGAAGTCATGTTATCTTTATTTATTTGTTTGTTTATTTTTTATTTCTTCCACATGAGAGAGAGAAAGAGAGACAGAGACAGGCACCCCCAACTGGGTCCTCATGACACAGTCTACCTCCATCCCAGATCATGGGCATGTATGCACATGCCTGGCATGTCAGGGAGAGGCTATGGTGTGAGTCTGGGACCTTCCCATGTGGATCCCCTCACTGTCATCTCGATTCCCAGTTCTTTACATGATAACTTTGGAATTTTTCAGGATTAACTCTCTCTCTCTCTTTTTTGGATTATCTCTTTCCAGTGTCATGAAACTTCGCAATGATATAGATCTTGATGTGAATCTATTTTAATCAGTTATGTTGGTGCTTACTTGTTTAAATAGGAAAACTCATCTTTCAGTTCTGAACATTTTTCGTGGTTTATATTTTTAATTCCCTCCTCTTAATTTCCATTGTTTGTTCTTTTTCTAGCACTCTTATTATTCAGATATAAGACTTTTGAGAATAGTTCTTTAATTTTCAACCTTTATTTTTGACTTTCATCTGTCATTCTGTTCTACTTTCTGGGAGAATTTTTCAGCTTTCTCTTCTAATCCTTCTAGGAGATTTCATTTCTGCTGACAGATAAATCGGGGAGTCAGCTTGGGCTTTCTTTAGAGCCTGCTGTAGCCAGAAAGAGGGAGATGCCTGTGTCTTTAAGTCAAAGCAGAAGTACATACAGTGGATATTATGCAAGAACTGAGGAAGAACATAATCCATGATGCCTGAAAATATAAATGTAGGTTTTGAATGAGAGAAAAGAAATAAAAATCAAAAAAAGTTCAAAGGCCCCCATAGCAGCCAAATCACAGAGGCCTCTCAGCTTCGACCCATGCCTGGAATGTTCTGTAGAAGCCTGTATTGACAGTTGGACAACAGGACACTTACAGAATGTCTGCTGGAAGTGAGACAGTGTTGGAGCTTCCGGAGCGATGTTGTAGAAGTGGGTCTTTAGAGCTCCACTGACCAGTAGATTGTACGCCAGGTCAGTTATATTGATGCCCACAATCGCAAATGAGTACCTATAAAGGGGAAACCACAAAACTGCGTGACACATATTGAAAATAAACATTACAAAAAATGATAATCTCGATCTTTAAATAATTTTTTATTAGCAGAGGGGCAGCGTGTCCTTTCCTCTCTACTCTATCAACACCTTGACTTTTGTCATTGACAGCAATTTTCAGTTATGTGTACAGGAGAATCGGGAGTTCATATGCTTTTACTTGGTGATTCCATTTCCAAATATCTAATAGAAAAATAGTCCAAAGTAGACAAAGTTTAATATACCAGCATACTTAGTACAACATTACTTATAATGGCAAAGACATGGAAATTATTCATACATGCTGAAAAACATGACTATTACAGGGCATAATGGTTACGTTGTTCGACTCCCACATGGGCAACCATAGTTCAAGTCCTGGACCCAGTGGCTTGAAACTAATGTCAAGCATGTGTTTATGTGTGCCCAAAATCCTGAGAGAAGAATGGAGGAGAAAGGGTTGCAGTGTGGTCACTTCCCTGGCGGCTTCTCATTTTCTGTCTCTCTCTCTCTCTCTCTCTCCGGTGAACACATGTGCCCTATAGCAAAAAATGTCTCTCAAAAACAACAAACAATATTTTCAAAGACTAAGAAGAATATAAGACATTTCATTATATACACACATATGTGCATGGAAAAAAGGCTAGAATGAAATGCCACAAGATATTGGGTTGTCAGGCAAGTTATGACACATTTCTCCATAGAAAAACACAGAAAACTATAACTTGACTTTCCTGATGACCTAATATTAACATGGCTATGTTGAAGTAATAAGGTTGGGGTGATTTTGGGGGGCTCACTTTCTTATATTGTCTAAATTTTCTATAATAAATCATGTATTTATATAGTCATTGTATATATATAGTATAAATTATATAATATATATAATAAATATATATTCATCTGCTGGCCCCTTCCCTTAGACTTTTTTTTTTTTTTGGAGAAATTTTTGCTATAGGGCATGTGCACTCAGCAGAAAGAGACAGAGAGACAGAAAGTGAGAAATCACCCCCCGGGGGGATGGCCACACACAATCCCTTCTCCATTCTCCTCTTGGGATCTTGGGCCCGCACGCACATGTGCCTGGCTCCCCTTAGACTTTTAAAATATTTAATCAGTTAAGTTTTTGGAGACATTATACAACTATCTTCTAGAATACAGTGTTGTAATTGAGAAGTCATGTTATCTTTATTTATTTGTTTGTTTATTTTTTATTTCTTCCACATGAGAGAGAGAAAGAGAGACAGAGACAGGCACCCCCAACTGGGTCCTCATGACACAGTCTACCTCCATCCCAGATCATGGGCATGTATGCACATGCCTGGCATGTCAGGGAGAGGCTATGGTGTGAGTCTGGGACCTTCCCATGTGGATCCCCTCACTGTCATCTCGATTCCCAGTTCTTTACATGATAACTTTGGAATTTTTCAGGATTAACTCTCTCTCTCTCTTTTTTGGATTATCTCTTTCCAGTGTCATGAAACTTCGCAATGATATAGATCTTGATGTGAATCTATTTTAATCAGTTATGTTGGTGCTTACTTGTTTAAATAGGAAAACTCATCTTTCAGTTCTGAACATTTTTCGTGGTTTATATTTTTAATTCCCTCCTCTTAATTTCCATTGTTTGTTCTTTTTCTAGCACTCTTATTATTCAGATATAAGACTTTTGAGAATAGTTCTTTAATTTTCAACCTTTATTTTTGACTTTCATCTGTCATTCTGTTCTACTTTCTGGGAGAATTTTTCAGCTTTCTCTTCTAATCCTTCTAGGAGATTTCATTTCTGCTGACAGATAAATCGGGGAGTCAGCTTGGGCTTTCTTTAGAGCCTGCTGTAGCCAGAAAGAGGGAGATGCCTGTGTCTTTAAGTCAAAGCAGAAGTACATACAGTGGATATTATGCAAGAACTGAGGAAGAACATAATCCATGATGCCTGAAAATATAAATGTAGGTTTTGAATGAGAGAAAAGAAATAAAAATCAAAAAAAGTTCAAAGGCCCCCATAGCAGCCAAATCACAGAGGCCTCTCAGCTTCGACCCATGCCTGGAATGTTCTGTAGAAGCCTGTATTGACAGTTGGACAACAGGACACTTACAGAATGTCTGCTGGAAGTGAGACAGTGTTGGAGCTTCCGGAGCGATGTTGTAGAAGTGGGTCTTTAGAGCTCCACTGACCAGTAGATTGTACGCCAGGTCAGTTATATTGATGCCCACAATCGCAAATGAGTACCTATAAAGGGGAAACCACAAAACTGCGTGACACATATTGAAAATAAACATTACAAAAAATGATAATCTCGATCTTTAAATAATTTTTTATTAGCAGAGGGGCAGCGTGTCCTTTCCTCTCTACTCTATCAACACCTTGACTTTTGTCATTGACAGCAATTTTCAGTTATGTGTACAGGAGAATCGGGAGTTCATATGCTTTTACTTGGTGATTCCATTTCCAAATATCTAATAGAAAAATAGTCCAAAGTAGACAAAGTTTAATATACCAGCATACTTAGTACAACATTACTTATAATGGCAAAGACATGGAAATTATTCATACCTGCTGAAAAACATGACTATTACAGGGCATAATGGTTACGTTGTTCGACTCCCACATGGGCAACCATAGTTCAAGTCCTGGACCCAGTGGCTTGAAACTAATGTCAAGCATGTGTTTATGTGTGCCCAAAATCCTGAGAGAAGAATGGAGGAGAAAGGGTTGCAGTGTGGTCACTTCCCTGGCGGCTTCTCATTTTCTGTCTCTCTCTCTCTCTCTCTCTCCGGTGAACACATGTGCCCTATAGCAAAAAATGTCTCTCAAAAACAACAAACAATATTTTCAAAGACTAAGAAGAATATAAGACATTTCATTATATACACACATATGTGCATGGAAAAAAGGCTAGAATGAAATGCCACAAGATATTGGGTTGTCAGGCAAGTTATGACACATTTCTCCATAGAAAAACACAGAAAACTATAACTTGACTTTCCTGATGACCTAATATTAACATGGCTATGTTGAAGTAATAAGGTTGGGGTGATTTTGGGGGGCTCACTTTCTTATATTGTCTAAATTTTCTATAATAAATCATGTATTTATATAGTCATTGTATATATATAGAATAAATTATATAATATATATAATAAATATGTATTAATCCTATACTTGGAAAATGAGAAAAAGTTGAAGTAAGCAGGTTAACATAGCATCTATTTTCTAGTCCCTTTTCTTCGTATCTGTTAAAAATTAAAGTGAACCAGGGCCAGCAGGTGGCATGGTGGTTAAGGGCACTGGATTCCCACATGGCCAAACATGGTTTGAGTCCTGGAACTGGAGACTTGCTTTCTCACTTTCCTTCTCTTTCTCTCTTGCTCTCTCTCTTGCTCTATCTCTTTCTGGTCAAATTAGAATAAATAAATACAAAATAAATAAAGTTAAATAAAGTAATTCTCTAAAAAAATTAAAGTGAACCAAGTTCTTATGTTCTCTGCTTATGTAAATTCAGCAAAGGAAAAAAGAAAATGGAGTTTTCTGTTCAGAAACATTTTTAAATGAAATGAGTGTTATATTTAAAAAAAAAACACAAAAATCTTCTAAAGAAAATTTTGATTTAATATCTCAATATGTGATAGAAATTCTTAAAAGAAGGCTCACTCAGTAACATAGAGGTTAAGCACCATGCATGGAGAGCCAATACTACGTGGCTGATCATGGTTGGAATCCCAGCCTCAGTGGCTTGAAAACTGTGCTGGATGGGACCAGCAGATGGCGTAATGGTTACATTGCTGGACTCAGATGTAGTCGACCATGGTCTGAGCCCTGGACCCGGCAGCTTAAAACTCACACTGGGCATGTGTGTGTGCACATGCCCAAAATCCTGAGAGGAAAATGGAGGAGAAGGGATTGTGGTGTGGCCATTCCCCCGGGGGGGTGATTTCTCCCTTTCTATTTCTCTGTCTCTGTCCCTCCGGCGAGCACACATGCTCTATAGCAAAAATCTCTCTCTTGAAAAAAAAAAAAGAAAATGCTGAGTCTGTGTGCATGGATGCTCAAATTCCTCCTACGATGGAGAAATGGAGGAAAAGGGATTGTGGTATGACCACACTCCATTAGGAAGTACTTTCTTTTTTTCTTGTGAGAGCATGCATCATCTGGTAATGAAAAGAAACAAAAGAACGGAAAAATTCTTACAAGAAAGCTATAAATTATAATTCTAAATGATTTCTGAAAATCATTTCCATGTTTTCATTATATGTTTGTTATAGGCAAAATAATATGTAATCATACAAATAAATCCAAAAACATATAATAAGTTCCTTGTTTTTAAAGGTTTTTGTCATAGGGCACATGCACTCACCAGAGAGAGACAGACAGAGGCAGTGAGAGGGAAAGTGAGAAATCATCCCCTGGGGGTGGGGGGGGGTGGCCATGCAGCAATCCCTTCTCTTCCTGGGATTTTTAGCACGTATGCACACACACTTGACATAATCCTTAAAATGCTGGGTCTGGGACTTGAACCACAGTTGGCCATGTGATAATCCAGCACCTCGACCACCACACCACCTGCTGGCCTCTATACGGTGTTCTTTAAAAATTCAGTTAAATTGGGGCAGCAGATAGCATAGTGGCTGCATTGCTGGACTCCCACATGGCCAACCACAGCTTGAGTCTTGGACCCAGTACCTTGAAAATCATGCCAAGCGTGCACACACATGTGCTCATGTGTGTGTGTGTGTGTATGCCCAAAATCCCAGGAGGAGAATGGAAGAAAAGGGATTGCGGCACGGCCGTCCCCCAGGGCCGGGAAGGATGTTCTCACTGTGTCACTCTTTCTATCTCTGATGAACGCATGTGTTCTATAGGAAAAAACTCTAAAAACAAAATTCAGCTAAACTATACACTTCCTACAGGGCACATGGGATTTCGTCTGTGTTACCTTTCATGGTGCTCTCAGGACATTTTTGTTCTGGCTCTGGTTCAGACTGACAGTCTTTATATATGAGACCCCACACTCACCCAATTGCTTTATCCATCCTTTTCTTCTCCCATTCTGCTTTGCTGAATTTGCTGAATGAACAAATGAATAAATAAGTAAATAACATTTCATCTCCAGTTGGTCCTTGTTCTCTTCTAATGCTTATGTCCAAACTGCTCGCTGATATGAGAGATGTCTCGAACTCAGTTACCCAACACTAATCCATTTCAATGTTATCAAGTTTAAAAACCACAATACAATATATATGGAGCTTAAAAGTGGAATTACATAAAGCCATGCCCCTTATTCACTTTCATATGGCGGTGGGGGACAGCCCTTAAGGCTAAACATTAAGATAATTCTTTTATGTTACCATTAATTATTAAGCAACACCTTCTTTAAGTAAACTTGCCTGGCATCTCTCTAACTAGATGTTGCTGGTTTTATGGTATTTATCCTACTCAACCTTATTTGCGAAACTTGATACACAGCAGATGCAAGTAAGTGTTTATTGATAAACAGAGGATTGAGTCAGTAAAAGGAAGGAGAGGATGGAAGAAAGGAGGCAGGAAGGAGAAAAAAGAAGAAGAAAACAGAAGAGAGAAAGTGAAGAAATGTAGCAAAAATAAGGGGGGGAGGGTAGAGGGAAAGAAGGAAGGAACGCCATGTAGATCTTCAAATTTTGTTCCAACAAGTGCTGTAGTATTTCCCCTGGTTAAGCTAAGGAAGTTAAGCCATAGCAACTCCATTTTATTCTGATTTATGTTTTGACCTACTGAATAAGATTGTTTAAAGAAAGAGTTCTATCATAAAAACATTCTGAAAAAATACTGCCTTATATTCTATTGCTTTGTATACTCACCTATCTGTACCCATCCCATTCCCTTGGATACTACTAACATCTTGTAGGTCAGAACCATATTCTACTCTTCCTGGTGACCGATGTAACCTTTATTAGTGTTTCACACTCAACACTAAAGTTAACATTTGAACTAAATTAAATTTTAAAGGAAAGGAATTATGAACACAGCTTTCATCTAAGTAGGAGAAAGAAGAGTTCTCTAAAATACACAGCAAACACTACAAGTCACACGCACACACACACACACACACACAAATACAACTACAAAAACAGTGTGCAAAACTGATTTTTAAATATCAGTATACTTTCTACTCTGTAAATGGATAACTATAATTGAGAGTAACTGCTTTTAATTCATGTTAAGATGTGCCACCTGTTTTTAAAATGTAAATTCTAACCAACAAACAAACTGGCCAGCCAAAGAGGCATCAGGTTTTTATCTTAAAAGGCTCATATCTAAACTGAAAAGAATTATGTGTGAAATTTAAGAAATTTTATATGTAAGTATTTATAAACTTCTATTTTCTTCAGCAAAGCTTTATGAATACATTGGGTCCCTATAGTTCTTAAATTAAATCTCAGTCTGTATTGGAAATGGAAGAAAAGCCCAAATACCTTCACTCCTTTGATTATTTAGCTATCCTGATCCAAACACATTGGATCTCTCTCTCTTTTTTTTCCTTAGAGGTTTTTTTCTTTTCTTTTTTTTTTGGAGAGGTTTTTTTCTTATTGGGTGCGTGCGCTCGCCAGAAAGACAGATACAGAGAGATGGAAAGCGAGAAATCACCCCCCAGAAGGGATGGCCACGCTGCAATCCCTTCTCCTTCATTCTCCTCTCAGGATCTTGGGCACGGACGCACATCACCCGGCATGAGTTTAAGCCACTGGGTCCGGGACTTGAACCGCGGTCGACTACATGGGAGTCCAGCGACATAGCCATTATGCTAACTGCTGGTCCCTTAGAGGTTTTTGATATAGGGCACATGTGCTCGCCAGGAAGAGAGAGACAGAAAGCGAGAAATCACCCTCCAGGGGGGATGGCCACACTGCAATCCCTTCTCCTCCATTCTCTTCTCGGGATCTTGGGCATGCACGCACATGCATCCGGCGTGAGTTTATGCCACTGGGTCCAGGACTCAAACCACAGTTGGCTACATGGGAGTCCAGAGACATAGCCTTTACGCCAACTGCTGGTCCTAGGATCTCTCTCTTTGCGGACAAACACAAAACCTTACAACCGACTACTTATCCTTCAAATGACTTCAGGACTTGATAGATGGATGTTTACAAGAGCTGTAGTGTGTCATGCTTGTTGAAGAATACTACATATTGACTTCTCTCTGTTGAACACCTGAAATATTCATGGCCTAACAGAACCTACGTTGATATCATAATAGGTCAAAATGTACTTCTTTCAGACATTGGTGAAGCATAGTATTTTCAACACATTCTAATTTCTATCCAGTTGACATTGATTTGAAGTAATTAATACATAAACCTCTTCTATTCAATTGTATTGTAGCTTGAAGGATAAAGCATGTTGATTTATCTATGTGCCCCCCCCACACACACACAAACACTAGTCTCATTTTAAATAAGAGTAGTCACACAAACCCTCAAATACCTCCTTTCTGATAGTGAATAGGAGATAAAACTATAAAGCTTTTCTTTGAGAATAGCTAATAGACAAAATCAGTACAGACAAAATTAGTCTCCTCCAATAGGTTATCAGAAATGCTTTTAGGGGGCCAGCGGATGACATAGCAGTTACATGGCTGGACTGCCATGTGGGCAACTGCGGTTCGAGTCCTGGACCTGGTGGCATAAAAATCATGCTGGGCACATATGCATGTATGCCCAAAATCCCAAGAGAAGAATGAAGGACAAGAGATTATGATATGGCCATCTTCTTTTGGGGGTGACTTTTCAAGTTCCCTCTCACTGTCTGTTTCTCTCCAACCACAAAACCCTCTTAAAAAAATACTTTTAAGCTTATCGTTACTTTCCAAGGACCTACGAAGAATTCATTTCTCCAGATGATGTTCCTCCAGGAAATGCCACCTGAAAGCACTCCTCCATCCAGTTTTAATTAGAGGGAGTTCAGAGTTTCCACATTACAGAAGTATGTAATTCAGTACATGAAAATTAAAATGAAAAATAGCTTGATTTTAAGCATGAAATATTTTAAGAAAGAGCCAAATGATTTTAGTGGTTTTCTTTAAGTAAATGGATTTTTAATCCTGTAAAAGATTATAAATTTGCAAACTATACTGTCTTTTAATAAACCTTAACCAAATGAAGCTGGTATGACTATAATATTAAAGAGAAAATAAGGAACTGAGAGTATTCTTGAATTTTTGGAATAGCATAAAATATTTGATTGATTGATGAATCTTTCTTTCTTTTTTTTTTTTTTTAAGAGAGCTTTTTGCTGTAGGGTGCATGTGCTCATCAGAGAAAGAAAAATACAGAGAGAAAGTGAGAAATCATCCTCAAGCTGCAATTCCTTTTCCTCCAATCCCCTCTGGGGATTTTGGGCCTGTATGTACATGTGCCCAGCATGAGTTTCAAGTCACCAGGTCTGGGACTCAAACTGTGGTTAGCCATGTGGGAGTCTAGTGTCCTAACTACCACACAACCTGCAGGCCTTAAATTTTTAAATTTATTTAGCAAATATCAACACTAACAGCTAACCTGCTATGCAGAGCAGGGAAAATCATAAAAAGCCATGATTGCAAAATAGTATATCTCTTTATAAGAAACATACACACACTGTTTTTAATAGTTTAGTCAGAAATATGAAGGGTCTTCAGAAAGTTCATGGAAATTGAGTGTTAATGAAAAACTACACTTGGGTTCAAAAATTCGTTTGCACCAAGATAAACTCATATTTTAATTCTATTTTTCCACAAACTTTTTGAAGTCCTCTTTTACATTAATAGAAAATCAAATATGCTTTATGCACAAAACTCCAAAATAGAATGTTCCTCTCTGGGAACTAGATGGAGTGACAGCGTGAGTAGTGAGGTTTTCAGCCTTTAGGTGTATGTTCACAGTGTTTCTCTAACCAAGTAGTCATGCCTGTAGAAAGGCTCTTGGACATTTTCTATCAGGTTAGTTTAATCTAGTTTCCAATTCATTAAAACACAGCCCAAATATAATGAACTATATTACATAAAAACCTAAAGAATGTCTGCTTTTTGTATGTTTGTTAGGAATTTATATATGTTATTAAATTTTCACTCGTATGTATTCTAAAACAAAAGCAAAGCAAAGTAAAAAAAACGAATACCTTATTTCCTCTTTAGTGATATCCCTTCAGGTAATCAGTTAAAGAAAAACATTTAGAAAGGTAAGTGAAAAGGCAAATAATCTCAAATCTATCATCTTATTAAAAAAAGAAAAAAGCCTCAGCAATTCCAGATGTTTTCAGTTGGCCCCTAACTTCATGACTTCTATTTTCCCTCTAAATCCTCATCATGCCCCCTTGCCTCTGATAAGGGAACCTACTTCTAACTCTTTGTGGAAACTAATGACCTCATCATGCCTTTAAACACGTGTCTCACGTGAGTAGTGAGTGCTACCTTACATTCTGAATCCTAGAACAATTACCCAGAGTTTTAACCCTCCTATTCAGCATTTGCCAAAAGGGCTTACTGAACCATTTGGATGGGCTGACTCTCCTGAAATTCTCACCAACACATCTATGTAGATGAAGTTAAAATGACCTAAACCATAAACTCAAATCTCTCTTTTATTTTCAACAATTACCTGCATTTTGGATGAAGAGAATCAGAGAGGACCTGCTGAGCTGCTGTAGCATCCCTTTCTGCAAAGTACCTGCAGTTGGGGGGAAAAAGATCGTAATTCCATAACTGCTGAATATAGAGTAATCCCGTTTGAGTCCATTTTGTATTCAAAGATGGATACTGGCATAAGACAGACCCAATAGGAAGAAGGATTACAGATAAGAGGGTGGGAAGCTCAGCATTTGAAGACCCTCTGAAGGCAGAAGCCTGGGCAAAGGGACATGGTGAGAGGTATACAGCTGAAGAACAAAGAAGAGACTTGAGAGGTGAGAAAGGATGTCTTTCAAATACATTTTTCTTAGAGAATATTCACTGGGTATTTGAATTCTAGAAGGAGGCAAAATATTTTGTGGAGCTTAGAGATGTTAAAAATAAAATTCTAGGTCAGTTATAGAAAGGCTAAGGGGAGTCAGATCTCACACAGCTGCTGACTGCGGTTTGAATTCCAGCCTCTAGGGCTTGAAAAAACATCCTGGGTGTATGTGCATGCATACCCCAAATCCCAACAGAATGGAGAAATGGAGGAGAAGGGGCTATGGCATGACCGTACTCCATTAGGGTGCTCTCCGTCTCCTTCTTTCTCCCTCTGGTGAGCACACATGCCCTCTGGCAATTAAAAAAAAAGAAAGAAAAAATAATAACATTCTGTTCTGATGGGAAAGGGCAAAAACGTTTCCTAATAAATGCAAAAAGCTTACATGCTATCAAAAATGCTTCATAGAAAGTGCTTCATAAAGACAATTATAAAGCTATAGTCACATTATTTAATTTGGCAAGTCTATAATTTCTTGCATAAATCTAAAGGATAAAACAAACTCTCAAAAGTCTTAGAAAATTTCAAAACAAAGTCAGCAATTTTAATGCATATGTCCATGATTGTCAATGAGACTGAATCTCTTTTCAGACTTCTGCTGGTCAGCCGAGTTCCCACTTTTCTGTCGTGTCCTATTTTTCGGTCTGGTATATCTAAAAATGTCCTCAAATAAGACAAATAACACTATAAAGAATAATATACTGGATATAAATCCTTTATTAGTTGTGTGAGAGTCAGTTTTCACTTGTCATTTCACTTCATTTATGGTGACGTTACAGATATTTTCTATCTAAATTTGTGAAATGTATTGATTTTTCTTTTAAAGTTTATGTGTATATTTGTGTCTTTAAGAGAGCCTTCTTTACTCAGGTAGCTCAAAGACTTTTCTCTTAATAGTTGGAAAGACTTGATTTTGACCTTTAAAAAAAAAAAGGATTATTTAACTTTATTGATTTATTTTAATTTGATCAGAGAGGGAAGAAGGGAGGGAAAGTGAAGAAGAAAGGGAAAGTGAGAAAGCAAGCTGCCAGGACCTGGACTGGACCATGGTCAGCTATGTGGGAGTCCGGTGCCTTCACTACCATGTTACCTGCCAGGCTCTTCCTTTCTTTTCTGTGCTAAAACACACATAACACAATTTACCATCTTAACCATTTTTAAATGTACTGTTCAGTGGCAGTAAACAGGTTCACACTGTTGGCAGCCATCATCACTATTCACCTTTAAATCATTTTCATTACCCCAAATGATACTCATTAAACACTAAGGTCAATTTTCCTAGTTCTAGTTATTTAAAAATTCAGCCTTTATCCACTTATTTTTAATTACTGCCTTTATCATCAAGATTTACTTTCTAGGTCTATTACTCCAGTACTTTCTACTAAAGCCATATTTGAAGGCACTGGGTTTGCATTCTGGTTCAACTTTAATACACCTGCCAGGTTTACTTGCAAACGTGCCTGTGATCCTGGCCAGCTAGAAGGATAAATCGAGGGCAGATACTGACATGGTGGGCTCTATCAGGAGTCTCTCTCAATAAATAAACAAACTTAAAAAACGATTTACTTTCTGGGGCTAGCAGGTGGTGTGATTAAGGTGCTGGATCCCCACATGGCCAGTGGTGGTTCAAATCCCAGACCTGGAGGCTTTGAAACATTTCAGAAAAACTAGGTGATAGTTCAATTTCCTAAATGTAAAATAAAAGGGAAAGATCTAGAGGGGAAAATGGAGTGCCACCTAAAATGAGTAAGGTTTAACTTTTTTAAAAAATGCATCATCATCACTACCCTCACTAATAGGGTAGTGTCAAGGGACTCAAGAGCCAAGTTGAAAGAAGTCCCTTTGTCTTAAAAAATAATGACTACAAGTGAATGTATTTAAGCATAAAAAAAAAAAAACCCACTAGTTGAATTGCAGTAAACATTAATAAAAAACTAAGAGTTAACAAATGATATTTTAAAAATACAAAGATGTAACAAGAGGCCAGCAGGTGGCATAGTGGTTAAGGCCCTGGACTCCATGTGGCTGTATGAGGTTTGAGTTTCCTACCTCGTGGCTTGAAACTCATACCGGGTATGTGCATGTGTGCCCCAAATCCCAAGAGGAGAGAGGAGGAGAAGGGAGTGCAGTATGTCCATCCGCCCAGGGGATGATTTCTTACTTTCTGTCTTTCTGTCTCTCTGGCAAGTGCATACGCCCTATAGCAAAAATCTCTAAAATATATATATATATATACAGTTTTGTTTGGATCATTGACAAGAAAACTAGGGCATCAGCTCGTTACCCTGAGAACTGGCAACCAGAATGAAAAATCTGAGCACCTGTCCTGCCTGTATTTTGGAGAAGACAAATAGCCTTAATTGATAGAGGAAACAGTCTCAGCAGAATTCCAACCAAAAGTTTACGGGGGAAAAAATCTAGAAAAGCACTTTTTGCATAATTAATTAATTGGTTCAGTGAAGGTCATGAAGGAAGAAAGGCTGAAGGGGGACTTCACATGGAAGCAATCAGGCTGTGGTCCCTCTGACCCATCTTAGCATAGCGTAGAGAGTAGGGGGGACCCCATAGACCTCCCACTGTGGTGTCAGTCCGAATCTCTTCAAGCCTTTGGCACACCTCCAGTTTGCAGTAAATACGGAGGACTGGTCCAAGTATGGACAGACAAATCTTAGATGTTGGGACATTTCAAGGACTACTGCCTTGAAATCTTCTAGAAGTTAGTGACATGAGAAGGGGATAAAAAAGAGGTGACAGAGGGATTGAGACTGCTCTAATGAAAAGATCCAAGAGATATATTAATGAAGTGCAGTGCATAGATCTTACATCTGTATTTGAACAAACCAGCTATAAAGAGACATTCTTGAGAGAATTGGGACATTTCTCTTTTTTTCTTTAAATTTATTTATTTATAAGAATTGGGAAATTTCAATATGAACTGGCCATAGATGACCCCAAGGAATCATTAATTTTGTTTGGTGTGATAATGGCATCATGGTTAATGTAAAGTAATATTGATGACTCAGTAGATTGATCTACATACTGAAATATGAGGGGCGAAATGACAATGTAGGATTTTCATTATCATACTTCTGCAAAAATAAAAGAGTTGCAATATTTCAAAAACCTTAGCCATGACTATATATGAGGGTAATCAATTTGAAGTATCTAACCCAAACATTGATATCCAACCAAATCATACAATTTATATCAATAATATAAATGACAAAATTAAAAAAGAATTGAAGAGATCCCTGTATGCCATTTTTTTTTTTTCCAGTTTGGCTATGTAGTAGATATGGTGGCTTTAAAGACCGGGAAGATGAGGGGGCAGGCCTTTGTTACATTTAAGGAACTGGGCTCATCCACGAACACTTTGAGACAGTTACAGGGATTTCCTTTTTATGGAAAACCAGTGAAAACCCAGTGTGGAGAAACGGACCCTGTTTGTGGCACTTTTGCTGAACTGTGGAACAGACCCCAACAACCACAAACAAAAAACCTGGCCAGGGAACACCAAATTCAGTTAATACCCAAGGGAATTCAACACCAAATCCTCAGGCTCCTGATTACCCTCCAGACAGCATTTTGTTCCTTAATAATTTACTGGAAGAGAATAATGAGATGATGTTATCCATGCTGTTTAATCAGTTCCCTGGCTTCAAGGAAGTACATTTGGTACCTGGGAAGCATGACATTGCTTTTGTTGAATTTGACAACAATGGGCAGGCTGGAGCTGCCAGGGATGCTTTGCAAGGGTCACATGCCATGAAAATCACCTGTACCAAGAAATAACTTTTGCAAGAGTTATTTTGAGAGTCTATAAAAGACTTGGTGTTATTTATGGTGTTTGTTTTGATAACATTAGGTCAGGTCATTTTCATAGTTGGAGAGGAAGTTAAAGTGAAATTCTTGTGAAGGACTTAAAAAATTAGTCTTTAGCCTTAGTGAATAATGAAATATGAATGCTTTAATTTTTTACAATAAATTTTATTTTTATTCTAAGAAAATAAATAAGAGGGTTCTTTATAATCTCTTCTGTTTTTGAGTACACTTAAAGTTTTTCATATAAAATTTAAAAACAATTAAAATTTGATTTAAAAAATCTAGGAAGTCTGCTGAAACAGAAGGAAGGTAGTGGTAGCTTTATACATTTTATAACCTGAGTTACCTCTCAAGAGAACTTGCATATTTTCTTGGAGGCTTCTGGGAAGTAGCTTTTGGGATAAATAACTCAATTTTGCCATTTCAGTATGAGGACTAGAACACTCTAATATTCAACTATTTTTAATTTCACTTACTGCAAATTGTATAGTCCCAGAAGTCCCATTCCTCGAAAATCTGTTTTAGGATCATCACCTTGGAAACCAATTTCACACCACTGCTTAGAAATCCGAGATTCCAGTGGCGTATTGGGCTTCAGGAACTTCCATAACTAGAGACAAACGAGAGTGTTACCTTGTTGATATACACACCCAAATACCCTTCGCTATTGGTTTAGGTTTTGTAAACTACATTATAAAGAGGAACTGTGCAAAGTTTGATATATGAAATACACTGCAGTTAAAGATACGATTGTCTTTCAATTACCTATGACAGCAGTTATTAAAGTATGACCTTTTCAGAGGCCTTGGACTTCAAAAAAACCCATTATTTTATAATGAAAGTAATAGATGATTTGTCTTTTCACTGTCTTCATCTCACGCCTGTATAGTCGAATTTTCCAGAGGCTGTATGGCGTGTCATAATGTCATTGCTCCGAAGGCAATGAAACATGTACATGTATTTTAGTATTAGAAATCTGTTTTAATTCTAACCAGAAGTTAAATAGCTGGCTAAATAGATACTTTCCCATAGAAATTTCTTTGGAGCACTCAAAAATATTTTAGAGTACAAAAGAAAGAAGAGAACAGGACAAATTTTTGAGGCCACCCACTATTTAAATGCTCAGAAAATGCTTTGCTAACATTATATTAAAACTTTAAGCAACATTGTTGACAAAAGAAAAAGCAAACTGACCAGTTTCATTTCTTAGGTCTCACCTAAAAACAAGTGTGAAAATAAATACTATATGTGACTGAATAAAGGAATGTCAGTGATGTTCATGAATAAACCTCAATATGTTCATCTTTAAGCGTTATCTAGGAATTTCAGTTTAAGTCAGTTGTGTATTAATGGAAGATTGTAAATTCTAAACATTATAAACTTATCTGCCTAATCACCTGGTTCAGTTTTTCAAATTTTTCTGTAGAAAGGTGGATTCAGCACATATCATTACTTGAGAGAGAAATTAAGGACCAGATATATAAACATGTAAAGCTTCAACTATTTTTTCTAATAGAAAAAGACATGTAGGTAAATCTACTTTTTAGACTATTTCATATTTAATATTATATCTTCATTATAGACAGAGTATAAACACAAATGTAAAATGTCTGTACTGCCATTTCAGAAATAACTTAATTTCTAAATTGCTTGTTCTGTATTTTATGAATTTTAAAGTTTAAGCAGAACAATATGTCACTACTTCACTTTATAGCAAATTGTCATGTATCTGACACAATATTAAACCCTATTCAGTGACTGAAAATACTAATAAGTAAAAAGTTGTAATTCATTTTATGATCGTGATTTTAAACACAAATCTAAAATTATTATCCACATTCTCCAATATTTTATGTAAGTGCTATAGCAGGTAAACCTAATTTATCTAAAGGTGAAAGAAAAGCTTTAGAGGAAAGAAAGTAAATCTATCACTCCTGAAAGCATAAATAAGACATGGGTAAATTAAATCCCTTAATGTAATCCTTGTAAAAACCAAGTTGGAGATGGTGGCTAGAATACGACAGTGAGCATGGACAACATTTGAGAAATACTCTGGGGTGCTCTATGGATAAAATGTAGTGATTTTTACAGATACAGACTATGTTCTGATTAGAGTGCAAGCCACTCAAGGGAGAAAAAGATGCCTTTTCTCAAAGAGCCTAACAGAGTAGTAGACAGCCCCAGCTTTTTTTATGGAGAGGTTTTCGCTATAGGGCACGTGCGCTCGCCAGACAGAGAGAGACATAGAGACAGAAAGCGAGAAATCACCCCTCAGGAGGGATGGTCATGCCGCAATCCCTTCTCCTCCATTCTCCTCTCGGGATCTTAAGCCCCAGCTTTTTAATTTACTAGATGTGTGAATGAGAGCCTGAACTAAAATGCTTGTAACTTGCTCGCCTCTAAAATAAAGCTAATACTCATTACCTTGCCTACCTCACACAGCTGTGACATCAGCACATACTCAGATCCTACCACAGATGGAAGTCATATCAAAGCTCTTGACACAGAACTAATGAACTTGTTGAAAACCCACTGTGTGCCAGTACACTTAAAACAGATCAGCTAAAAATAGTGCAAGACAGGACCCCAAATATCATGAACTGATTCTAAGGGCATCTCAGGCATTCTGATGGATTGTTATCTCTGTGTAGTCGGTCTGTTAATTATAACTTCCATTCATTCACCTCTTTTATCCTACCTTTAGGTTACTTTGTTGAACTCGACTACTTCCCAGAAAATTATCAGGGGAAAAAATATATCAAAAGTCGCAGCTTGGGAACCAGCAGTTAGCGTAATGGCTATGTCGCTGGACTCCCACATAGTCGACCGCGGTTCGTGTCCCGGACCCGGTGGCTTAAATCTCACGCCGGGCGCGTGTGCGTGCGTGCCCAGGATCCCGAGAGGAGAATGGAGGAGAAGGGATTGCGGCGTGACCATCCCCCCTGGGGGGTGATTTCTCGCTTTCTGTCTCTATGTCTCTCTCTGTCTGTCTGGCGAGCGCACACGCCCTACAGTGAAAATCTCTCCAAAAAAAAAAAATGTTATATTAATCTTGGTGGGTATGAAAAGTCGCAGCTGTTCCAAACTTGTCATTACATTCCCAATTGCTCCAGTTGCCTGAACATTTTTTCTTAAGCTGACACAAAATTTGCTTTGCTTATTACCAAGTGGTTCAAATTCTGTCCTCTCAGCAAACTTATTTCCACCTTTCTACCACCACGACTGTTTCAAACTCAGCTAGCAGGTTAGCTAAAATTAAAGCAGGAAGAAAGGGAAGCAGAAAAACGATTGCCAAGAATGAGGCTTCTTTAATTTTTAATGAGTCACATCAGATCTAACACTAATTAGCAGAGACAAATGAGTCATCCGTTTAAATACTCACATACACAAAAACATACACTCCTTCACACAAAAACATAACAGGGTACATTTTAAAAATTGGATCTTCTATTGACATTTTTCAGTGAAATAAAGTTAAGGCAGCTAAACAAATATTTTCTTCCAATTTTGTTACTGTCTTTGAATTCTAGGAAAGACCAGGGAAACACTAATCCTAAAAAGCATCTATTTTCAGAAATGAATTTATGAAACATTTCAAATAAGTAGTTTAATAGGTTGTTCTTACTTTTTTGTTTGTTTGTTTTAATTTCTTTTACTCAAAATTCCTTGTGTTGGGGGCTGGCAGGTGGCATGGTGGCTAAGGATGCTGGACTTTCACATGGCTGACCCAGGTTCGAGTCCCAGCAGTTTGCTCCCCCCCCCTCCCCCCGGTCAAATTTAAATAAATAAACAAATACATTTTTAAAATTCCCTGTTTTGAGGGAAAGTTTTATTGATGTTTTATATCATCAAATTCTATAAGATTTTTAAGACTTTTGCTTTGAGAGCCAGGAATACTAGTAATTTCATATGTTCTAATACACCAAATATAAACCTTTACCTCCTCCCCTATTACTCTGCAGTTACATGAATAGATAATCAGCATTAAGATCTTGGGTAATTTCCCAAGAGAGCTATTACTGAGGCAGAAGTCAACTTCATCTTCATTGATGTGCAGTAAAGTCATAAATGAAAGTCTCAGGCTGCTCTTTCTCCTACTGGCTTTCAACACAAGTTAAACAATCAAAACTTGAGCCAAATGTGAGAGCCCACGGAAATCATCTCTGAAGCTTTCATAGATGACAAGAGAAAATCGGCCGTAAATTTTTCTTTCTTAATTTTTCACATGGATTTTCTGATGGAAAATTTACCTCCAACATCTGAACCAGCAAGAAGACTCGTACCTCTCCTCAGTTTCAGTGCCCATGCCATAGTCATCTTTTTATGCCAGCGTCCAGAGGTGTGCCCAGCACACAGCCAGTGCTTGGTAAACCTCAGCTGGCTTCAGTGAGGGACTAAAGTATGTTGCAGGACTAACCTTCAGAAGCATTTCTTCATGTTGGGGATTATCAGAATCATAAGGCTCTCTGCGCAGTTTTTCCACATCTGCAATTAGGTTTCTGTACCCAACGATTTGCAGAAGGCAAGCCTGAAGAGAGATTCCCAGCCTAAAGTGTTCAAAAATGGAAACATACATGAAGAAAGATGAAGCATATACTCCTGGCATTGGCTCACCTCATGTACATGCAATAGAACTTTTCATATTCGTATCTTGACCAGGAAATTGCTCGAATGTGATCTGTTTAGTAGAAGCATAATTCCTACTGAAGTTCTACACGGGGAGCTGTTGAACCTGGCTAAAGTTTACCTCTAATTTTGGCCTTTTCTTAAATTCAGGTAGTGTGGCTACGGAAACAAGGGCGCTCGTTACAGAGGTGACTCAAAAGTAAGATGCAGAAAATAGGTAATTCATGCTTCCTGGCCTGTGCTGGGGTCCTCCCAGTAGACCTGGCCTGTGTCGAAATCGCCTAAGCTGAAAACGCATTAAAGACACTTAACCGACCGAATGTTATAGCTTCACCTAACGTTAAGTGTGCTCAGAAAACGTACGGTAGACTCCATTTGGGCAGAATCATCTGACAGGAAACCTGTTTCCTAATAAAGTGTTGATGATCGCTTGTAATTTAGTGAATGTAGTACACTGTAGTCTACGGCATTGGCTGTTCATCCTCATGACTGCATAGCTCACTGAGAATTGTGGCTGAGAGGGTATCTACTGGGAAAAAAACAAAACTCGAAATTCGAAGTATGGTTTCTACTGGTTAGGTATCCCCCCCACCACCACCACCACCACATACACACCGTAAAGGCAGAAAATCTCATGTCAAACCATCCTGAGAATGGTCTGTGATCTCTCAGGGATCATTTACTCCCCTCTACTCCAGGCGGGTATATCAGAATCACTTCAGAAGGGTGTGTATGACATGGGAGAATGAGAGCATGAGATAGGGAGAAATACCCACCAGAGGTTTCAGGGCAAGAAAAGTTTCAAAACAAAATGAAACAAAAAAACAACAACGACCTCTGCTTGGGAATATTCCCGAGAGATGAGCCAGCACCCAGGAAGTCACAGCTTTTCCAAACTTGCCATTACATTCCCAATTGCTCCAGTTGCCTGAACACATTTTCTTAAACTGACACAAAATTTGCTTTGCTTATTACCAAGTGGTTCAAATTCTGTCCTCTCAGCAAACTTATTTCCACCTTTCTACCACCATGACTATTTATATTAAGACAGTAATTTTTTTCCCTCCTAGTCTCATCTCCAGGGTTAAAAAAATTCCCCTATTCCTCCAATTTCCTCTCAAAACTGGGGACATGGTTTTCAGATGCTTTAGTAGTTTGCTCAGTCTTCTCTGAATGTACTCTATTTGATAACAGCCCCCCTTAAACATATCCCTAGAACAGAACACAACCTGGCAAGCATAACACATCGAGAATAATTACTTGCAGTGATCAGAATGCCGTTTCCCCTCCTACAGCCTGTCAGGTTAAATAGTTTTCGAGCAATGCATAACATAACGAGTTTATTAAATAGGTGATTAATCACCAAGATCCTTTTTTCATACAAACTACAATTATGCAAACAATTCTCCTATACTGTATTTGTTTCATAGCATTTAAAAATCTAAATGTAGTACTTTGGTGTTCCTGCTAAGTTCTTGATAGTCTTAATTTTTGAGGCATAAAAACGGTAAAACGTTAGCAATTTCATGTGATATGGTGCAAACATATTCCTAGTTTGTGCACTCACTTTGAGTATTTTTAATCACAATGATAATGACATATCATCTTCTTTGGGGGTAAATGAGATGCATAGAGGTTAAACCTAATGTTGGGGACAGCTGGTTTTGGAATTGTAGGCCTGCTCCAAACATAGACAGTTGTGTCAGACAACTCAGGAATACTAAACTTAAAATTGTGTATTCAATTAAATGGCCTTTATAATTACTCATTACCGTAGTACCAAGAAATAAAAACCTGATATTTAAAGGGCAGACTGGCACTGGTCACCTAGAACAATCAATGCAGGACAGAAAAAAGATTTAGTTTTGAGAGAAAGAAATACTTGGAAAGAAAAAAGCAATTAAAACAAAGTGAAGTTAATAGTAGGAACAGCTTCATAGGTTATAATGTTTCCCCCATTTCTAGCCTATTTCTCTGCTTTATCAAAAGAGTCTTTAATGTTTTATTGTCACATTATATCAGTATCAGTCTGAGGAAAAAAGGCACTAGGCAGCCCAGCAGATGGCATAATGGCTATGTCGGGGGACTCCGCCGGTAGTCAACTGCAGTTCGAGTCCCAGGCCCAGCAGCTTAAAACTCACACTGGGCACATGTACATGCGTGTCCAAAATCTCAAGAGGAGAATGGAGGAGAAGGGATTGCAACATGACCATCCGCTCTGGGGGGTGGGTGGGTGATTTCTTGCTTTCGGTCTCTCTGGTTCTCTAATGAGCACATGTGCCCTATAGCAAAAAATCTCTCTCTCTCTCTCTCAAAAAAAAAAAATCACTAGAATTCACACTGAAATGTTAAAATATATATATATATATATACATAGATAGATAGATAGATACATACAGATACATATATAGATAGATAGATAGATAGATATATTAGGGTTTTTTTTTTCCTTAAAGAAAACCAAAAGAATGGATTGCAAAGGCAATGTTTTTGAAAGCAAATTATATAACTTTTGCAGAACAGATATAAAAAAGATTTGCTATGAAACCTAATCAAATCTCTAAATATGATTATAGGACTAATAACATCCCTCATGCCCAGATGTAGTCTTAAAGTTTTGGTTCAACCTAATTCAGAAAGAATTGCCTTCTCATCACCTTCCTCAGTGGAATAAAATATATGCCAGAGGTTCCAAAATATTTTATGATATAATTAAATCAACTTTTAATGACTGAATAGGGGGAAAAGCAGCTGATTAGCTGAAGTGGCTGCAGGAGAAGGCTGCAGAGACCAGTGGAAATAGAGTTTTTGTGATGAGCCTCTAGATAACTGATATCTAGAATCCCTCCAAGAGACAGACCTGTGCAAATTGTGCTCTGAAATCCCCTTCAACTACAGCCCCTTGTTTGGTAATTAAAAGCCTTTCTCAGTGGTAACATATGAAGTTCTCACGTATGCACGTCTAGATGACAGTTTGATTATTACCATGCTAAAACTGTCTCTAAATATATCTGCATTTGGAATTTAATCTACCCAATGTCCCTAGCCCCAAATTTCCTGAAAAATTACTGTACCCAATGGAAAACATAAAGCTAATTTTAAATGTCACGTACACTGCCAGATGCATTTTAATACTTCCAAGATGAGAAGAATAAATTATAAAGTTCTAAAGTCTTCATATAAAAACCATCTCTCCCTCCCACACATGCCCGTCTTCTTGACAAGCAGGTAGGAACTATCTCCAAGATTATCAGCTTGCCGTGAAGGAATATTCATGAAGGAACTGAACGAATATTCTAGATGGGGCAGAATCAGCTTAGGCACATTTACAATTTGAACATTAATGTAAAACATAAGCATCAAATAGAGCGGTCGTGGATGAATGCGCTTCCTTTATCTTGTATTCAGGGCACCTGTCACATTTCTTAGCCATTGCAGAAACATAAGCAGAAACCACAAAAGAAGGAGAAGGTGGCTGCCATTTACAAACATGAAAGAAGCACCTTTTTTCTTTATTCTTTATCTGAAAGTCAAAACATCACAGATAATTACGTTAGGGAAAGGGAAGGAGGAGGGGGAAGAGAGAGAGGAAGGGCGGGAGAGAAAGGGGAAGAGGGAGAGAAACAGTAAATATGTGGCCGTGTGACTTGTGTCGTGCATGTCTGCCATAAAAACGCATATTCTTACTGTGGATTTATGTCGGGGTTAATTTTTTTCAGTTCCATGATGTCTTCTATAGTTTTTTCAATAGCATCAGGGTGAACACTCACTGAAGTCTGCAACAGCTAGAAAACATGGGTTAGTCAGTCCCCTTTCATCACCACTAGCGGCTTACTCTGTCTACTAGAATAGAGGTTTCAGGTATTTGTTTAAGCTTTTATATGAACATATAAACTAAAAATAACAATTGATGGCATATACTGGAATTCTAATACATTCAAAACAAGTTTATTTCGCTCAAAAAAAGAAAAAGAAATCCATGCAAAGCATTTTCATAACATATGGTTTTCATGAAAGTTTTGAAGACCCCTTGTTCAATGGTTTGTGATAGGCAAGCAATTCTTGGTTTGCTTGCTTTTCATAGCTAATGGTACATTTTTTGTTTCTTAAAATTTTTACTTTTTGTAATAGAAGTAAACCTCCAAATGAAAGTTGATTTAAAATTTTTACATACTTTACTTTTTGAATCTCTCAGTGATGTTTCTGTCAAGGCAGTAACAAAAAAGTCATTCAAAAATGATTCTTTACAAATAGTTTACTACAAATTACTTTACTGAAATATAATGTTGTATCCTATCCCACCAACTCTACATCTTTCTTACTTCTTTGTTTCATGCTTACCAATTTTCATGGTTCTAGAAGCTCCAGGCTTGGTATTGTAACAGATCCGTTGCAGTTCACATCTTCCAGTTAGCTTCCTCATGACAAATTTCAGGCAGCGCCACAAAAATTTACAGTAAAAATACAGGCACACCTGGATTAACATTCTGTGAAAAACAAAAGATAGCACCTTCCAATAGAACTCTGGAAGAGACCAGAAAGCAGCCACCACCAGAAAAAAAAAAAAAAAAAAGCCCAGGAGAAAACCAGTCATTAGATTTCTGAGTTTGCAAGTCTATGTTTTTAACCTCCTATTACTTCATTTGCAGTAGGTACACTTATGATGACTGCAGGCTACTCCAGAATGTTCTATTACACTTGCTATCCCAACAAATAGGGTGAAGTATTGGAATTCTTTATTTTCCCACTTTCACTTAAAAATGTCTTGGAAGTCACATCTCAAAAACAAAATCCTTTAATACTACTTCTGTTGTGGGAGTTGCTTCTCCCTCAAGGGGAAACGTGTACTCTGTGAAGTCCTTAGCCTCTCAGCTCACCCTTGTTCATTTCCAGTCCCTCGACAGTGCCTTTTTGGGGTTTTTGGTCACTATCTGATTTCTTCCCTTGCTCCCATTCTTTCCTCCTGCCTTCTGCTTTCCCTTAGCACTGTTGTTTTCCTGGAGGACTTGGTTGTGTGGTCACCTGCCTCTCTGCTGACCAAGTCCAGCACTCCTGGAACTTGCAGGAGGGCCTCCCCACAAGTTCACCAGACAAGCACGGTTGACCTTTAATTTTCCTTGGAGATGACAGCATCCTCTGATTTAAACTTTTCAAAAATTATCTCGTAAGTTTGTTCTTGGCTCTTGTTAAATAAAGTTTTCTTTTCTGTACACTCTTCCTCCCTTCCATGAAACCTCAACAAACTGTGAACCCTGTTGTCACGTCACACACAAATTCTGTGGCACAAATTCGCCTTTCATGTTGACCTTTAGTTTTAAAATTTTGACTGCCTACTACCTCATGATATGGTTTAGAGTCTTAAAATGACTCAAATTTTAGAGGGAA
>NW_006159803.1:2385038-2422226 GCF_000334495.1 Tupaia belangeri chinensis | reverse complement strand
CCTATCATGCAGGAATTAGAATTCAACTTCTCTTTATGCTAGGAGGCAGAATTATTTACTTTCTATTGGCATCATTTCTAAAAGATTTTTTTTTTTCCCTTCGAATGTCCACTAAGTCTCTCCAGCTCTAAAGTAAAGTGATCCAGGGTCATTCAGATGAATTAAAGTCATTAACACATAGCCTCAACAAAGTGACCGGTCCCTGAAAATGAATCAATAATATCTTGGTTGTATTCTTTGGCTCCCATTGTCTGGTTCTGCTCAAATTGCTCTGATTCTAATACTTTCAACATCCTTGTGTTAAAAAATAAAAATTTCAACAGAGTGATTTGTACAAAGATACAAGAGTTCATATTTTATAAATGTATAGGGAATGGAAAGAAATAATGCAAACAACCAAACTTCTATAATACATTACGATAACACAATGGAATACTTTGCAAGCAATGAAATTATGTCCTAAAATATTAAATAATAGGAAAATGTCCATGACATGTATATCAAGTAGAAAAAGTTAAAAAGGAATATATATGAAACAGTCTACTTTTCCTTTAAAAAATTCTTTTTCATAATTATTTAATTTAATTTATTTATTATTATTTTTTAATTTGACCAGAGAGAGAGAGAGGGAAAGTGAGAAAGCATGCTGCCAGGTCCAGAACTCGAACCACAGTCAGCCATGTGGGAGTCTAGCTCCTTAACCACCATGCCACCTGCTGGCCCCAAAACAAAAAATAATAATAAGGATGTATAAACGAGGACGAAAAGACTGACAGGGAACAAAACAAAAATGTCAACAATGATACTGATAGGTAATGAAATGATCAGTAATTTTAAATTTAAAGCAATTACATATGTTTTATTTTTCTTCAATACATATGTATTATCTTACTTAAGATGAAAGATATAAAAAATTAAAATGCATAAATGCATAAAACAATGACCAAAAGTCATTTAAAAGGTCCATGTATTTCTATGTGGAGTCTGTTAGTACGGAATCAACCAGATTCTGCTGAAAGAAAAAAGATGGACTATGTTGTAAAGCGAACACTCAGCTGTTCTAGCCAAATCTGTTCTAAGATCTGTTAGGATTTAGGTTAACAGCTTCAAAAAAAAAAAAAAAAAAAAGAAAAAAAAAAGAAACCTAAAAATAAGTTTAGTGGAACATTTTAATTAGACAAGTGAGAAGATTTATAAAACCTCAACTTGCTCTCTTGGAAAATGCTTTTCATTTTCCAACTACTGAGTAACTATGCCAGAGAAAAAGATTGAGCAATATCTTTGTGAACTGGTCCCCAGCCAAAGAGTAATGAAATTAACTACTAGGAGGCATTATGCCTATTATTAAGTCAAGGATAATAGCTTCCATGATATTTATTCCATGTGCAATTTTCAGTAAAGTCAGTATCACATGTGGGCCAACACCTCAAATGAGGTCACCTTCAGATCTGTGTGTCAGGACTTCAGCTCCGGCTTGGGTGAAACCACACGAATATTCATCAGGTTCTTGAGTACTAAATCTTCCTGGACAAAAGGGTTTTGATGGCTGTTTATGAGGCATCTTTATATTTACCCTCCTTAGAGTACAAGGCACTAACCATATTATAGCGTAATTTAAGCTACAGAGATTGTTTCCCATGATTTCTCTCTCAGATCTATACAGATATGTGACTTGAGACCCAGAAGTGTCATCCTAGGTGGCAGAATTGTCCATATGTAGAGTGACCTTCCGCCCAACTGTAATTTCTCCCACTGCCTCCTTGTGTTTGAGAAGAAAATGCATCTTACTGTTTTTTTTTTTTCTTTTCCCTCCAGGCAATCTTACATAAAAGGAAAGAAAAGACATCAAGTTCTTTTTCTTTTATCTTCCCCCCCCCCCAATGTTCACACTGAGAAAAATAGTGGAACCAGTAGAAAATCCCAGTGGGTTAGGGATGAGCATCCTGTTTTAGGGCTTACCCCTCTGTAAAGTGTATCACATCCCTATCATGGAGACAATTGTGAATCATTAAAGAGACATGCCTATTTCAATTATGGGGTGACATTTATACACTGCTTACTCTTTCTAAATGTCTTTTCCTTTCCTGAGGGGAGAGGGGGAGGGAGGGAGAGTGCTAGGTATTTCCGACAGTCTCGCCATGTTCAGTGGTCCTCCTGCCCTGGTCTCAGTCAGCTCAGACCACAGGCACACGCCATCGTACCTGGCCTGTTCAGTTAGGTTCAGTGGAGCACCAAACCCAGGCCCCTCTCACCCGCCAGCCACTGTGCAGTGATGCCGTCTTGCATGTGCCATCATGGCTTGGGCTTCGCGTTTCTAGGTCAGTAACTCTCATGATGAAGTTTCTTATCTAGGATATACATTAATTTTTTCTCTTTTTTTTCTAATGGCTAACAGGCCACAAATACAAAATGTGCATGGAAGGGGTCAGAAGGTAGTGAGGTGCTTAAGGTGCTGGACTCCCACATGCCAACTGCAATTCAAATTCCAGGCCCAGTGGCTTGAAGATCACATCAGACACGTGTGCATGCGTGCTCAGAATCCTGAGAGGAGCATGCGTGCTAAGAATCCTGAGAGGAGAATGTAGGAGAAGGGATCGCGGCATGGTCAGCCCCACTGGGGGCTGAATTTTTACTTTCTCTCTTACTTTCTCTCTCTGGTGAGTGTACACATCCTATGACAAGCAAACAAAGAAACAAAATAAATAAAGAGGGGCCCGCAGGTGGCATGGTGGTTGGACTCCCCCATGGTCAATTGCAGTTCAAGTCCTGGACCAAGTAGCCTGAAAAATCACAGCAAATAGTTACTTACATAAAAATGATTTTTTTAAAAAAGAAAAAAATACAAAAAAAATTATGTATGGACTGCAACTGCTTGTGTGCACACAAAATAAACTTAAATTTTAATTTTATTTTCCCACAAACTTTTTGAAGTCTTTTGATATTTAATTAAAAGACCGATTTGCTATAGTAGGTACAATGTGTTTCCATTCTAGATCTTTAGTTCAAACAATGTTTTGACATTTTATATATATATGTATATATATTTCAAATATATAGAGAGAGGTTTTTGCCTTAGGGAGCATGCGCCGGCAGGAGAGAAAGAAAGATAGAAACAGTGAGAGGGAATGTGAGACATCACTCCCCAGAGAGGATGGCCACACCACAATCCCTTCTCCATTCTCCTCCTGGGATCTTGGGTATGCATGCACACGTGCCCAGCATGGGTTTCAAGCTACGGGATCTGGGACTTGAACTGCGATTAGCCATGTGGGAGTTCAGTCACGTAACCGCTATGCCATCTGCTGGTCCCTTGAGAGCTGTAATTTATTTTGTTACATTATAAACATGGTCCAGAAAAGGCATGGTCAGAGATGGAAACATTGTGGTTATCCCTTACTTTAGAAGCCTTATTTTGGTGAGATAAACACATTTGCTCCTTTGTAAAAGGATTACATCAGCAAAATCTCCAGATGAACAACTCAGGATGACTTTTCACCATTGGATACCACTAGGCTAAAATTAAATTATTTGGACCGATTTAAGTCCCTAAATCATAAAGTTTATGGAAAAACTGCTGAGGATCAAAAACAGAACACTAAAAATGATTAAATATTTTGAGAGAATATATTAAATTGGTTTGGCACGCTTACGCTGAAAAGGGAGAAATAAATGCTCTTGAGAAAATCAGTGGTTGGTTAAGGAAGAAGGAAGGAAGGAGGGGAGGAAGGGAGTCCGTATCAAGAGTTTAAGAACTCTTGGATTTATTGGAACCCTTTCTTCTTTTTAATTTCCTTTGCCTTATGTGTTTATGTTTTTGGCTGCATGTCATGAAAGGAGGCATTTCAAATGCATCTTTGAGACAGATCCCATTTGCTTTCTCTTACATTACCATGAATCACATCCTCTGTCCCATACCCTCTCCACCATCTCAACTCTGTTCAGGGAGTTGTTAGCTCTAATTCTTTTTCTTCCACTCTGAATCAGCACATCAATAAGCTTAGTTTTGTTTTTTTAAGAAAGAGATTTGTGCTATAGGTCATGTGCACTTGCTAGAGAGACAAAGAGACAGTGAAAAGTCACCCTCTCGAGAGATGGCCACGCCACAGTCTCTTCTCCTCCATTTCTCTCTCAGGATCCTAGGCATGCACGCACCCACACCCTGAGTGAGTTTCAAGTCCCCGAGTCCAGGACTCGAACTGTGGTCGACTATGTGGGAGTCCAATGACATAACCATTACACCACCTGCTGGTTCCAACAAGCTTAGTTTTAACGGGGACAATATTTGCTTTGGTTCTTCCTAACACTGGAGTTAGTTTACTTAGTTCTGATGAAAGATTCTCAACTCACTTGAAAAAGATCTGCCATATTTCATAGGAACAAAAATGTAATCCTCAAAACTAGAAAGAGAAAATACTGATAGTCACCTCTTATTTTTAGTAACTGTATGCACAGGCAACAGTTACTAAAAATATTTCCTATTTTTTAATCCCAGTTTTGTGGTAGTGTTTGAAAAAGAGCTACTATAACTTGCTGCAGTGACAGCCTTGCTGAAGCAATGGGAGAATCTGATTCAATAATAAGAGCTACTGTACCTGTTCCACTTTCAATGTTTTCATTACAGCCATTTATTAATATGCTGCTGAGTGAAGTTTATGGCCGAGTTCATAGCAATGTCCTTCCATAAAGCAATTATGACCACGTTTATTATTTAACATTCATTCTTTAGCCTGAACCAGAATAGCTACCCAATGTAAATTATTCAAAATGGATCATATCTCTGCTACCAAACAGAAGTGGGTTCCTTTCTTGCATTGCTTTGTCAGAGGAATCCATTCAGCAGGGATGGGGCCTCTGAAAGAGGAGATGCACCTAGAACCAGGCAGCCTTGCTGCGGGGTGAGGGAGTGTGGGTACCTGTAGTGCAACACTACTCCAGCATCTTAAACTGTGACTCTGACGTCTTCTTTTGGAACAATAAGAGAAAAGTGGCTTATTTTGAACAATTTCAATGAATGTGCTAATGAAAGTTAATTCTTGCTTGAAGAAATCCTGTAATAAATGAGAAGTATACTATTGGTGAGAGAGACATACAAAAATAATCACAGTTCTTGGTTTACACCAGTTTCCCAAATGAAATACTTTCCATTTAAACAGCCTAAAGAAGAGCAAGCTGCTCAGTGTTTCCAGCATTTCACACACTTTCTAAAATAGCGTTTTTTAAAAATTGAAGTTTCTAATTAGGGGCATGGCACTCTGCTGGGAATGAACTTATAACAGGTGTTTGGCCTTGTAAATGGGACCATCTCTATAATAAGCTTTCTGCTAGGAAGAGGGGCTGCAGAGGACTGGATACATGAACTGGAAATGTGAAATCACACAGAGAAACCATCTGTGGGCCTCCAGAAAAGCATGAGTATTCCCCTTTCAGAGAGCAGGGGAAAGGCCCTGAGACCATGTGCCCAGGTAGTGTGGGACCCCAGAGTCTTTTACAGTATTCTGTATCTGAACATTTGCTCTGCTCTGAAAAGCAAAAATTAAGGGGCTTGGTAAAAATATGTGTATTGTAGATTGATGCTATTTCAAATTAGATTGCTATAGCAAAAGGTACTGTTCTCACATTCCAGTGAAATTTTATGAGGGTTTAGAGAGCAATAGTTAATTGTGGGATGATTAAAATAATAAGCAAACTAATGGTTCATCCTTTCAAAAAAAAGGAGGCAAAGATTTATCTTATTAATGACATCACTATTTAATTAAACTTTAATGTTTAAATATACACATTTTATAAGACTTATTTATTTTTTAAAGAATTATTTATTACTATATAAATTTGACCAGAGAGAGAGAGGGAAAGTGAGAAAGCAAGCCACCAGATCTGGTACTCAAACCGTGGTCAGCTACATGGAAGTCTGGAGCCTCAACCACCACACTACCTGCCGGCCCTTTATAAGATTTATTTTTAAAAATGAGATTTTTTTTGGTTCTTTAGAGAGTAGTTTTATTGACTTATTTAAAAGACAAAACAGCAAACAATTGCACTTTGACATTGAAAAGTTATTTAAATGTAATTTCAAATATACATTTTTATTGGTAAATACAAATATTTTTTAAACAATTGAATTTGAATAAATATATAAATAAAGGAAAGTCATCAAAGGGTTTTATTAATGCTCAACCATCCATTACAGGCCTTAAAATCTTCTGTAGGGATAAGGAATGAGTTTGTTACTATTACAGATTTATAATATAATTTATATTAAAAATTGAGAACCACCAGGTTAGAGAATCTTCTCAGTGCTGTGAATAAATAAATTTCTGATGAATTGTTCATTTGCTGCAGGACACACACAGTCACTGGGTGAGGGGAGAGAGAGAGAGAAGGAAAGTGAGAAAGCAAGCTACCAGGTTCAGGACTCAAACCTTGGTCAGGGGGGAGTCTAGGCTCCCAATCACCATGCCACCTGCCGGCCCCAATTTCTGATGAATTGAAGACCAACAGTAATCAAAGAAAAGATATTTGAAATTAACTGGGGGGAAAATGAAAAATGATCATTGAAAAGGAGCTTACTGGGCATTAGTATCTCCTGCGGCCTAGTTATTAAATTATACAGATCTCACATGGCTGACTGGTTTGATTCCCACTCCCAATAGCTTGAAAAACACACAGTACATGTATGTGCATGCTCAAAATCCCAACAAGATTCAGAAATGGAGGAGAAGGGATTGGATCTTGACCATGCTCTACTGGGAGGTGCTTTCTCCCTCTCCCTCTCCATCTCTCTGTCTCTCTTGGTCTTATAAACCAAAAAAAGAAAGAAAAGTAGTTTACTAATTCCTTCATTGGACTGAAAAACTATAAAACAAGACTGGCCATGTAAGAAGAAAAAAGAGGGGATTATGACAGTGAAAAAACTGATCATGAGGCCAGGGGTGCCATGGTGGTTGGGGCAGCTGAATTTCACATGCAGAATGAGTGGTGAAGAGTCCTGGACCTGGTAGACCTGGCGGCTTGAAACACACCCCAGGTGTGTATATGTGTGTTCCCACAAGAGAGGAGAATAAGGAAAAGGGACTGTGGTGTGGCCAATCCCCACGGGGGTGATTTCTCACTTTCCATCTGTCCCTCTCTGGTGAGGGGATCTACTCTATAACAGAAGTGAAAAAACAAACAAACATGAGTCAGGAGCTTAATTGTATTATAAGCCAGCTGACATTCCTGTCATAAGGAACTTAGAGTCTAATAAGTTAAAGTGGGAAAACATTGTGATAATTCTATTAAAGAAAAATGCTCAGGGTGTTGGAGAGACAGAGAAAAGTAACTCCTCTGAATTTGGACAAAGAAGTCAATTAATTATCCTGCAAGAACGGCCTAGAAAATCAGCATGCTGGACTCAGAACAAAAGTGAATGTTCCAAGATATATATAATTATTCATTTAATGTTATTTATTATCATTATTCTTCAATTTGACCAGAGAGAGAGAGAGAAAGCTGCCAGGTCTGGGACTCAAACAATGGTCAGCTATGTGGGAGTCCAGTGCCCTAACCAACATGTCATCTGCCAGCCCCATGTTCCAAGAGATAAATGAATGAAAGTCAAAGCCACATTTATTGAGTGCTCTCTGTTTTAATTATCTTGCTCAGGCTCTGTAGGAAGGGCTTTAGTAAACCAGGAAGCAGTCAAGAGCTGGCCCTGAAAAGCCAAGGGAAAGCAAGGGGACAGGAGAGCTGAGATTCAGGGATCCAGCTCGAGAAAGATCTCTGATGGCAGCTTGACCGCAACAGGGGGCCTCTTGGGAGGGCACTACAACTAATTGCCTAGAAAAAGATTCAGGTTAACGTACTTTAATAAAGAGTGTGCAAACAGTTTTTGTTTAATGCAGGAACAAATTTAAGATATATGTGTGTATAGATATATACATGTCTGCATTTGTATATGTGTGCATGTTTATGTAATGTGTGTGTATATATGTGTGTAACACACACACAAGTTGGGTATCCCTTATCCAAAATGCTTGGGACTGGAAGCATTTCAGACTTCGGATTGGGGGGAGGGGGGTTGAAATGTTTGCATATATATATATATATAATATAATATCTTGGGCACAGTACTTGTTCATATACAGCTTATACATATAGTCTGAAGGTAACTTTTTATTGTCATATGACATGTGTGCTAGCCAGTGCACACGTACAAGAGAAGGAGAGACAGAGAGATAAAACCTCCCAGTGGAGTGTGGTCATGCTGCAATCCTTTTCCTCCATTTCTCTATCCTGTCAGGATCTTGGGCAGACACACACTTGTCTGTTATTTCTTCAAGCTTCCAAGGCTGGGATTCAAACTTTGGTTGACCATGTGGGATCCAACTCCCCATGCACAGTGCTTAACCTCTATACTACGAGGTGGCCCAAGGGTAATTATGCAATATTTTTGTATTGCAGTGTTTTAACTGCAACGTGTCACATGAAATCAGTTGAGGAATTTTCTATTTGTGGTACATCTATTTGTTGATTCTGAGAAAAGTTTGATATTTTGAGAATTTTGGGTTTAGGGTGTTTGGATTAGGGATACTCAACCTGTATATACTGTATACATACCCATACAAACATACATATGTGTGTCTGTGTGTATGTATGCTAAAAGAAAACAAGCTATGGCTGAAAATACCAGTCTACAGTGAGAAAAGTATTTGGATGCACAGCCATAAACCTCCCCCTTTTCAAGACTTAACTTTTACATCTCATAAGCTCAGACAGTGCCTCAAGCAATTCTAATCAAATTCTGGAACAACTACATGTCCCTGTGCTTTCTGATCTTCAGCAGCAGTGGAGATTGGTTGGTGCCAAATAGAGAGTCTGACTAAGTAGTCTGGGAGTCAGACTTGGAGTCTAGACTGAATTTGCCACTGTGAACTACGTGACTCCACAAAAGCTACTTTGCTTCTCTGGGTCTCTGCCTTCTCATTTGTAAGTAAAGGGATTGAGCTAGATTTCTGACCTAAGAGAAGGCTAGACATGAAAGGGAAAATGGTTTTTTTTTTGTCTGACTGTCCCTTCTCTTTGAGGTCCATTTTAAGTCTGGGTGAAAATGTTACCATGTTTCTGAGAACTGCCCTAACTTGGTCCTTGCAGCTTGTCTTCTCACTCTAAACAGGGTCTCCACCCAGTATCACATCACCTGTGCTGCTGTGCTGTGGCACCTGGTGGAATTTTTTTGTTTTGTTTGCTTTGTTCATAGCATCAGAGAATACCACCTCCCCACACTGTTTTAAAATATTAAAGTTCGTGGGGCTGGCAGGTAGCATGGTGGCTAAGGGGACTGGACTCCCACATGACCTACCACAGTTTGAATCTCAGACCTGGTGGCTTGCTTTCTCACTTTTCCTCTTTCTCTCTCTCTCTCTCACTCTGTCCCTCACTGGTCGAATTAAAATAAATAAATAAATAAAGTTAAATAAAATAATTCTTTAAACAAATTTAAAATAAAATATTGGGGGCCGGCAGGTGACATGGTCATTAAGGGTGCTGGACTCCTATGTGGCTGACTGCAGTATGAGTCCTGGACCTGGTGGCTTGCTTTCTCATTTTCTCTCTCTTTTTACCTCTCTGGTAAAATTAAAATAAATAAATAAATAAAAAGTTAAAAATAAAATTATTCTTTTTTTGTTAAATAAAATTATTCTAAATTAAATAAATAAATAAAATAAAACAAAACATTAAAGTCCAGGGCTGGCAGTTGGTATGATTAAGGCACTTAACTCCCATGTGACCAACCACGGTTCAAATCCTAGACCTGTTGGCTTGCTTTCTTACTCTTCTGCTTTCTCTTTATCAAATAGAATAATAATAATAAATTAATTAATAATTATTTTAAAAATATATTTTTAAAAATAAAATATTAAAGTCCTAGTCCTCCTGTTCCCTCAATGTCAACAAAAACTTCCCTGAATATTGCTTCACAAGATGCCTATAACCTGCCTCTGGTCACATTCCTTTTTATGTATTTATTTGGTATGTGCCTATCTCATCTCTTGACCAGCTGGTATGTTACTTTGGAGCAGAGACCTCTTCACATTCATTTCTCTGTCACCCACAATGTCTCACAGAAAAGGGGTAAAAGTGATTCAGAGATGATGAGAAATAGTTTTCAAGTGGTTGCATTCAAATATGTGTGTGCCTTTGGGTAAGTTATGTAGCTTTGCTTAACTTCCTATCCTCTTTTATAAAATGGGATATAAATTCCTACAGTTGTTATGAGCAGAAAACATAGTACAAGTCTTAGGCTCTTTCTGTTACACATATAAATGGAGTTAAAGTTAATGAAATATATTATAAAAATTAAACCCTAAATCTTTGTTCTGTTGGCAGTTCAAAATGTGGGTATCATTGTATCTTAAATGTAGATAAAAATCCATTCTTATATACAATTTGATTTCTTTAAGTTTAGCTTAATTTCTTCTGGAACTGTGAATGGTGAATTTCATTCTAGAGTATTTCAGAAATTGACAGATTAATCACTGCTGGCTTTTAGATAATGCTGGATACTTCTCAGTGAAAGTCAACTCCTCATTCTTTGTAATGTATTTGCAGAACTCAAGAATTAACACATGATTTATTCAGGCAATGTTTACATAACTTTCTCTGGTTCAAATGAAAAGAGTGCGAAGACTGTCCAACATCTGTGTGAGTATTCTATAGGGAATAAGTGGTGTTCTAAATTTGACACAGGTTGGAATATAGACTTATTATTTCTTGCCCTCTATCCTTCCAAATTTCATAAAAATCAACATATAATGGGATCAGCAGGTGACATGATGGTTAGGGCATTGGACACTCCCACATGGCCGACCACAGTTTGAGTCCTGGACATGGTGGCTTGCTTTATCACTTTCCTACTCTCTCTCTTTGTCTCTCTCTGGTCAAGTTAGAATAAATTAATGTATAAATAAAATTTTTTAAAAATCAACATATAATAAAAAAAGCATTAGATAAAAAAGTAAAAGCCCAAAACAATAAGCAAGTAAGGTAGGGCAATGATTGAGTGTTCTTTGATTATTTAAAAGACAATGGTCATCAAAGAAAACCCTCAAGATTCTTTCTTCATGTATAATCTGTCTTCCTAGCTTCAGTTTCCTATAATCAATGGTACATTATAAACACAAAATATATGTGCCAAGCTAAAGGAAAAAAATTTGTGTCAGAACACATAACTGATAGGAATGTGTGTTTCCATTATCACTGGTGCTAGTCTGTGTACAACTACAGTGGTAGATTTTCATTTTCCCAGTTTTATATCATTATATAATATATATAATATATAATATTTTTATTATAACATGAAAATATGACCTCTACTAAACACAGGGTTGCACCTATTCAACCTAGCTATAAAAACTAACAGAAGCAAAAGTTACTATTCTCCTAAATTGGCTGGTTTCCAAGTTGCTCAAGTTTTTCTAAAGCAAATGGGACACTGAAGTAGTTCAGTAGTACTAGGTTCAGCACAAACCTCACCACTGTCATCACCCCTTTCATGAAAGAAGCCTCTGATTTCTAAGCTTCATCTAACACTAAAGCTTTCTGTTAACATGGTTTACAGCTAAAAGACACCACATTTAGATTTCAGGAGGCATTCCTAAATATCAGTTTTCATGAATATGTAAACAGATGGGTTGATTACCATGGCAACCAAAAACATACCAGGTCAATACTTGATTGGCAAATGTCTTAGTGGGTTTTCCGTTACTATCTTTTTACACAGCTGAGATAAATAAGCCAGAAAGTATTCTGTACAATAAAACAAATATTAATACCTGAAAACAGTTGAATAGTGACCTCCTGAGAGATGTTTACAATTCTAAAGTCTAGTAAATACCAGAAGCTGTACAAAAATACAGTGAATCCCACACAAACTGATGAGCCAAAACAAGTGAGGAAAAGAAAATCTTAAATTGTAGTCACTGAAAGAATTCAATCATATCCTAAAAGAAGCAGACCCATTAGTTATTTGGTTGAGAAAAACAAGCCAAAACAAGGATTAAGAGTGTGTAGCAAAGGTAGGTCACTATCTTCGGAAAAAGAAAGCAGTCTTCTGGAAGGTGTGCTGTATTTTCTCAACATTCAGGGCCATACTAACTTCATTTTGCCTTATTTCATATGATGTAAAGTTTATCTAAGCCTTTCATTAACAGAGTGAATGACAATATTCTTAAAAGTAATTATAATTGAGGCCAGCAGTTGGCATAGTGGTAAAGTACTAGATTCCCACAAGTCTAACCACGGTTTGAGTTCTGGACTCTGCAGCTTGAAACTCACGCCAGGTGTGTATGCATGTGTGCCCACAATCCCAAGAGAAGAATGGCAGAGAAGGGATGGTGGATAGGGGTGATTTCTCACATTCTCTTTCTCTGTCTCTGTCCGGGCAGTACAAGCACCCTACAAGCACCCTATAACAAAAATCAAAAATCTCTCTAAAAAAATAATTATAAGTATAGGTCTAGCTGAATGGCTTTCAAAACAAAAAATGATCACCCAAAACACATTAACATATATTGCACTGTACAGCACACTCATCAGAGACCCAACAATTAACACAGATTCCAGAGACATCACTGAGGCAGGAAGAGCAAAAGCTTAGAATATAAGCTTTAATCTAAATGGAACATTTAAAAATGCCTATATGAATTAGCCAGCTAACCAAAATCAAAATAAAAGGATATTTAAAATTATTTCAGGAAAATGATTTTACGCTAAATGTATTAATTGATTCCTTGACTGCTAAGTCTTTAACCTCAACCTTCAGGCCAGCATTCTTTAGAGACACATGGCATCAAGGTTGTACTCATCAAATACCCGTGCTTTTGTGCCATGTGTTCCTGTCATCTACAATAGTGCTCTCTCTCTCAGCATCGACATGCAGAGTCAGCAGAGAACTTCGTGTTAACTATTCTTAGCCCGAATGCAATGCTATTTTATGCAGTCTTAATAGACCTAGTCATGGGATCATGAATGGTGAACAGAGATGTTAAGCAAATTGGCAAGGAAGTTTCTTCACTTTAGAAGGCTCAATTCAGGAAACCATCAATACTTACCTCAGGAAGTGCTTCATTGTGCCAGTGTTGACTATCCCAGTGCTACACAAACTATCCTCAGGTAATTCCTTCCAAATTTCCTTTGTCAAAGTAAGTGTAAGCTGTGGAAATAAATTAGATTTATTTATTAAAAAGGTTGAAAACTCCAAATCAAAATTTTTTCTTAATTAATTAATTTATTTTAATTTGACCAGAGAGGGATAGAGAGATAAAAAGGGGAAAGTGACAAAGCAAGTTGCCAGGTCTGGGGCTCAAACCATGGTCAGCCATGTGGGAGTCCAGTGCCTTAACCACCATGCCACCTGCAGCCCACCCCCCACCCCCCATTTTTGATAGGGATTTTTGCTATAGGGCATGTATACTCCCTGGAGAGACAGAGAGAGATGAGAGACAGGAACTGAAAAATCACTCCCCAGGGGAGATGGCCATACCACAATCCCTTCTCCTCCATTCTCCTCTCAGGATCTTGGACACACACACACACACACACACACACACACACACAGAGCATGAGTTTGAAGCTGTCAGGTCCGGGACTCGAACCACAGTCGACGACGTGAGAATCCAACGACATAGCCATTACACCACCTGCTGGTCCCCAAACCAGAAATTTCTGACTGAAATAAGCAGACAGCATTTTAAGTCACTTGCTGGGGAAATCATGGTTTCATGAGCATGCTCTTCGATAGTAAGCTTTTTCCATGTCTTTGGTATGATTCTTATATTGGGTTGTCAGAAAAGTCATGACACATTTTTGCATAGAAAAAACAGAAAAAAATACGTCATGACTTTTCTGACAACCCAATATATAGAGGAATAGTATCTGTAAGAAAAATAAAAATGGAAACCATACAAATAAATGTACTGATTTCCTAATTCCTGGTTGTCTTAAATCAGGCAGCCTCAGCCTTCCAGAAATATAACTCAAAAGCAAGTAAAAATGACTGATAACATTTTTAAGCTCAAAAATAGCCGTTAGAGAGCCAGGTACTCCATGTAAATAAATGTCACTCAGACTGGCCCTGTGTGCAGCAGGCGTGTGCTATATAGAGAAAGCTGGATCCCACGTGGCTGACTATAGTTCGTTCAGTTTCAGCCCCTGACGGCTTGACAGACAAACTGAGTGAAAGCACTCCTGTGCCCAGGACCCCAACAGGGTGCAAAATTTGAGAAAAAAGGATTATAGCCTGACTCGCCCTGATGGGAGGTTTTCACTCTTTCTCTCCTTCTCCCTCTGTCTCTCATGTACACACATGCACCTTCTGGCATTAAAAAAAAATTCTCCAGGCCTCCTCTTCTCTTCTCTTCTCTTCTCTTCTCTTCTCTTCTCTTCTCTTCTCTTCTCTTCTCTTCTCTTCTCTTCTCTTCTCTTCTCTTCTCTTCTCTTCTCTTCTCTTCTCTTCTCTTCTCTTCTCTTCTCTTCTCTTCTCTTCTCTTCTCTTCTCTTCTCTTCTCTTCTCTTCTCTTCTCTTCTCTTCTCTTCTCTTCTCTTCTCTTCTCTTCTCTTCTCTTCTCTTCTCTTCTCTTCACTCCTCTCCTCTCCTCTCCTCTCCTCTCCTCTCCTTATTCTGTACAATAAAACAAATATTAATACCTGAAAACAGTTGAATAGTGACCTCCTGAGAGATGTTTACAATTCTAAAGTCTAGTAAATACCAGAAGCTGTACAAAAATACAGTGAATCCCACACAAACTGATGAGCCAAAACAAGTGAGGAAAAGAAAATCTTAAATTGTAGTCACTGAAAGAATTCAATCATATCCTAAAAGAAGCAGACCCATTAGTTATTTGGTTGAGAAAAACAAGCCAAAACAAGGATTAAGAGTGTGTAGCAAAGGTAGGTCACTATCTTCGGAAAAAGAAAGCAGTCTTCTGGAAGGTGTGCTGTATTTTCTCAACATTCAGGGCCATACTAACTTCATTTTGCCTTATTTCATATGATGTAAAGTTTATCTAAGCCTTTCATTAACAGAGTGAATGACAATATTCTTAAAAGTAATTATAATTGAGGCCAGCAGTTGGCATAGTGGTAAAGTACTAGATTCCCACAAGTCTAACCACGGTTTGAGTTCTGGACTCTGCAGCTTGAAACTCACGCCAGGTGTGTATGCATGTGTGCCCACAATCCCAAGAGAAGAATGGCAGAGAAGGGATGGTGGATAGGGGTGATTTCTCACATTCTCTTTCTCTGTCTCTGTCCGGGCAGTACAAGCACCCTACAAGCACCCTATAACAAAAATCAAAAATCTCTCTAAAAAAATAATTATAAGTATAGGTCTAGCTGAATGGCTTTCAAAACAAAAAATGATCACCCAAAACACATTAACATATATTGCACTGTACAGCACACTCATCAGAGACCCAACAATTAACACAGATTCCAGAGACATCACTGAGGCAGGAAGAGCAAAAGCTTAGAATATAAGCTTTAATCTAAATGGAACATTTAAAAATGCCTATATGAATTAGCCAGCTAACCAAAATCAAAATAAAAGGATATTTAAAATTATTTCAGGAAAATGATTTTACGCTAAATGTATTAATTGATTCCTTGACTGCTAAGTCTTTAACCTCAACCTTCAGGCCAGCATTCTTTAGAGACACATGGCATCAAGGTTGTACTCATCAAATACCCGTGCTTTTGTGCCATGTGTTCCTGTCATCTACAATAGTGCTCTCTCAGCATCGACATGCAGAGTCAGCAGAGAACTTCGTGTTAACTATTCTTAGCCCGAATGCAATGCTATTTTATGCAGTCTTAATAGACCTAGTCATGGGATCATGAATGGTGAACAGAGATGTTAAGCAAATTGGCAAGGAAGTTTCTTCACTTTAGAAGGCTCAATTCAGGAAACCATCAATACTTACCTCAGGAAGTGCTTCATTGTGCCAGTGTTGACTATCCCAGTGCTACACAAACTATCCTCAGGTAATTCCTTCCAAATTTCCTTTGTCAAAGTAAGTGTAAGCTGTGGAAATAAATTAGATTTATTTATTAAAAAGGTTGAAAACTCCAAATCAAAATTTTTTCTTAATTAATTAATTTATTTTAATTTGACCAGAGAGGGATAGAGAGATAAAAAGGGGAAAGGGACAAAGCAAGTTGGCAGGTCTGGGGCTCAAACCATGGTCAGCCATGTGGGAGTCCAGTGCCTTAACCACCATGCCACCTGCAGCCCACCCCCCACCCCCCATTTTTGATAGGGATTTTTGCTATAGGGCATGTATACTCCCTGGAGAGACAGAGAGAGATGAGAGACAGGAACTGAAAAATCACTCCCCAGGGGAGATGGCCATACCACAATCCCTTCTCCTCCATTCTCCTCTCAGGATCTTGGACACACACACACACACACACACACACACACACACAGAGCATGAGTTTGAAGCTGTCAGGTCCGGGACTCGAACCACAGTCGACGACGTGAGAATCCAACGACATAGCCATTACACCACCTGCTGGTCCCCAAACCAGAAATTTCTGACTGAAATAAGCAGACAGCATTTTAAGTCACTTGCTGGGGAAATCATGGTTTCATGAGCATGCTCTTCGATAGTAAGCTTTTTCCATGTCTTTGGTATGATTCTTATATTGGGTTGTCAGAAAAGTCATGACACATTTTTGCATAGAAAAAACAGAAAAAAATACGTCATGACTTTTCTGACAACCCAATATATAGAGGAATAGTATCTGTAAGAAAAATAAAAATGGAAACCATACAAATAAATGTACTGATTTCCTAATTCCTGGTTGTCTTAAATCAGGCAGCCTCAGCCTTCCAGAAATATAACTCAAAAGCAAGTAAAAATGACTGATAACATTTTTAAGCTCAAAAATAGCCGTTAGAGAGCCAGGTACTCCATGTAAATAAATGTCACTCAGACTGGCCCTGTGTGCAGCAGGCGTGTGCTATATAGAGAAAGCTGGATCCCACGTGGCTGACTATAGTTCGTTCAGTTTCAGCCCCTGACGGCTTGACAGACAAACTGAGTGAAAGCACTCCTGTGCCCAGGACCCCAACAGGGTGCAAAATTTGAGAAAAAAGGATTATAGCCTGACTCGCCCTGATGGGAGGTTTTCACTCTTTCTCTCCTTCTCCCTCTGTCTCTCATGTACACACATGCACCTTCTGGCATTAAAAAAAAATTCTCCAGGCCTCCTCTTCTCTTCTCTTCTCTTCTCTTCTCTTCTCTTCTCTTCTCTTCTCTTCTCTTCTCTTCTCTTCTCTTCTCTTCTCTTCTCTTCTCTTCTCTTCTCTTCTCTTCTCTTCTCTTCTCTTCTCTTCTCTTCTCTTCTCTTCTCTTCTCTTCTCTTCTCTTCTCTTCTCTTCTCTTCTCTTCTCTTCTCTTCTCTTCTCTTCTCTTCTCTTCTCTTCTCTTCTCTTCTCTTCTCTTCACTCCTCTCCTCTCCTCTCCTCTCCTCTCCTCTCCTCTCCTCTCCTCTCCTTCTTCTTTCTTAAAGAATTGTTTGATTTAATTTTATTTATTCAGCCTAATGTGACCAGAGAGGGACAGAGTGAGGTGGAAGGGGGGGGGGGGATGAGAAAGCAAGCTGCCAGGTCCAGGCCTCGATCCACAGTCGGCCATGTGGGAGTCCAGTGCCCTTACCACCACACCACCTGCTGGCCCCTCCAGGCCTCATTTTCTTTGGCACTGTGAACAAAGTGGTAAGATTTCATGTGTGCATGTCATTGTCCAGGTGACAGTTTGCTTTCACAGAGCCTGCAACATCGAGTTATTAGGCTTCTTCCTTTTTCCTGACAAGGAGGAGAATAGGGGCAGCCTAAAGGGCAGCAAGCTGGATGAGATGGAAAGAAGAAAACTAGAGAAGAGAGAGGGGCTGGAAGCAATGGCAGAGAGAAATATCTCCTGATAGAAGAGACAAATGGAGGGACCAGCAGGTGGCTTGACTGAGGTGCTAGACTTCCACATGGCTGACTGCAGCTCGAGGCCCAGACCCGGCGGCCTGCTTTTTTCATTTTCTTCTCTCTCTCTCTCTCTACATCACTCTCTGGTGAGTGCATGTGCCCTATAGCAAATTTAAAAAATAATAATCACAATAAATCAAATTAAGTAAGTAATTATTAAAAGAGAGAGAGAGATCAATAGAACACCAGCTGCAACAACAATGTGAGTAACTGAGTACATGCACAAATGGCTAAGGCAGAGACACAACTACCAACTAGAACTGCCCAGAAGTGTGGCAAATGCAGCCCAAATAAAAGCCTGTCTTTTCCTTATTACATATTTGTTCTTGTAAATACTCCATGTACACTTGGAAAAAAAGTCAACATACTTGGGGCCAACTGGTGGCATGGTGGTTAAGGGTGCTGGACTCCCACATGGCCAACTGTTTGAGTCCCAGACCTGGTGGCTTGCTTTCTGACTCCCCCCACCACTGTCCCTTGATGGTCAAATTTAAATAAATAAATAAATAAAGTTAAATAAAATAATTTTTTTTAATTAAAAAAAAAGTCTACATACCAATTCAAGATTGTGGTTACTTCTGGGCATGGAAGGGAGAAAGTGGCCTGCAACTTTATAAATGTTTAATTTCTTAAAATGTATCTGGGGCCAGTCTGTGGCCTGGTGGTTAAGGTGGCCGGATCCCCACATGACTGACTGCATGGTTCAAATCTCAGACATAGCTGCTTGAGATACATGCTGGGTATGTGTATGAGCATGCCCAAAATCCTGAAAGGAGAGAGAAATGAAGGAGGAATGGTGCTGTGAGCACACCCTATAAGGGGCAGTTTCTTGCTTTCTCTCTGTCTCTCTCTGTCCATTAGGCATGAGGAATATAAGGTGAACAAGAGGGGCATGGCGTTTCCTGCAGACCCAACAGTCTTGACAGAGGAGAGGAGAAACGGGTTTTTTTAACACAGTGCTGTAAGTGGAAGTGGTCTGCGGTAGTGAGTAGAGGAGATGCCTAGCCTAGATGTTGGGGTCAAGGTCTCCCCAGATAGCACAAGCGAAGCCCTAGAAGTAAAAAAAAGCACAATGTGTGTAAGGAAAATGTTGAGTGTAACTCAATGTAGTGCTCAGGGAGAGGGGCAGGTAGAAACAGGGATGGCAAGATATGAAAAACAAGTATGAGTGAAGCCATGGAAGGCTGTGTAAGCAATAGAGAAGCTTACATTTGGTCCAGGAGCAATGAGGAACTATTGAAGGAGTTCGAGCTGGACTGTGACATGATCACATTTCTAGGTTTAAAAATAAACTCTGGAGGCCAGCAGTGGCGTAGTGGTTAAGGGGTTGTACTCCCACATGGCCAACTGCAGTTCAAGTCCCAGATCTGGCAGCTTGAAATTCACACCGGCTGTGAGTGTGTGCCTACCTAGTCCTAGGAGAGTAGGGAAGAAGGGACTGTGATTTCTCACTTTCTCTCTCTCTGTCTCTCTAGCAAGCACATGTGGCCTATAGCAAAAATCTCTCTTTAAAAAAAAAAGTCTCATTAACTCTTGAGTGTAGAACAAACAATAAATTGTACTATGGTGGGATTCTATGTAGGGCCACTAGACGTTTTCCATAACAATCCAGGCAAAAATAACAATGACAGATAAAGGGAATGGACAAAGACAGATGTGTGACAGATTTGACAGATACTTAAAAGGTAGAATCAATAGGATTTTTGATTAGTTGATTGATAGGAATGTTAGTGATAGAAAAGGAAAAGTCAAGCATTATGTACATGACTGGCAACTGGCAAGACAGTGGAATTATTCCCTAAGATAAGGAATTTTTAAGAACCAAAGTTGGGAGTCTAGGTATGTAAGAGATTAAAAAAAAATTTTTTTAAAGTCTCATTTCATAATGATGTGAGATAAGTGAGAGAATACAGTACTTGAACTTCCTGCTCTCTATGTAGTATTCCTGGACTTATATATTTTCAGTTCTCAGGGAAGTGAAAGAGTCGAATACATGGATCTGAAGGTCAAGAGAACAACTAGACTGGGGACAAAGATTTGGGCTTTTTCGGCATATATTGGGTCAGAAAAATCGTGACATATTTTTCTACGCACAAATGCGTCATGATTTTTCTTTTCTTTTTCTTTTTCTTTTTTTTTTTTTTTTTTGAGAGGTTTTTGCTATAAGGTGCATGCGCTTGCCAGAAAGACAGAAGGCAAAGAGACAGGAAGCGAGAAATCACCCCTCAGGGGGAATGGCCACACCACAATCCCTTCTCCTCCATTCTCTTCTCGGGATCTTGGGCACGCACACACATGCACCCAGCATGAGTTTAAGCCACTGGGTCTGGGACTTGAACCGCTGTTGACTACATGGGAGTCCAATGATATAGCCATTATGCCAACTGCTGGTCCTGCGTTATAATTTTTCCAACGACTCAAGATATGGCAATTAAAACATAGAAATAAATAAAGATAAAAAAGTAATTTTTAAAAAAAAATGCTTCACAGGGTTTAAAAAGAAAAAACAGAGCCATAGGAATTATTGAATAGGTAATATATATGTAATACTTGTTATTCAGAACAATTCTTTGTCATTAGGATAAGATTAAATTAGAATTCTCATGCTATTACGGTAGTAAAGAATAGATTACATTTCAGAAAGATTTTCTTATCAGAATTTAAAAAAAAATTATTCTTAAATGATTTAACTTCAGTTAGCTAGAGAATAGGTTTACTTTTTAAAAAATCTCATTTCAGGACCAGCAGGTGGCATAGCGGTTGAGGTCCTGGATTCCCACATGGCTGTCCACAGTTTGAGTCCTGGACCTGGCGGCTTGCTTTCTCTTGCTCTCTCTTTCTCTTTCTCTCTGTTTCTCTGGTCAAATTGAAGAACAATAATGATGAGTAAAGTTAGATAAATAATTCTTTTTTTAAAAAAAATCTCATTTCATAATGATGGGGGATAAGTGAGGTAAGACAAGTACTTTAGCTTCCTGCTCTCTATGTAGTGATTCCTGGACTTATACCTTAAAAAATAAAAAAGAAAACTTCTTAAATGTGTATGTGACCAAGTTTGTGCTGAGTAATGCAACACGGTTCAGTAATTTAATGGAAAATTTGGCAAATATGTAAGGGAGTATACATGGTAATTACGAGCCCAAGGTTTGGAGACAGAGTTCATGCCTGGGATCTACCACTAGCCAAGTGGTAACCTTCGACGAGTTGCTTAACCTTTCCAGGGATAAGTGTGGAAAGTAAGTGTAAATATCATGTAGGGTCATTCTAAGGATGAAATGAACCAAAGCATGTAAGGTGTTAGCACTCATTTTTAGTATTATGTTTGTCATTCTTATATCCTCTTCTAAAGTACAAGATCATTTTGTCAAGCAAAGATTCACTTAGGAGACTGTCAAAATAAATCCTGCCTGGGAACCAGCAGTTAGCGTAATGGCTATGTGGCTGGACTCCCAAGTAGTCGACCGCGGTTCCCGTCCCAGACCTGGTGGCTTAAAACTCACACCTGGCGCGTGTGTGTGCATGCCCAAGATCCCGAGAAGAGGATGGAGGAGAAGGGATTGCGGCATGACCATCCCCCCTGGGGATGGTTTCTCGCTTTCTGGTCTCTATGTGTCTCTCTGTCTGCCTGGTGAGCGCACGCGCCCTATAGCAAAAAAACCTCTCCAAATAAATAAATAAATAAATAAATCCTGCCAAGTTGATGTGATCTGGACTGGGCCAGTAACAGTGGAGAGAGAGAGAGAGAGGAGTGAACAGAGGTGAAAAATTATTTAGAAGGTAGAATCTACTGGACTTAATTGGATGGAAAAAGGAAAGGGAAGGAAAATAGCAATTAGTTCTAATTATCTGTCCCCTAAATAGGAAACAAAGATAACAATTAGACCTAATTATCTGTCCCCCAAAGAGGAAACACCAAAAAAGGCTTTAGTGGGTAGCACCAACAAGAAAGTCTCTGCACATGCTATTTAACTCATTGCTCATTGGCTATTCATTAAGTAACTGCTAGACGTTTCGGAGAGAAAAATGAAAAATACTGTTTTATCTTTTTTAAGTCTAGCTTTGTTTTAAAGGAGACACATTTGTTAATGTCCTATTTACTGTTTTGTATCTTGTCTTTATTTATAATAAAGAATGGGCATGCATATGACGGAGAGAGGGGAAGTGACAGAAGCACCCTTTACAGGTCATGCCAGATCTCCTTCCTCTAATTGTCTACTGCACTGGATCCTGAGCACTCGTGTGTGTGCCTGACGTGTTTTCAGGCTGACCGGGCTGGGGGCTTGTCCTCTCTTGAGTGGTGCCTTCCTGCTGTACAACAGAGCAGGCTGTATTTCCTGTCAGTTAGATAGTCTGTGTTAGAACAATCATGGCAGGTCTGAAGCGCAGATACTACAAGCCATGCTATTGGTAAAACACCCTTGAGTTGTTTGTCCATGAATGGTGCTGAGTCAATCTACCCTTTCTTACTAGGCTTCCTAAGCATCCAGACCTAAGTGGCTGGGGAGAGAGAATTTCAGTTTTCTACAGATCTGCACATCGCCCTAACAAAAGGTGGCCATGATAAACTTCTCAAGGATTTTTACACACCAGCCCATTGACTGCAACTTGGTTAAATGTAAGTTACCTGCCTGGTTGATATCTGTTTCACAAATTGAAAACGACAGATATTAACCTGTTTGTTTGATTCAGCTTTACTACCATGTTTATGTGCCCTGCCCCCCCCCAATTCCTTTGTTAAGATTTGGTTGTGATGGAATTAAGAAGGTAAAATTTAATCATACTGTGGTGTGGAAAGGTGGGGCCTGTGGGAGGAGATGAAGATTAAGCTCATTAGGGTCGGGCTCTCACGACTGGTTGGTCATACACTAAGGAGAGGGAATGAGACCAGCACAGGGACTAATAGGCACAGCCACCCAGCCCTGCGCTCGCTCTTATGATGTGATGCCTTGGGACTCTGCACAACCCCCACCAGGTGTGGCCCCGGGACCTTGTACCTCCAAATTGTGAGCCAAATAAACATTTCTCTTAAACCACCCAGACTCAGGTATTTTCTGTCATTAGCAAAGAAATGTACTGTAACAGTCAGACATTAACTTTACTGCCACCTGTTTCACAGGAATCAAGAAGAAAAGGCAAGCCACTGTGTGCTGTCCCTTCCCCATGACTTCCCCTCTGGAGGACGTCACAATTACCTGCCGTGTTTCATGTCTCCTTATTGCTGAAGTGATCTGTGTCATGTTTATTTTCCCTCTGGACTATATTCTTCTCTAGGGCACTCATGGCCTGAGTGCTCAATATATGTTTGAGAAAATGAACTTCGTGCCTTTTTAGAAAGCATTATTCAATAATAGTACTAATAAAACAAATTGCCAATCTCTCAACTGGAAGAAAGTGTGTTGATACTTTCGCAACCAAAATGAGGAATAGAATTATACTCCTGGGTTTTGTAACCCTTTCACCTGATCTGTACTAATGTCTCTCCACGTACACCAGGCTACTGCCCTGAACTCACCCAAAGGGAAGGATCAAATGATTGTGCTCGCCAGATCAAAAACCACCAACGGGCTGTTGTTACTTCAGTACCAGGCTGTGGGGTTATCTTGTCTTTTTAACTTTTTTTTCCAGCTGGGAGGAAAGGGGCAGCACCGTGCAATCTGCTACTTTTGAAACTCATGCCCTGCTCTGTCATCAAGGAACTTGCCCTGCCTCCTTTGAGCAAGAAGCCCCCTAAGGCTCTTTATAAAGTACCATTGGGTAACTCTACCTCTTAGAAGTCCATCTGTCTATCAAGCACCCCAGGGAATGAATTAGAGACTCAACTAGAGGGATCAGAACTCCTAAAAAAAAAAAAAAAAAAAAAAAACAAAAACAAAAAACTTAACCCCTATATGAGATGAAAAAAACCTACTTTCTATGTAGCCCTTCAAATACTGACGGTATTCTCTGTTACAACCAAAATGCTTGTGGACTCATAATGTTTATACACAACTAAAAGATAATCCACAAAGTAAATACTGTTTCATGCTCATAATCTGCCTAGTTGGGATTATCCCAATTTTTAAAAAATGTTGCATAGAATATGTTTAAAAATAAAATTTAATTAAAAATATTAAATCTCAGCTTATGTTTTGTGAAACCAACGATAACAACAGTTAATATTTACAAAACGCCAGGCAATATTGTCTTAACTTGTGTAACTCACTTAATCTTAGTATTTTATGAAATTAGTAATAATATCTTCATTGTGCAGCTGAGGAAATTGAGACACAGAGAGATAAAGAACCTTCCAAGATTACACAGCTAGTAAGTAGCAGAACCAAGACTCAAAATTTTGCAGCCTTGCTCCTGAGGCTATTAACTCTCCTGTACTGCCTTAAGAAACCAGAGAGGGACCGGCAAGTGGCATGGTGGTTAAGGGTGCTGGACTCCCACATGGTCAACCAAGGTTCGAGTCCTGGACCTGGTGGCTTGTTTTCTCGCTTTCTCTCTCTCTCTCTCTTGCTCTGTCCCTCTCTGGTCAAATTTAAAATAAATAAATAAATAAGTAATAAAAAATTCTTTAAAAAAAAAAAAGAAACCATAGAGATGAAATTTTGGATTGACATAACAGTGAGAAGAAAGCATAGTATATTCAGTTCAAACTGAACTGCAGGACCAGGGATTATCAATACCTGGATGTACACTTGCACCTCAGAACTTCACAGGGTTCCTCTGGGAGCTACCTGGGGAATTCTTAACTAATAAAGGTTATTTTTGTCACTGAAAATTAATGTCTTTCATTTTCTTAAGTAAATGTACTACAGACCCGGAAGTTTCTTTATTTATTTCCTTTTTAAAAAATTTGCTAGAGGGGGGACCAGCAGTTAGCGTAATGGCTATGTCGCTGGACTCCCATGCAGTCGACTGCGGTTCGCATCCCGGACCCGGTGGCTTAAAACTCACGCTGGGCGCGTGTGCGTGTGTGCCCAAGATCCCAGGAGGAGAATGGAGGAGAAGGGATTGCGGCGTGGCCATCACCCCTGGGGGGTGATTTCTCACTTTCTGTCTCTCTGTCTGTCTGGCAAGCACACGCATCCCATAATAAAAACCTCTCAAAAAAAAAAAATTGCTAGAGGGCATGTGCACTAACCAGAGAAAGAGAAAGAAACTAAGAAAGTAGAAAGCCACCCACTCCCCCATGGGAGTGGGTCTCACCACAGTCCCTTCTCCATTTCTCCTTTCAGGATTATGTGTACCCATACACACACACTTGGTTTGTCCTTCAAACCGTTGGGTCTAGGATTCCAACATGCAGTTAGCCACATGGGATCTAGCGGTTTTAACCACCACGCTACTGGCTGGCCATAAAACCTGAAAGTTTCTAAGCAAGAAATTTTATGGGAAGAAGTTATACAATAGGGCAAAAGAAAAAGTTTTATATTTTTCTTTAGTGCACCCACATTCCCAAGGAGATCTGAATCTTTGACAATGTAATTTTGAATTAAATCATGATAAAATACTTCTCCCCTTCCCCGCAAATGTAAAGCTAGTGCTATCTTGGGTTTAGAAAATCCAGTTAAATTCAAGCATCTTGTCCACACTGTTTATATGGTGATCTCGGTCTCCCCACACTACTCTGAGAGTGATTAGTCAGTGTGACAGGGTTTCCAGTCAGCGCTTTTCCTCATTTGTCTTTCAGTCCACCGCTATATGTTTAGGTCTTCCTAATACAACACTTTTCCTTTAGAGGTGAAAATATCTGTTTCATTTTTTTCTTTTATATATATGTAGTAGCTGGCAAAATATTACAAAACCCGAGTTTTCTTGAATTCACTGGAAAGCAAAGCAAGGTCTGTCCTCCTTCAGATTTCCCTAATTGCTTCTTGTCCTTTTCTTGCTCAGCAGGGAGGGAAGAAATCAATTAAAAAGGTCACCCTCAAAATATATTAGGTCATGGAAGAAGTCATGATGTGTTTTTCTATGCAAAAATGCGTCATGATTTTGCCGGACCCAATAATTCACTGTAATTAGTGATATCTAGAAGATGAAAACATATTCCATTCTTTCTGCACTGGATATTGAATAAAAAGAAAGTTTGGGCAAAGGTTTTCTGTGGTGTGTGTGGTTTTTGAGCAGTAAGCAATCAAAACAGCAAAACACAAAGCATCCATTTAACAAAGGGGCTTGGGGTTACACACACATGCAAAGTATACTGTGCAGACAATAAATTTAAGATCAGCTATATTGAAATTATTTACCCTTGATTAATTTCCTCAGTTTGGCTATCCTTCTCATTTCATGTGAAATAAAAAGATGGCATGTTGAACCCTAAGATCCATAAATAATCATTTTAATAGTTTTTTCTCCTAAAAGTGAAATTGATCAGAAGTTCATCTGGGTATCAGAAGAAAGCTTATGACTAATTTGGTTCATTATCATTCTCTTTCTTTATTATTATGTTGCTGTAATTCTTTTCTAAAAGAAGTTGGGAAAGTTGGTTTTTGTTGTTTTGTCTTTAAGAGGTTTTTGCTATAGGGCACCTGTGCTCTCCAGAAAGACAGAAAGCGAGAAATCACCCCCTCCATGGGGGATGGCCACACCGCAATCTCTTTTCCTCCATTCTCCTCTCAGGATCTTGGGCATGCACACATGCACGCACACTCACCCAGCGTGAGTTTAAGCCACCAGGTTCAGGACTCAAACCATAGTCAACTACATGGGAGTCCATCGGCATAGCCATTACACCAACTGCTATCCCAGGAAAGTTCTTCAATAATAAAAACCTCGAAGCAAATTCTCTATGTGAAAATATTAGTTTTCTGAGACCAGCAGATGGTGTAATGGTTATGTTGCTAGACTCCCACATACTCGACAGTGGTTTGAGTCCTGGACCTGGCGGCTTAAAACTCATGCCAGGAGTGTATGTGTGTGCATGCCCAAAGTACCAAGAGGAGAATGGAGAAGGGATTGCAGCATAACTATCCCCCTTGGGGAGTGATTTCTCACTTTCTGTTTCACTGTCTCTCTCTCATGAGTGCACACGCCATTTAACAAAAATCTCTCTCTTAAAAAAAAATTCAGTTTTTCTACTGAATGTTCTAATAGTTGCCCTTGTAGGGCTTCTAGAATCTAATGAAATTGTAATGACAACATCCCCTGATCAGTAGTCAGGTAGAAATGAGAGAATCTAGCAGTAACAGAATTAGGCTTTTTTTTTTTAAAGGTTTTTGTCATAGGATGTGTACACTCATTGAAGAGAGACACAGAGAGATAAAGTGAGAAATCACCCCCCAGAAGGGATGGTCACACTGTAATCCCTTCTCCTCCATTCTCCTCCTGGGATCTTGGACATGCATGCAAATGCACCCAGTGTGACTTTCAAGCCACCGGATCCAGGACTTGAACTGTAGTCAGTCATGTGGGAGTCCAGCAAAGTAGCCACTACACCATCTGCAGGCCCCAGAATTAGACTTTTGTTTCTACCCCTTCTTCAGCAATGGCTGTGTTTAGGTGGAAAAGGTAAGATGGAGGCGAATGGTAACTTTTCTCATGAAAGCCAAACTAACAGATAACTGAGCCAAGTTAGTTTTCAGATGTGTCTATATTCAGCTTACGTCTCCCATTCTTGATTATGCTCTGCAGGTTTGTATGCCTATGGATGGTTTTCATAAAATTAGAAGTTCCTCAAAACTATCTGACCTTCCAGCAGAAAGCACATCTCTGTGCAAACAGCAGGCAGGGGCACAAATGTATTGTGGACAAGTAGTTGGCAAACCACCACCTTGTGAGGGGCCAGACTCTGGCTGAGCCAACCCATAAACACAGGAGGTCCATCTTCTTGAGTCAAATGAGCCAAGTATCAGATTCAGACGAGGCAAATAAATGGGACTGAATTAGCAAATTCAGATAATGGCTAAGATTATATCTCGCTCCATATTTTATAGAGTCCCCAAAAGTACTGTGTCCAAGCATGGAAGACCTTGCCAGATGAGAGACTCACAGCCTTCAGAGGATATACTGAGTAGGACTTGATCACCTCAAATGGAAAGAGGAGGAGGAGAAGGAGTGAGCAAGGTAAGGAAGGGGGAAAAAAGGAGGGGAAGAAAAAAAAAACATTTTCAAGCAATTTCTGAGCATTTGATGAAGCATGTACAAAATGCAGTTTTTGTCCATATACAGATATGCACATGAGAAAAAGCAACCAACATGAAAAATTACCATCCCAGAGAAATTAAAACTCTTCCAAATTATCCACTTAATTTCACACATGTATCTGTGTATTGTAATGCTGAGGCCACATTCTAGAACTTTCCTTTCCTCTTTTCCTGAGCATTAATGTTGAAAAGCACTGCCAGCACTAGAGTGACATCTAAAAACATTTTTGCCTTCTTAAGGAATAAAACACTCATTTAGAGTTGATTTTTGTGATTTATAACAAGGGAGGTCCATGCCAGCCATAGAATTTACTCCTACCTGCAAATACATTTATGATCTACTTCAAAGGTATAATGACTTTATGGCTTTTACTATGGATGCCTACATCTTCTCATTATTATGTTTAGTTTTCCTTTTAAAAAAATATTTTATTTAACTTTATTTATTTATTTATTTATTTAAATTTGACCAGAGAGGGACAGAAGGGGGTAGGAGGAAATGAGAAAGAATGCCGCCAGGTCTAGGACTCGAACTGTGGCCATGTGGGATTCTGGCACCCTTAACCACCATGCCACCTGCTGGCCCCTAGTTTTTCTATTCATTATAGAACACAGACGTGCACACAAGAGAGCTGAGAGAGTGAGAGATGTGCACCCTCCACAGGGTGTGGTCACTCTGTGATCACCTTCCTCTTCTCCTCTAGCCCATCTGCTCTTCAGCACTCACACATGTGTCTGGCATGTTACAGGCTGACCAGTCTGGCATTTGAACCATGGCTACCTTGTGGGATCTGGCTTCTCTTGAGCAGCCCTTTACCACTGTGTGTGTCACTGACCCTTTGCATCTTATGCAGCATAGGGGAGAGCAAGATGGAGGAAAGTGAACTTTCATCTACAAAAGAATGAAGGGATTTCAAAATATAAATATCAGTCTGTTTTATCACAAGAAGACTCATCTGAATTTTGCACATTCTCAGTGATATATTTTAGTTTTAAAAATTAAATTTCTAGGGAACCAGCAGTTAGCGTAATGGCTATGTCGCTGGACTCCCACGTAGTCAACCGCGGTTCATGTCCCCGACCCGGTGGCTTAAAACTCACGCCGGGCGCGTGTGCGTGCGTGCCCAAGATCCCGAGAGGAGAATGGAGGAGAAGGGATTGTGGCGTGACCATCCCCCCGGGAGTGATTTCTCGCTTTCTGTCTCTCTGTCTCTGTCTGTCTGGCAAGCGCACACTCCCTATAGCGAAAATCTCTCTCTCAAAAAAAAAAAAAAAATTTCTAAATAAAACCCCAGTTAAAGAATGGTAAATTTATGTTTGTATGGAAATTAAATGGATACAGGTTTACAAATATAACCCAATGCTTTTGGCAAAGTGTTTGCTTTCAGATAATCAGAAAATAATGAAGGCATCTACCTAGAAAATTTGACAGAAAATCTAAGGAAATAGGGGCATTTCCAGGGGCCTAGAGGCAAGCTGGGTATCCTGCTCCTATAAACTGGTGATATTGACCACACATGTGAGGGGCTAACATTCGCTTAGAAGTGGAACTTTAAGTTGGGTTTCTGCAATGACTGCTATGGTAAAATAAAGAAACAGTTTAAATTCACTTTATAGTTCTGACTAAGCGTGGCTTGATAGACGTTTGCTGAGTGAATATTGTTATTCTTTCCAGTGGTATTTCAACACGGTCATCAATAGTAAAACACCATATTTCCTTAAGGAAAAATAAAATGCTGCTAAATTAACTGTAATGCATCCCAATTTCAGTGGCAGAAAAAGCATCTTAAAATCAATGAAATTTAGTAAGACTGAGGTCAGCAGATGGCATGGTAGTTAAGGCATCATACTCCTAATTGTCAGACACTGGCTTGAAAATCACACCCAGGTATATGTGTGTGTGTGTGCCCAAATCCAAAATGAGAATGGAAGAGAAGGGATTGTGGCGTGGCCATCACCTGGGGGGTGATTTCTCACTTTCTTTTTCTTTATTGGTGGGTGCACACATTCTATGGCAAAAACCTTTGCAAATTCCAGACAACAGTGTTTCTTTTTTTTTTTTTTTTTTGAGAGATTTTCACTGTAGGGCGCGTGCGCTCGCCAGACAGACACAGAGAGTCATAGAGACAGAAAGCGAGAAATCACCCCCCAGGGGGGATGGTCATGCCGCAATCCCTTCTCCTCCATTCTCCTCTCAGGATCTTGGGCACGCACGCACACGTGCCCGGCGTGAGTTTTAAGCCACCGGGTCCGGGACACGAACCGCGGTCGACTATGTGGGAGTCCAGCGACATAGCCATTACGCTAACTGCTGGTTCCCGAGACAACAGTGTTTCTATAGAAGAACACATGTTGCTGACAAAGACCACTAATGACTTATAGCAAATTACACTATATTCCCTGACTTGAATATCTTCATTTTGGTTAAGCCAGTTATGTAATTCCAGAATATGCTACAGGGTGTTTACATATGAGCAATTCACATCTTTCTTAGCCTCACTAGAGACCACCCAACCCCTTATTCCAGTCTCTGAACTCTGGTTCCCTTTCCCTATCACAAAATCTGAAATATATATATACATGATAGATATTCATATCCATACACATTCTCACATATACATTTGGCTCAAAACAACTTCTTTATACCATAAAGACAGCTCTGACCATAAACATCTCAGGAGTAATTAGTATTTCTTATCTACACAAAGGATAAGTGAGTAAGTTAATGCTTGGTTGAAGGCAGAGCATGGTATAGTTCAAGCTCCATCTTCCTGTCCCATCGTATTTGATCTCTAATACATTTGAAGCTGCTCCTTGAAAGGCCCTTTTTATTGGTTTCTACAATCCCACATTCCCTTGGTTTTCTATCTCACATTTTCCTCTGTCTGTCTTTTTTTTTTTAAGGATTATTTATTCAATTTTATTTTAATTTGCTACCAGGCACATGTGCTCACGAGAGAGAGAGAGAAAGAGAGAGAGAGCAAAAGCAAAGTGCCAGGTCTGGGACTTGAACCGTGGTTGGCCATGTGGGAGTCCAGTGCCTAAACCACCATGCCACCTGCCAGACCCACTCTCTGTCTTCCTTTTAACTGTGGATGTTTCCAAATGTTCCATTCTCTTTTTTTGAAGTGTATTTCTTTCTTCCATAAGTGAGTGAGAACGATAGAGATAGCACCTTCAACAGGGTCGGATGCCAAAATCCACCCCCCAGCTCCAGCCAGCCTTGGGTTATAGGCACAAATGCACTCAGTGTTCCAGGGAGGTCTGTGGATGTGATCCTAGAACCTTCCCATATGTGTCACCTTGCAAAGCATCATGTTTTATTGCTATGTCAATGTCTGTTCTTGCCCTCCATTATTCTAGTCTCAATTCTTTTCTTTCCCTTTTTTTTTTGGGATCTTTTTCCCTTTGGGCCTCAATCAAATTGAATAAATGTCTTATTTAAGGTCAGACAGCCAGTTTGTAGGAAAGAGTTCTAATTCTAGTCAATAAACATTTAATGTGTGCTTATTATGTTCAGTCCTTTGTAGATACTGAGATACAAAATAAATAAGACAATCTTGGCCCTAAAGGAATAGGAAATCTAGCAGATCTCACACTTAGAAGTTGAGAAACCTTTCTAGCACCCTTTCTAGAAGTCAGTATAGATGCTCTGAGCTGTCCCCAATGAAAATACACCTTTTTTAGCCATGCCAGACTGAATCAGACTATGCTATAAGACAAGGTCTCCTAATCAGCATACCACAGTTTCAGGGATTCTTCATGAATACATGACAAAATTCTGATCATTGTATAAAATTATTATTATCATTGTTTAAGTTTTTGCTATAGGGCATGTATACTTGCCAGAGAGAGACAGAGAGAGAGAGGGGGAAAGCAAGAAATCACCCTCCAGTGGGGATGGCCACACCACAATTCCTTCTTCTCCATTCTCCTCTAGGGATTTAGGGCATGCACACACATGAACCTGCCATGATTTTTGAGCCACTGGGTCTGCACAGTCGGCCATATGGGATCTGGCATCCTAAACCCTGTGCCACCTGCTGGCCCTTATTATTATTTTTTTTTATAATTAGATAATACATATTAGTTATTGTAGTCTTTGTTAGGCGGACTATTTTGCTAACAAAGTTCTAGGAACAGGACAAGACCACATTACAACTTTCGGTAGGTTAGGTGATAAGAGAAGTAAGCAAATGAGGATAATTATGGATGTTTACATAGACAATGTGAGATACTTAACCAACCAGTAATTATCTCACTATAATTATCATGATGTTCTTAGCACCGTTTCATATCTTTAGTTCCTTTTAAGTGAGCCCTTTTAATTTAAAGAGCCATTTAGTTTTATTTACTATTATTATTGTATTTTTAATTTGCTATAGAGCCCAATTGCTCAGCAGAAAGAAAGAGAGAGAGAAAGAGAGAGAGAGAGAGAGAAAGTGAGAAAGCAAGCCACCAAGTCCAGGCCTCAAAGGTCGGTTGGCCATGTGGGTGTCCAGTGCCTTAACCACCACACCATCTACTGGTCCCTTAAGTGAGCCCTTAAAACTTATGTCATGAACTTCCATTTAAACAAGACAAATAAAACAATGAGGGGCCTGCAGGTGGTGTGGTGGTTAAGGTGCTGGATTCCTATATGACTGAGTGTGGTTCAAGTCCCAGAATCAGTGACTTGAAAATGACAACAAATAAATAAATAATTGTTTAAAAAGAAAAAGAAAAAAACAAACCCCCAAAAAAACACAAAACAAAGCAAAAGAAATCTCACTGACATGAAAATAAAGAAAGCAAAAAAGCAAAAGGCATAAATCCACAAGGCTAAGGGCAGAATTCTGGAAACTGAAAGGTATGGACGAGTGGTAACTGACTTAGCCTGACTGCCTAAGGCTGAACTGAGAGAAGTGACCCAGAGGCAATGAATTTAGAGTACAGAATCTCGGTCATGTTCAGAAGCTAGAGGTGCCTAGTTCCTCTAAAACTGGGAGTGTAGGGTGAAGCCAAAACAAGATGCTTGGTTGAAAGTTTTCATAAGAAATAGTTAAGGTCTAGATGACCTTTTCTGTTTTCTATAATTTGAAATTAGGCATAATCTTTATTCATTCTATCCAAAAAGGTGAGATTTACTTTTTTTTTTTTTTTAATTTGTCAGAGGTCATGTGCACTTGCCAGAGAGAGACAGAATGAAAGGGAGGGTGAGCACCCTCCGTAAGGCATGGTCATACTGCAACCCTGTCTCCTCCTTTCCTGCTTTTGGGATTTTTGCCACACATGGATATGTGTATAACAAATTTTAAAAATTAAAAAGTTTAGTGACCAGCAGTTAGCATAATGGCTATGTTGCTGGACTCCCATGTAGTTGAGCGTGGTTCGAGTCCTGGACCCAGTGGCTTAAAACTCACGCCGGGTGTGTGTGCATGAGTGCCCAAGATCCCGAGAGGAGAATGGAGGAGAAGGGATTGCGATGTGGTCATCCCCCCTGGAGGGTGATTTCTCGCTTTCTGTCTCTCTGTCTGTCTCTGTCTGTCTGGCGAGCGCACATGCCCTATAGCAAAAATCTCTCTCAAAAAAAAAAAATTAAAAAGTTTAGTCTCAGAAAAGTGGCCTAGTGATGTAGCACAAGGTGATTGCTACTCCTATACAGGCTGAGACCACATGGAAAGCCTGGCCCATACTAAAAGCTGGATGAACATGCCTTTAGCCCAGCTGTTTGGGAGGCTGAGGCAGGAGGATAAGACCCTGTCTGGAACACCACACCATCAGAGGGTGGCACAGCAGTAACACAACCAGACCCACATGGAAGTGTCCTGGGTTTGTGACCTTCTATATTCATGGTAGGCTTATGTATGCATGCCTGTGATTTAGGCTGCCTGGGGTGGATCACAATATAAAGATCCTGTTGGGGGGCCTGTCTCTTTCTCACTTTCTCTGTCTTTTTCTTTCATGGAAGAAATTAATAAACTTAAAAAAAAAAAGAAGGCCACTGCCTATACACAAATACACATATATACACATACAGTAATGAGACAAATGGAAAACAAAGTTGAAATCTCCCATATATGAGAAAATCTGACAGATGAAATTGATAGAGATAACAGGAATCAGCATCTTTAATCAAGTGAGCCAATTGCACACACACACACACACACACACACACACACCCTGTTGATTCTGTTTCTTTGGAGCACTTTGACTAATACAGTCCCTAACATGGTTCAGATGGTAATGTTTAAACAAATGATCAGTGTCCACACCATGCTGTAAACAAATACTTTCAAAAGTCAAAACATGGGCCATCCTGTGGCCTGGTATTTAAGAAAACAAGATCTTAAGGGGCCAGTAGATGGTGTAATAATTATGTCACTGGACTCCCAAGTAGCTGACTGTAATTTGAATCCTGGACCTGGTGACTTCAAACTCACACCAGGCATGTGTGCATGTGTGCCTAAAATCCCAAGAGGAGAATGGAGGAGAAGGGATTGTGGCATGGCCATCCCCTTGTGGGGTGATTTTTTTTCACTTTCTGTCTCTGTCTCTCCCTGTCTCTCCAGTGAGCTCACATGCCCTATAGTAAAAAAAACTCTCTTTAAAAAAGAAAGAAAGGAAGAAAGAAAGAAAGAAAGAAAGCAGGATCTCACATGGCTGATTGTGCAATTTAAGTCCCAGACCCAGTGTTTCAAGAACACACTTAGTGCATGTGCGAGTGTGTCCCAAAATCCCAAAAGGCAGCAGAGATGAAGGAGGAAGGGATTATGGCATGACTGCCCCTCATGGTGGAGTGCTTTCTTGCTTGCTTTCTCTCTCTTTTTTTCTTTCTGTCTCTCTCCAGCAACTGATTGCACCCTCTTGGGAAAAAAAAAAAAAAAAAGCCAAACACAGTACTGATAGAGTATACTCAGTGCATACGTTTACATTAAGTCTGTGACTAATTGATTTCAGTGTACTGTGCAACGTTATTTTAGAACTTGGACACACATCTGTTTTATGGTTATACTCAAAACACATACCATCATTTTGAACTAAGAATTTCAAATATGATCTTAGATAATTGAAGAATATCTTGATTGGGTTGGCAGGTAGCATGGTGGTTAAGGACACTGAACTCTCACATGGTCGACTAAGGTTCGAGTCTCGGACCTGGTGGCTTGCTTTCTCACTCCCCCAGCCCCCCACCTTGCTGTGTCTCTCTCTGGTCAAATTAAAATAAATAAATATATGTAAATAAAATAATTCTTAAAAAAAAAGAATACTTGAAGATGAGCCTCTTTAATTTAACTTAGTGTAGTCACAGCATAGATGCCCTTCTTTTAAGTTATGAATGATCAATAGTCTAAGGAATAATTAAGTGAAAAAGAATAAGGTTCTCTATTCAGTATGAATCAAGGAAATGATGAACAATAGTTAGGTTACATAAATGTTACTAAGTTGAATTAGATCCGAGCCAATTTGTGTATAAGTGCCCGGCAACTCAGTTTATACTGCATGATCAGATTTATGAGGTGCTTTAAGGTCATCTGAGCCAACATCCTACCTAATAAATGCATTCTCTCTAATATTGCATCCTTGACATGTGGTCCAAAATGCATCACTTTCGGTACAGTATGTTATTATTTTTTTTCGGACCTTCTTTGATTTGAAGGTATTCATCCAATCAAAGTATAGCATTAACTTTTTCCTGTACTCTTAGCTAATACTCAGGTGAACTAAAACTATTTTTGGTAGCCCAATCTATTAATAAACTAGGTCTTCCACACCATGTCCTTGGCAACTGTTTTTAGTGAACTTTCTATTCATTGTATTTTAATTTAATCTTAGTGTTAGTCTTCGCTCTGGGCTTGGAGCTATCAAGTTTAATCCTGATTGTCATCCAAATTCTGCTTTGAGCTTTGCATTAAGGTTTTTGAATATATTGATAAAACTATAGAAACGACATGGCCCAGTGAAGAGCTTTAAAGTAGGCTAACAGAAACCGCCTTCTACAAGTTGGCTTCCACACCTGTGAGCATTCTTTGGCTACAGATGATCAACTGAGCTCTGAGACCACATCCCTGACCTCATTTCTGCATTGCTCGAAAGTCTAGTTGATTACACGTGTTCCAAAAGGACTGTGTATTTGTCAAAATCTGATGGGTCTGGCTCTATTTTAAATACTCCAGATTATCTACAATTGAAAAAGAACAATAGTGGAATTTTTTTTTTCTTAGAGGTTTTTGCCTTAGGATGCGTGTGCTCCCAGGAGAGATGCATGTGCTCCCAGGAGAGAGAGAGAGATACAGATACAGTGAGAGGGTAAGTGGCAAGTCACCTCCTGCAGGGATGGCCACACTGCAATCCCTTCACCCCCATTCCCCTCCTGGGATCTTGGGCATGTGCACACGCACCCCTGGCGTGATTTTGAAGCCACTGCATCTGGGACTCTAATTGTGGTCGGCCATGTGGGAGTCCAGCAATGTAACCACTACACCATCTGCTGGCCCCAGTAGCGGAAATTTTTGATTTAGCACAGAAATCTTTAGGAAAGCCAAAACCATAGCCTATTTAATCTGTTTTGTAAGTCTTGATTTTCATATCCTGGGGTCCAATATTGGGCTACAGATACTTCGTACATAAAACAAAATATGAAAGTCAAAATTCTGTTAGATATTTTAATAAAGGGTTTTAAATTATGACTATGTACATGATATACATTTTAATTCAGTTTTGATCAATTTTTTTCCATTTTAAGAGAATGTCTGATTAAACTTCTCAACTAAAAGCAATTAAATTTTTGGCTAATTTAAATGGATTCTAAGCCCAAAGAAAATCTAAAATTAAAATGTAAGTGTTCTTCTGGAATGTACGATCTTTAGGAAATCTGGCTTCCAGACTCTGAAGGGAAGAATATTTCTATTCCTTTCTTTAGAGAAAAAAAAGAAGAAATGTACTTATATAGTAATTAATTCCAGAGACTGAGTCACATTTAAAATATTTATAATGGCAACTGGTGAAGGAAAAACAATTTAGGAAGCAGAGTTTGTGATGTCATTGATGTCATCTGCT
>NW_006159803.1:2383610-2385007 GCF_000334495.1 Tupaia belangeri chinensis | reverse complement strand
ACCAAAAAAACAGCTGTCGGATAAATAATTAGTTTCGTCATGAATGAGACTTTCAAAATGTATAGCAGATTTTCACCAACTACGTGCACAAGGTAAAATACGAAGGAGAGTTAGAGCAGTGGAAATAAAACTCTCATACCAAGTGTTCTAATTAATCAAGTCCTAATCCCAGTAATTAAAATGGAAACTACTTAAAAGCTATGTAAAGACCTTTGAATCTACAGATAATAGTTTGCTTGAGACTGATTTTTTTGAAGGGGCTTAATGAGCTTTTCTCAGGCATTTGTCACAGTCATTTAGCTTTGCACCAAAAAAGCAAAAAAAAAAAAAAAATCAAATGGTGGATTATTTCAATGACATCTGAAACAACATATGGAGTACACATTATACATGTTGCCTAATTTTATTGAAAATAGTTGTTTATCCCTTATAAGCACAGGAACACCACACTTATTTTATAGATAAAAAGACGGGTTGGCACAATATTGTTTGTTTTTTTTTTTAATGTGATGGGCCAGCAGATGGCATGAAGGTTAAGGAGGCTGGGTCTCACATGACCTACAGCGTCTTTCTAGTCCTGGACCCAGTAGCTTTTTTTTTCTTTTTTTGGAGAGGTTTTTGCTATAGGGTGCGTGCGCTCGCCAGACAGACAGACAGAGACAGAGAGACAGAAAGCTAGAAATCACCCCCCCCAGGGGGGATGGCCACACCGCAATCCCTTCTCCTCCATTCTCCTCTTGGGATCTTGAGTACGCACACGACTACGTGGGAGTCAAGCGACATAGCCATTACGCTAACTGCTGGTCCCTGGATCCAGCAGCTTTTGAAAGACATGCTGGGTGCATGTGTGTGTCCAAAATCCCAACAGAATAATGGAGAAGGGATTGCAACATGGCCATCCTCCCAGGGAGTGACTTCTCACTTTTCCTCTCTATGTCTCTTTATTTTTCTTCAGTGAGTACTCATATCCTATAGAAAAACTAAAAAAAAAAAGAAAGAAAGAAAGAAAGAAAAAGAAAAGTGTATATCTTTTATTTTACAGCATAGAAACCGATGTAAAATATGAGTTGCTCATGGTCAGCATAAGTAAGCTGAAAGGGTCAAAGTTAATGGGATCTAAGACATATTGTCTTCAGAATCCTTTTTTAAAGAATAATTTATTTAATTTATTATTATTTAATTAATTATTATTATTTATTAATTAATTATTTTGAATTTGCCCAGAAAGAGACAGAGAGAGAGAAAGCAAGAAAGCAAGTCACCAGGTTCTGGACTCAAACTGTGGTCAGCCATATGGGTGTCTGGCACCTTAACCACCATGCCATATGCTGGCCCCATTGTTATTATTTTTAAGTTTGACAAAAGGGAGACAGAGAGAGAGGGAAAATGAGAAAGCA
>NW_006159803.1:2359614-2365384 GCF_000334495.1 Tupaia belangeri chinensis | reverse complement strand
GGGACTCGAACCGCGGTCGACTACGTGGGAGTCCAGCGACATAGCCATTACGCTAACTGCTGGTCCCTGGATCCAGCAGCTTTTGAAAGACATGCTGGGTGCATGTGTGTGTCCAAAATCCCAACAGAATAATGGAGAAGGGATTGCAACATGGCCATCCTCCCAGGGAGTGACTTCTCACTTTTCCTCTCTATGTCTCTTTATTTTTCTTCAGTGAGTACTCATACCCTCTAGAAAAACTAAAAAAAAAAAAGAAAGAAAGAAAGAAAGAAAAAGAAAAGTGTATATCTTTTATTTTACAGCATAGAAACCGATGTAAAATATGAGTTGCTCATGGTCAGCATAAGTAAGCTGAAAGGGTCAAAGTTAATGGGATCTAAGACATATTGTCTTCAGAATCCTTTTTTAAAGAATAATTTATTTAATTTATTATTATTTAATTAATTATTATTATTTATTAATTAATTATTTTGAATTTGCCCAGAAAGAGACAGAGAGAGAGAAAGCAAGAAAGCAAGTCAAAAGGTCCAGGACTCAAACTGTGGTCAGCCATATGGGTGTCTGGCACCTTAACCACCATGCCATATGCTGGCCCCATTGTTATTATTTTTAAGTTTGACAAAAGGGAGACAGAGAGAGAGGGAAAATGAGAAAGCAAGCCGCCAGGTCCAGGACCTGAACCATAGTCAGCCATGTGGGAGTCCAGCAGTTTAACCACCATGCCCTCTTCCAGCCCCTATTTGTAGAACCTTTAAATTCAAAATAGTTAGCGATGACTGAGAATGTGAATTGAGCACAGAATTTCACAGGCTCTGGTAATAGTCCACATAAGGTGTCATTTGAGATCACCGTAGTGATTTCTTTAATAAGCTGTGTCCATGTGAAACCTCGCTGAAAATAAAATGAATGTGTAATTGCCTTGATGTTTTAGAAACTTCAATATGTCCTGGATCATCTTTTTTCTTATGTAATATCAAGTCAGATGGTAGGTTATGTTTGGCAAACTCTGCAAAGAGGAACAATACAAATAACTAAAATATATCATTTGATAACACCCTAATGAACTACCGCATTAAACATTTTAGCATAATTTTTTATTATTTTAAGAATTTATTATAAAATATAAAGGAAAGTTGATCACACATATGGATATTCAAACATGTGGCTTTTCTGAAGGATAGTTTAAGATAACTAGCTATGTTAACAGAAGTGCAATCTGGAATGATACTATTATTAGTTACTGGTGTTTTGCAAATTAGAATCTTTAAGAAATGAGAAACGGTTCTCTAGAGGGACTATGCCAGTTTTGTCTTCAGCTTTCCTAGAAACTTCCTATGTTGAGCTATAGTTCAAAGTACCTGCTGGTCTTCAAAGACACAAATTTATGTGATGTGCTATTTTTTTTTAATTTATTGCATTTGGAACATTCTGATACTATAAACATATGGTACTACAGGCAGATGGTCATTTCCACATTGCGCTATCTCTACAATGTGAATTCTTTCCATCATCAGAATCTGTTTCCTTAAAGATAGCTGGGCCAAATTGGAAAATGATTGCAATATAATGTCTTTTTTTTTTTTCAGATTTGCTAAAACCAAAGTATTTGCTTTTCTTTCAGGAATTTGTGCCAGAAGCAACCAAATATTGAACAGTATCTTAAATATTACATTGAAATATCTTCTTTTATCTAAAAGTAATACAACTTTTAGATAATAGACGTCAGCATTATGTAATGATGACTTCTTACTTACGGAGACCTGGATGGCAGTGGAATAGTGAAGGAACACTTACAGGGTCTTAGTCAAAGGACAGAGCAACTGCTTCCCTCTGTGCAATGAGATGCATTCATCCAAGTTCCATGTACCACTCCCTGTACTTGTCCCTTTTCAGATCCTTCGTCCAGCCTCAGCCTCATCACTAACTATTTAAAATCTATTAAAATCCTCTTCTTGGGACCAGCATATAGAGTAATGTTTATATTATTGGACTCCCATGTAGTCAACCACAGTTCAAGTCCTGGACCCAGTGGCTTAAACTTGTGCTGGGCATGTGTGCATACATGCTTAAGACCCTGAGAGGAGAATGGAGGAGAAGGGATTGCAGCATGGCCATTCCCCCTGGGGAGTGATTTCTTCCCTTCTGTCTGTCTGTCTCTCCAGCAGGCGCATGTGTCCTATAGCAAAAAAAATCTCCCTCTAAAAAGCACAAAACAAAACAAAACAAAATCCCCTTCTTGCTTCTCACATTCTCATAAGGCCACTCTGTCCTTTAACTGAGGCCATCAGGTAAAATCCTTCGGCTTGCAGCTCCACTCCACTATCTATAAACCCATATGTTTCTTTCCTCCTTTTATCCCAGGATACGATCTCACTCTCTTATTCAAGGCCAGCGCTATCAAAACTGGTGGGCGCCTGATTGAAGCCGTCCAGCAGAATTCAGTGTCTCTCTCAGGCTCCTACAGTGAGAGCCCTCTCCCACTCCACCCATATTTCTAACATAGCAAGTCCCACAGTGAGAGCCCTCTCCCACCCCACCCATATTTCTGACATAGCAAGTCCCACATCTCACCATGTGCATCCCTCCTTGCAGGCCTACTTCCCCCTCTCACTCTTCATTCTTGACACCTTCCACAACACCTCCCAAGTGGAGGTATTCAAACACATATGTGTTAAACTGAGACTACTCACTTTTCAGCATGAGTTATTTTCACTAGCTTAGACCAGAACCAGGCTTGTCCCACATTCTCTGCAGGGCAGCATATGATTTCTGCTCCACTTTATATTTTCACCCCGTAAGTGACCCAAAAAAAAAAAAAAAAAAGAGAGAGAGAGAGAGAACTATAACATTTCTAGTAATAACTAAGGTTGCCAGAAAACAATACAGGTTATTATGTCAAAACTAAATTTCAAATAATAATATTATTTTTAGTATAAAATGTAAGTTTTAAAATTCTAAGTATGTCCCAAATATTGTGTGGAATATATTTATACTGAAAACAGTAATTCATTGTTATCTGAAATTTAAATCTAACTAGGCAGCCTTATTTATATTTGCTAAATCTAGCAACCGTATCACTGACTTTTTAAAAATTCGCAGAAGACTCAGGGAATAGTTCCTTAAGATACTTGGAGGTTTGGGGGACCAGCAGTTAGTGTAATGGCTGTGTCGCTGGACTCCCATGTAGTTGACCACAGGTTCGCGTCCTGGACCCGGTGGCTTAAAACTCACGCTGGGCGCATGTGCGTGCGTGCCCAAGATCCTGAGAGGAGAATGGAGGAGAAGGGATTGCTGAGAGGAGAAAGGAGAAGGGATTGCGTGTGGCCATACCCCCTGGGGGGTGATTTCCCCCTTTCTGTCTCTCTGTCTGTCTGGCGAGCGCATGCGCCCTATAGCAAAACCTCTCAAAAAAATAAAAAATAAAAATAAAAAAGATACTTGGAGGTTTGTATCCAAGCTCAGAAAACTCAACCAGATTTTATGTCTGTTAATGGAGCTGGGCTTCTTTCTGAGCACCTCAGGAACATCATTTAGGATATGCTGTTTATAACATTTTCACTTATTTTGTTAATTTCCTAGGATGCCTTCTAATACCACCTGCCGATGATTTCAGCACAAAGAAGCAAAGCAAGGTTGCTCAAAATCTCTCGGAAAGCTAATATCCATAGAGTTGTTACTGTGCTAGAGTTAAATTCTAGCTGCATGTGTTATTAATGAACAATTTTTTGAATTTTTCATTTAAACCAGCATATTAACAATTTTTGAAAGTTTCATTTAAACCAATTAATTTTCAGTTAAACCAGCAAAGGGAAATATGTAAATCTTTCATTTGGGGATTTCTTTTCTTCTTTAATCAGCACAGCCATGCATAGGGTCTTCATTAACAGGCTGGGAGTAAAGCAGCCCGGCAGGCAGAGGTGGAGCCTGTGATGAACTGCAGTAGGTCTTTGTTGGACGCCTTCCCCAAACGAAACATCTGTAAATTGAAGCGCTTCAGCTTCATTGTGTCTGGGCTGGCAGGAGTGCGAGTTACCTCTTTCAGCAGCCTGTACTGAAGGCTTGCATCTTTGGTCAAAAAAAGGAATTCCCTCTAGGTTCTCTAGAAGACTGCCTACCTGTCTCACTAGAGGAGGAAAAACAGGTCATGTTATTTGTTTGTTTGTTTTTCTGGGAGTATCATTTTAGGGTACAGACTAGTGTGGGAGGGGGGGTTACTGGGTACTGGGGATGGTGCGATGGAAGGTACAAACCCAAATTGTGGAGAAAGATTCCCTAGAGCCTGGCCCAATTCTGAAAGTTCCCTACATGAATGGGTTGTTCTTCCAGTGTTCTTGACAGTGATGTCTTCCAGACACATTCATTTCTGATTCCCATGAAAAAGATTAAGGAGAAATACCTCCCAGTGTAGAGGGATACAAGGGTATGCCTTTGCCAAAATTTCGACTAGATTGACCTCAGAGAAAACTTCTAGGAGAGAATGACCGGTTCTGCTGTAACTACGAGTTGTCACAGATGAAAATGAATCAAGATGTTTATCCCAATACAGGCACACACTACCTGCCTTCCACCATATTGGCAGTACCACTTAAGGACGGTTGTCAGGCTACCAGCACAACACGCATACACTGCAGAGATGCAGAACAATGCCTGGATGCCTGCCCAACGCCGGTCTCTCCAAACGACACTCTCAATTTATGGTACCAATCTAAAGCTCACGGGGGTTTAAGAGCGCCTTTTCCCTAGCCGGTGAGGGAAAGGGATGGAATTCGTGTCTCTCAGGACACCGGTTGGGGCTTCACCTGCCTGTGCAGAACAGAAAGGCTGACAAACATTCATTAAACTTGATCCGAAGCAAGCGAGCCTGCGAGGACGGTCCTGAAATATTCATAAGGCGTGTTACCGGACTCGCCGCTTAGAGGCTGAGCAGGAACACCGTGAGTAGCAGCAGCCCATACCCACACTTGGTGCCCCCAGCAGCACACCCGACTGCCACACTGCACTGTTCTGCGTTCACAGCTCCCCACTCACGGGCGCATTTCTCCCTGGCCGGGAAGGAGAGAGGCTCTGGGTGCGGAGTTCTCCAGCTTTTGGAGGAGCCAGCCCCTCAGACTGTTCCTTCAGGCGCCGAGACCCTCAATCTCCAGGCCCCGCTACCCTGTCTTCGCACCGCCCTCGGGGACAATTGGGCAGGCCAGTGGGTCTCCACGGACCTGGGACCCGGACCAACCCAGCCAGGCCGCCCTTGGTCTCCGCCTCGCATTTTGGCCTCCGCCTGGCATCCCTCCCCCGGAGCTCTCGGCGTTCAGTCGCTAAGCGACCTAAGCGACCTGCGCCCGGGCCACCACGCAAACAGCGTCTTGCGCTGACCCGCAGCACCGCGGGTGTTAATTTGAAGTGGGGGGCGGGGGGACTTCAGGAAGGAGGAATTTGGTCCCGGTGACCCCGGAGCCCCCGCAGCGAGGCAGTGTGCACTTTCATTCATTCATGTCCCCTCTGTCCCCCAACCCTTAGCGTTTCTGCTGCGCCCCAGACGTAGTGGTGCTCTCACGATGCCTCGCGTCCACGCCGTCACCGCTCTCTCCAAGGGCATTCGCCCCTTGCCCCTCGGCTCCTCCAGGGTCGCCACTCACCGGGTGTCCGGCCGCAGCAGGCTCAGCAGCTCCCGGCGCGCGGCAGTGTGGTCTCCATCCCCGCTTTCCCCGGGCTCTCTGGCTGCGCGCTCCGCCGCGGCGGATCCACACGGTTGGTCCCAGGCTCCGTGGCTGGACAG
>NW_006159803.1:2337726-2359565 GCF_000334495.1 Tupaia belangeri chinensis | reverse complement strand
GTGTCGCGTGGAGCGGAGCAAGCTGGGATGCACCCCCGGCGGCCGGCGGCGAGGAGGCGACCGAGAGCAGCCGGGGAGGGCGTGCAGAGGTTTCCCTGGGAGCACGACGCGGGCGGCGACTGAGCATGCCCAGTCTGGGCACCCGGGCGCGGGCGCGGGCGCGGAGCGGGGGAAGGGAGAGCGGCCCCCAGCGCCGGTGTCTGCCCGGAAAGAGTTAAATCTGCGGACCCGGCTGCCGTGGGCCGGGTGCGGGGACTTGGTTGCAGTGGCAGTTTAATTGCAGCCTGATCGATTCCCCGGAGACACCCACGACTGGAAGAGATTGACCCTGGGGAGACCTGTTAGTGGGATTCCCGAGGAGTCCTGGGCAGGTAGCGTTCTCCGCCCCCTTCCTAGTCAATCGTTCAGAAGTCAAAGTTTTTAGTTCAGCTCCACCCTCGGCTGTCTCGCTGAGCACGGAGTAACTCCCCCAATCTAGATACCTTGACCTCGCCTGCATTCCCGTGCCGGGACGCTCCCCCGAGAGGTGCCCCAGCAGCCCCCGCCTTCCCCGACTCCTGGACCAGTCGGGTCGAGTTTTCCGAGAGTCAGCTCTTAATTAGCTGTAATTGAGAGGTCGTGTCAATCCTCCCAGGTCCAGATCTGCATTTCAACCAGGGCTTCAGAAACAATACCTTAACCCCGGGGTTAATTATAATATTAATAGAATTTATTATAGACACGGTGGCCTAGAGCTATTTAGGGAACATTGCTGGGCACGGCAATAGGATCACCCGAGGACCCACTTCCTACACACACACACACACACACACACACACCCATGCTTTTCTTTGGGTTATAATATTTCATGTTTGATGAAGAACGTTGTATCCATAGCTAATCAAAAAAGCTGCTTGTTGGGACCAGCAGATGGCAATGGTTATGTCGCTGGACTCCCACGTAGTTGACCGAGGTTGGAGCCCCAGACCAGCCGCTTAAAACCCACGGTGGCGCGTGTACATGCGTGCCCAAGATCCCTGGAGGAGAATGGCGGACAAAGCATTGCGGTATGGCCATCCCCCTTGGGGGGTGGTTTTTCTCTTTCTGTCCCCTGTCTCTCCAGCCAGCACACCGGTTCCTATGGAGGAGGGGGCAGAACACGGCTCTCATAAAAAGATAATAAAAGCTATTTATATTAAAGGTAGCATAGGATCGAGAAAAGAGGGTAAGCTTTGACGATGGATGTAGGTGTTGATTTTGCTTCCTATACCCCCCTAAGCAAGTTACCTAGTCATTCTGCCCCTGTTTCTTCATCTGTTACCAGGGAGGCGGTAATCACAGCTCTCGGCCCTTGTGAAGGTTACCCCTCGCAACCCGCATTGAAAGGCTACAAGAGAGGCCTGTGTTTGCAAAGCTCCTGTCACATAGTGGATGCTCACTGAATAAAAGTGTAGGTTCCACTATCGATAATCCGCTTTTATACAGGGTTGGGCCAATGCTAGTCCTTAACTGGTAAAAAGTGGTGAGCATTTATTGTGTTCTTGCTTCACATTAAATGACCTTAAAAGCCCCAGCCTTTCTGATTTTTGTTTTATCATTGTTAAAAAGGAGTCGCCACTATTTACTTTTCTTTTGATGCTGCAGTTTCTTCATATTTCTTGAATAAACCTCTTGGAAAAGGCTATGCCAACACTATATACATAAAGGAGCCCTTTGGAAGGAAAAGCTTTTCAGAAGAGATTTGTTAAGGACAGGTTTGTCCCCATGACAAAATAATTTCACTCCATAGTCTTTTTTTTTAAAGAATTATTTTTTATTTAATTCTGTTTGTTATTATTATTATTATTATTTTAATTTGACGAGAGAGAGAGAAAGCATGCTGCCAGGTCTGGGACTTGAACCATGGTTAACCACATGGAAGTCTAGCACCTTAACGGCCTTGCCACCTGCTGTCCCACACTACATAGTCTTATTATTATTTTTTTTGAAGAGGTTTTTGCTATAGGGCGCGTGCGCTCGCCAGACAGACAGACAGAGACAGAGAGACAGAAAGCGAGAAATCCCCCCCCAGGGGGAATGGCCACACCACAATCCCTTCTCCTCCATTCTCCTCTCGGGATCTTGGGCATGCACACACATGTGCTCAGTGTAAGTTTTAAGCCACCAGGTCCAGGACACGAACCGTGGTTGACTACATGGGAGTCCAGTGACATAGCCATTATGCTAACTACTGGTCCCACATAGTCTTTTTAAAGTAGGGGCCAGGTGGTGGTGCAGCTGTAGCCCAACTGAACGCACATGTAAGAGGTCCTGGGTCTGTGTCCTGCGGCCTCCTGAGCATGCTGGGTGTGTTTGTGACTGTGCCCATGATCCAGACTGGCAGAAACAGGATCAGTTTCTAGATGGATCAGGACATGAAAGACTCTCTTGGGGGTGAGGAGTCTGTCATGAAATAAATAAGTACACCCTAAAAAAAAAAGAACAATTTACTTTCATCCCTCTTCCAGCCTTGTTTCACAGTTATTGCATAAAGCAATGAATGTGTGTGTAGCAGGAAATTTACTTCTCACTCACACTGTCCCGTTCAAGGTATCGATGTCCAAACACACTTCTTCATCCTCACTTGCTGTGTTCTCCATGACACTTTGCCTTTGTCCATGGTGTCTCACCCTTTCTGGAATGCACTTCTCTTTCCATTCTACTTTCTAAAGTCTTCCTCACTCTTCACGCTCCAATGTCACCTTTTCTCTGAAGCTTTTCCCCAGCCCCAAAGTAGAGTTATTGCTCTGCTGTCACAGCCCCAGTGCGTACTGCTGTCACGACACTTACCGCAGTCTGTCACAGCTGTTTAAGCAGTGGAGAACTATGGAGCAACTAGGACGTGCAAACACGTTCTTCATTCTGGCAAACAGAAAGGAACACGCCCTCATAGAACTTACAGCCTGGTTGAAAAAGACAGGTAATAAACACCTAGACTATAAATAATCCCCAAGGACAGAGGTCGTTTTTTTTTTTTTCCTGTCATCACATTAATTAATAGGGTCTTGACTTATCCCTCTCAGAAATGTCAATAAAAATATCATTACTTGCTGTGGGCTGACCAAACTGCATGGACTTTGGTCCCTACAAATTTGTTGCTGAACCAATGGTTTTTATTCATTCCATTTGATTCCCTCAGCTAAAACTGCCCCAATCCCAAATCACTCTAGTAGGCACTTGCAATCCCGCCTGAGGAATGGAAAGTGAGGGAGGAGGGCCAGAGTTTAGTCTCCACACCACGTCACATCCTTCTCTAACCTCAACGATAGTGTTTCTCTGGTGATCTGACTCAACCTGAATTCCCAGATCTCCTGCATCCCAGCCATCTCTTCCAAGGCGTTGCCCCACTCCCACTCAATTTCTTACCTCCTCTGGCCTTTATTTATGTCAATAGTTATTCTCTGTCATATTTCATCTGACTGTTTGGATCTACTTTAAGTCTGAATGGTTTAAGCTTTTCTCTCAATCCTCTTATTGTCCCAGTGTGAGGCAGACGCGGCAGTCCTTGGAAATGACTTTTCAAAGCGTACTCGTACGCCTGTATTCCATAGCGATTAGTGACAACTTTGCCACTATTAAAAAGCTCCAAAACAGGATCTCATTCATCCTTGTATTAGAGAACTTAAGAGATGAAAATATGTGATAGATCTTCAATAAAAGTTTGTGAATAAATTAATGAATGTATGAAGGTTCTCAATTCTATTTGCAGCCTTAGACCATATCCTTTTTAAAGAACTATTTTATTAAACTTTATTTAGTTAGTTAATGAAGTAGTTGATTAATTTTAATTTGACCAGAGAGGGAGAGAGAGAGAAAATGAGAAAACAAGCTGCCAGGTCTGGGACTCAAACCACTATAGGCCATGTGGGAATCCAGCACCCTTAACCACCATCCCATCTGCCAGACCCAGACCATATTTTTTTCTAATTTGTCTTCCTACTAACCCTAGGATTAATTCACCAGGAATTAGCTCAATTCTATGCTTTCTTTGTCTACTAAGTCTCCTCCATCCCCAAATCCACAGATATCTTCAGTTATGGGTTCTGCATCACTATTATTTTTAAAGAATGATTTATTTATTTAATTCCATTTGTTTTTAGTATTATTTAATATGACCAGACAGAGACAGAGAGAGAGGGAAAGCAAGAGAGCAAGTCACCAGGTCTGGAACTCAAATGGCGGTTCGCCATGTGGGAATCTAGCACCTTTAACCACCATGCCACTTGTTGGCCCCTCTGCATTATTTTTGAATTAATAAAAATTATTTAACAGATGAACATGCAAACCACATAGAGGGGTAGTTGAAGAAACTGAGATCATGTGATGTAGGTTTTAAAATTGAGTAAAGAATCCAGGGAGGATGCTGTGCTTCTAAAGCCTACCCAAGGTTACAGCCTGAGAGCTGAAGAGGGTGGGGAAGAGCCTGCAAATGTTGAGCTCTGTCACCCTCCTAGACTCAAAATTGGTCCATTAGATGTGACACAGGGTTTGGATCTTTTCCAGACAGGTAGATATACTTCCTTACCCAGAAGATCTCTTATTGAACATCATCCTTAGGAATTTATTTGAATAAAAATTTCCCCACCCAGAAGTTTCTTTCTTTAGTAAGGTTAGGTTGAGCAATGGGCAAGGAGGAATTTCCTGTGTGATCATTTTGTGGGTGGGGTGGAAGTCATGACACATTTACTTATTTCTAGTCTAGCAATAGCACTAGTCTACATTATTTAAGAGAATTATGCTGGACATTTAGTTCAGAATAATAATAATAATTTAAAAATTACAGGTGAAAATCTCAGGCCAAGTACACTTAAAACAGATGGTTTGATCACAGTAAACTATTGATAAGATACAACTGAAACATTCTAACAATAACTATTAAACATAGCAACATTTTTGTAAGTTTCTGTTCTTTTTTGGGAGGATGGATAAACATATTTATTTTCTTACAATTCTGGAAGCTAGAAGTCCAAGATCAACATTTTGGCCTGCTTGATTTCTCATAAGACTTTTCTCCTAGGCTTGCAGATACCTACTTTCTCCCTGTGTCTGCAGCTGGTCTTGCCTCTGTGCCTGCATTCCAGTTTTCTCTCTCTCTTTTTTAAAAAAATTATTATTATTATTTTTTTACAACAACAAAAAACAGGTTTATTGACTTAACAAATCCAGGTAACTGTCTACAGGCAAGAATGCTTTAAGGGGCTCCTATAATTTTTTTAAAGAATTATTTATTTAACTTTATTTATTCATTTTTTTTTAATTTGACCAGAAAAGAGCAAGCCACACACACACACACACACACACACACACACACACACAGAGAGAGAGAGAGAGAGAGAGCGCAAGCCACCAGGTTCGAACTTGAACTATGGTTGGTTGACCATGTGAAAGTGTCCAGAGCCTTAACTACCACGCCACCTGCTGGTCTCCCCAGTAATCTTGTTGACTTTTCTTGTCTCTTACTTGTGCATCCTAGTGGATGTCAGCTTCATTTTAATTTTATTTTAATTTATTTTATACATTCAATCACTATACATCACTTAGCTTGTAAAGTGAATTCTCACAACACGAATACACTTACACCAGTGTAGTCGAGGATACTATACACATTATCAACAGATAATAATCCATTTCTGTGTCCCATAAATGTCTTACCTCTCTATTTTTCTCCCTAATATCTTTCTTCACACTTTCCTCCTCCTCCCACCCTGCAAGTTTCTTATCCCAATTTATCCTGTGAATTTGTAGTTTCATTCCAAAATATTTTCCAATGCAAAAGTATGTTTTAACCCCACATATTATACTATTTGACTTAATCTCAATATACTGATTATAATGAGCATAAAACCTGAAGGTTTATTTTTATTTGTGGAACGGAAGTTTTTCATTTTTATTTCAAAATATGAACAATTCTGATTCTTCTGAAAATCTGTGCAATTGATTCACTTTCAGGTGAGACAACAGTGAAAATTGAGTTATGTTAACATATTAGTGCCTTAAATTTCTTTTTTCATCAGAATGTACCAGGGTGTGATAGAAAGATAAGAAAATGTGTGACCAACAGATGGTGTAATGGTTATGTTGCTGGCCTCCCACGTAGTCCACCGTGGTTTGAGTCCCGGACCTGGGGGCTTGAAGCACACTGGGTATGTGTATGAGGATACCCAAAATCCCAAGAGGAGAATGGAGGAGGAGGGATTGTGGCCTGTGGCTTGATTTCTCGCTTTCTGTCTTTCTGGTGAGTGCACATGTCCTGTAGCAAACACCTCTAAAAAAAAAAAAAAAGAGAAGAAAGAAGATGTAATAAAGTATACTCATTTCCATGATAGCTATTATTTGGTGACAAAGAATTTGATTTAGGTTTTTATTTAAAATTTGGTAACGGTTTTTAAATCTGCTCAATAAAATCCTGTATTATATGAGGTGTTAGCAAGGAATTCTGTACTAAAAATCAAAAGAATAAAAAAGTCATCACAGTCGCTATGTAATTATTTTAAAAGTCCAGAGCAACATATCTCCATTTTTGGAAATAGGAGCTGCGAGTGTACTTTGAATAGTAAGGGATTAAGGGATGGATGGATTGACAAGGTATGAACAAGTGAGTGGATGGGTGGAGAGAGGGAAGAATGAATGAATAATGTAACTAGCACATGGATAAGGTACCCATCCATCTAGAGCTTTCTGAGACCATCTAGATTCCAAACATTTTTCTCTCATTGTCAGATTGTATTTCAAATAATTTATCCATTTTTTGCTTATAAAATATGTTACCATATACTTAAAGACACTTCTCCTAGTTTCATATGCAAACTGAAAAAGACAATGACTGTGACATCTTGTCTTCTTTCAACATTTTACTGAGTGCTATGTGTTAGGTCCTGGTGAGCACTGGAGATAGGATAAAGAATGAGGCCTGCCCTCCCAAAGCTCAGTGTGGTAACAGAAAAGTGGTGGGGGGCCAGCTCGGTGTTGCAGGGGTAACACACTGCTCAAGCTACGGGGTTCCATGTAGAAGATGAAGTTCTGGTTGACATGTACGTGCATAGCTATGACCCTGGCTCAGTAGGCAGGCTGGTGGGGAGGGGGGTTAGGCGGGAGATTGTGGAGTAAGGCCCTGATAAGGGTGTTTGCCATTCTCTCTGTTTCTGCCTCTCACTCTCACAGAGGTAATAAGCTTAAGAAAAAGAAAAGGTGATGGAAAAACAGATAAACTTAATGCAAAAGAGTGAGTTGTAGACTAGAAATATGGACAGTTTTCTGATGCGAGCCCCTTTGAAGGAGCATCTGTGGTCTTTCTTTAGTATGTCAAGGAATTTCCTACACCCAATAAAAAACATACCACTAAAGAGCACCTCTCTTAGCTCAGTGGCATGGCATGACAGTGGCCTATTACTCATGCAGTGCAGGTATGTAGGTCACATAAAGTCCTTGGCTCATGGCATCATGTATTTAAGTATGTTAATCATAATATAGAGCAGCTTGGCATGATGTGCCTTTGAAAGGCTGGCTTTTCAGCCCTTGGAATCCTACATAGCAGTGTGCTGGCCTGTTCTTCCTTTTGTTCCTGTAGAAAAGCATCCTCTGAAACTCAGGAACACTGTTAATGACTTCATGATCATTAACTTCTTCACCTGGATTTTACAGGCATTTCTTGAGTGCCTCCTATAAATAAGACATTTCAGAGAAGAGTCTAGATATTTAGGAGGCCCTTATTATTAGTGTAGCCCAAGGATGATGATGATAATAATAATAATGTATTACCTGAAGACCATTTTTTAAAAATGATAAAAGTAACACTTACACCTGCTCTTACTAAATGCCAGGCTTTATCCCAAACACTTTACATATTAACTGAAATCATAGAGGGGTGCCCATAAATTTCTGACTCAATTTTGTTTTCTGTGGAATAAAGAAGAGGAAACTTTTTGTTGACTATGCAGGGAGATAAAGTCTCCCCTTTAAAAATTCCTTTTTTATTTGCTATGTCACTTCACCAGTGTTTCCTTAGAGCTACTGTAGAGGGAACTATTGCAGATGTCAGGATTAGCAGTCATATAAAGGCAGAGAAGCAGCTAATGATAACAGAGAGAACTTTGGAGGCTTGGGCGCCACCAGTAGGTGAACCAATGTCTTTTCCACTTGTAACATCTATCCTTTTATGAAACTAAAAAGCATGCTTCAGTTAAATAGACTAGAATTCAATTTTTTTTTCCTGTTCCCTATTCCATTCTTGTCTCTAGATCAAAATGCTAAGTGACTTGGGAACCTCATATATGCAAGTAGACAAATATCCCAAAATAAGAAAGTTGGGGTAAAAACTCCCAAGAGAAAAAACAGAAATTGCAACAGCAGTTCTAACATTGTTTTAATCTCTCTGTCTGGAATAAGCTTTTAGGTAGAAAAAAAAAAAAAGAATAAAAAAATTTATTCACGAAGAGGAGGGGCCAGCAGGTGGCATAGTGGTTGAGCAGCTGGACTCCCACATGTCCAATCTCTGTTTGAGTTCCAGACCTGGTGTCTTGCTTTCTCTTTCCCATAAATAAATAAATAAATAAATAAATAAATAAAAATTATCCACAAAGATTGTTTTGTTATCTCATTCAAATGGCAGAAAATTCAGCTAGAAAAGTTGCTGAGAGATCAATCCTAATGGAACATTATTCATAATTTAATTGTATGTTATGGTCTATAACATTTTCTTTTGTTAGTGGAGAATTTGATAAGAAATTTCTAGTACACCTTGGTATATGGAGGCTACCATCAAAACTGTGGATGGGGGTCCAGCAGGTGGCATAGTGGTTAAGATTCTGTACTCCCACGTGGCCAAGCATAGTTTGAGTCCTGGACCCAGTGGCTTGAAAATCATGATGGGCATGTGTGCATGAGTGCTCTGAATCCCAAGAGGAGAAAGGATTGCAGTGTGGCCATCCTCCTTGGGATGTGTGTGTATTTGTATGTGTGTGTGTGATTTCTTGCTTTCTGTCTCTGTCTTTAAAGCAAACCCTACAGCAAAAATCTCTCTCTTAAAAAAAAAAAAATTCCAAGAGGAGACTGGAGAAGAAGGGATTGTGGTATGGCCATTCTCTATGAGGGGTGATTTCTTGCTTTCCCTCTGTCTGTCTCTCTCTCTGGTGAGTGCACAGGTCCTTTGGCAAAAAACTTTGCAGAAAATTGTGGATGGTCTTTACATTCTAGTTGAAGCTGATTTTTTTCAAATGGGAGGAAAGAGGCCAGGAACACAGAATACTTGGAACAGCTGTTCTGCCTCAGAATCACTCGGGTAAATGTTTTCAAATAAACATACCAGAACATCACCCTGGCTTTGTGAATTAGAATCCTTGGGGGCCGGTGTCCTTATGCTGTTTGAAAACTCCCCCAGGTGACTCCAATGCCGGTAGCTGATTAAGAACCTGCATGTGGGAGACGAGCCAAGTTCTGTAAGAACAGCAACTGAACCTTGTTTGTTTTCTATTTTATATTTTTGCAATAAGATAATAAAATTTATATGTTGCCCCAGGCTGAACCTTTTTAACAGGCCTATTGTGAATAGACTATGATGTGGTTATTTCTTTTCTTTGCCTAAGTAAAACTAGTACATTACTAGCATAACAGTGAGAGCTTTTAAAAGGCACTTCAAAGAGAGAAGCAAGATCAACTGTTCCAAAGCTTGCCATCCTTTATGATCATTTACTAGGCTGTGGTAGGCATGGTAAGGCCACAAGGGACCAGCCCGTTCATTTACAAGGGACCATGATGCAGCAGACAGAGGTGGAAGAAGAGCCTTAAAGCGAAACTTGACCCCCCACCCCCTGAATAACAGCCAACATTAATATGCCTTTACTTGGTGCCAGGACTCATTCTAAACACTTGACCCATATCGTCTCATTTTATCCTCGTAACAACCTTAATGGCAGGGTATACTGCTATCCCCACTTTACCTACAGGACCTGAGGCACAGAGTGGTCAAGGTCACAAAGCCAGTAGTGATGGTAGAGGCCAGATTCCAGGCAGGCTGTGGGAGCCTGCGTTTTAACCACGTGTGATATCATCTCTCAAGGCATACTAGTCGACTGCTCTTTCGTGAGGAGAAACGGGAAGTGTAAGTTTTACTTTGCTTTTGTTTTTTAAGTAGATTGTTAGTCAGAAGTAGCTCATGTGTAGTGGAAACGGGGATGTATTTTAGAGAAAGGGTAAAGAAAAACGGATACCACCCGTGCCAAGAGACCACACATCTCCTCCTCTCACTGCTCTTCCTCCTCTCTCTCCCATCCCCGCTCTCTCCCCATTGGTTAGGCCACTAGTCTTCAGACATTCCCCACAGCCATTTCTTCCCGTTCTTGGGAGTTCCCAGGTACAAGCAGCCAGGGGATGGAGCCAAACACTACCCCAGGCAAAAGAGCAGGAGCAAGAAGAGCAAGGTCTGCCTGCTATGGGGAGGGAACCTAGAGAATCTGCCTTGCGACCAGGCTGAGAGGAGGGAGGGATGTTCCCAGGTGGCTCTCAGCAACTAGGACACCAGTTCGGTTCATGCAGAGGTCGAAGAGAAGGGAAGAGATTGCAGATTTGAGATGACTGAACCCAGGAGTGCAAAGAGGTGTGCAGTTAAATGCAAACCACATTTATGCAAAAATGGAAGATGTCCCCAGAGACTGGTGAGGGTAAAGGGAAGCAGAGTTCTGAGACTGGGATGGAACACTACCAGGTAAGACACACATCCCACTTAAATGTCTAGTGGAAACTGTTTTGTTTTATTTGTTTATTTATTTTTGGTCAAATGAGAGGAAAAGAGCCAGGAACACAGAATACTCGAACAGCAGTTCTGCCTCAGATTCACTTGGGTGAATGTTTTCCAAATAAACATGCAAGGAATTAAAAAATTGAAACTGAAAAATGACATGTTAGAGTGAAAAGGACCTTCCTTTGAAATAATCTAGTCAGGTAATTTTAAAAAAAAACAAGCCATAGAACCATTATTATTATTATTATTATTATTTACTTTGAATCTGAAAACGTTACATTGTCAAAAGCAAATCTACTCTTACTAAGGTCTGGACAGGCCAGTGTTCCTCTCTCTGCCCCCTGCACTGTGTATGTGACTACCTGAAGCATCTTTTTTTTTTTAGAATTATTTTAATTGTATTTGTTGTTATTATTACTTTAAATTTACCAGGGATTGAGAGAAAGAGTGGGTGGGAGTCCAGAGCCTTACCATGCCACCTACTGGTCACCTGAAGCATCTTTAAGAAACCCCACTAAAACTCAAAGGAATGCAATGTCAAAATCAGTGGTCCGAATACCCCATTTTAGAGAGAAGCAATTGAGGTGCAGAAATGTGTCACGATTTGCCAGAATAAAGCTGCCCTCACTTGCACCCCCATGCCGTATGCTCTCAGCCACACCATTCTGCCTTTAAATCAGCCTACCGAAGGCCAGCAGGCAGCGTGGTGGTTAAGGTGCTGGACTCCAACATGGCTGACTGAGGTTCAAGTTCCAGACTGGCAGCTTGCTTTCTCCCTTTCTCTGTCTTTCTCTGGTGAGCACACATGCCCTGTAGCAAATTTAAACATGATAATAATAAAATAAAATAATCCTTTTAAAAAAACACAAATAGGGGACCACCAGATGGCCTGGTGGTTAAGGTGCTGGACACTCCCCAGTGGCCGACCACAGTTTGAGTCCTGGACTCGGTGGCTTGCTTTCTCACTTTCCCTCTCTCTCTTTCTCTCCCTGTGTCTCTCTGGTCAAATTAAAATAAATGAATGAATAAATAAAATTAAATACAATAATTCTTTAAAAAAAAAAAAAAGTCAACCAAAGGAATGAAGCAACAGATCTATGGTGTGTACCGTGTGCGTACTTGATCCTGGACACTGCAGTGGCAGACACAAAATTACATATGCTGTGGTCCTCAAAGATGTTACAGCTTAATTAGAGACAACTGAGTAATAATATGAAACTTCAACAGTGTAAGGAGGACCAGGCAGTAGTATGGATCTGACCACTCTAGTGCTACAAATGAGGTCCCCACCTGAGTTCTCTTCTTTCTGGGTTTAGCTTGTTCCCGCAGTGGGAGCTTCTTGAGCACACCTAGACTTACTTGCACCCATTGGTGAAGACCACCCCAGCTGTTGCCCCTGCACCTCACTAAGGCAGGAGGGACATAAAGCCTTCTCTCAGGGCCCCTTTGCTGCATGGCCTCTGGTAGCTTTGTGAGGTCTTTCAGGGAGGGCTTCCTACGTCATGTCGTCGTTGTTTCTGAGCCCAGGCCATGGGAAGCTTCCTTTCCCTGAGAACCCAGGCCCTGTTTTACCTTAGTAAACTCTTTTCCTAAGAAGTAGACTTCGTCCTTAGCCCTGGTGACAGAGGTTTCTTACCTACAAAGTGCTTCCCTTAGAGATACGTGCTGGGAATTTCAAGAACTGCCTGTTCTTGGATTTACTTCGGTTTTTGTTTTTTTGGGTTTTTTTTTGTCTCTGTTTTGTGATGAGTGAAAAATGATGTTGCTCAAGTTTGTGTCCTTCTCTTTGGGATATGCTTACTGTCAGGAGCACCTGGCATTTTCAGGTCACCTGAGGTTTGAACCCCAGGGCCCCCTCGTATAGCTTCAGCCTTGTGTGGCAGCCCCTTGTCGCCTGTGTCATGGTATCTGGGTCCAGCCAGCCTTTAAGCTACAGGCCTTAAACCAATGGAAACCAAAGTGTACTACCGCAGAAAGGCGCTCCAACTTTTTACAATACCAATTGTGGTGGTCTGAGAATCTTCCCGCCATATGTCCAGAAATGGCTCAGCTTCACATTATAAAGGCTTAACAGATATCTTCTCTCTGGCAGTTTGATGTCCACTTCCAGCACTTGCACGTGACTTAGGACTCTGCCTTTTTGGCCAATGCTGGGTATGGGAGCTACCTTGTTTAGAAAGATGGCAGTTACATTTTTCATGCCCTCTTCTAATAGGACTGGATCTTTATCAACCTTGGCTGTGTCTTTAGTGATAGGCTATTGGTTGGAGCCTCAATCTCCAGAGCCAGATAGGAATCTCACCTGTAGGCACTTGCTTCTTTTTTTTAATCCTTTTTTTGGAGAGGTTTTTGCTATAGGGCGTGTGTGCTCGCCAGAAAGACAGAGAGAGACAGAGAGACAGAAAGTGAGAAATCACCCCTCAGGGGGGATGGCCATGCCGCAATCCCTTCTCCTCCATCCTCCTCTCAGATCTTGGGCATGCACACACAAGCGCCTAGCGTAAGTTTAAGCCACCGGGTCCGGGACTCAAACTGTGGTCAACTACATGGAAGTCTTTAGTGATAGGCTATTGGTTGGAGCCTCAATCTCCAGAGCCAGATAGGAATCTCACCTGTAGGCACTTGCTTCTTTTTTTTTAATCCTTTTTTTGGAGAGGTTTTCGCTATAGGGCGTTTGTGCTTGCCAGAAAGAACAGAGAGAGACAGAAGACAGAAAGTGAGAAATCACCCCTCAGGGGGGATGGCCATGCCGCAATCCCTTCTCCTCCATTCTCCTCTCAGATCTTGGGCATGCACACACACGCGCCTAGCGTAAGTTTAAGCCACCGGGTCCGGGACTCAAACTGTGGTCAACTACATGGGAGTCCAGTGATATAGCCATTATGCTAACTGCTGGTCCCGGCACTTGCTTCTTGAGTGAGTGCTACTCTTAGTACTTATTTGCTTGACATGGCCAAGCTCTAACCTGGTATACCTGGAGAGCTGGGCCATCCTTTGAAGACTCTCAGCTCCATGCACCTAGGCCTTTCATCCTGGTGACCAATATTCCATCCCTAAGGGATGACACTCCCAGTGTCTGTGTCAGTGTTTTGGGAGTAAAGGGTGTTTTGATCTTGAGTTTAATGGCCTGACAGCCTAGATCATGGTCATCACAGTCTGAAACCCAAATCCATCAGGAATTTCTAAATATCTAACCCAGCATCTCTTGTACCATTTGCATAGGAAACAAACTGGGGTACCTGCTGGGTACTCTGGAGTGCCTGCCTGCCATTCTCAACCTCAGTGCCCTCTCTGACCCAGGCAGATGATGACCTTGGATCCTGATGAGAAAGAGCAATGTTTGCAGTTAGCGGGGCTACCCCAAGGCCATGCTGTGTGTATCATGCTGATTGCTCACTCCTGTCCTTTATCAGTAAAAGAAGCATGGGTAACCACTCTTACTTAATTCTGGGTTCTGGTGCAGATGAACAGTTCTATACCTGGTGGGCTCAGCTCTGCTCTAAACCCCAGAAGTATGGCGAACAGGAGTAATATTCCTTAAGCACATTTCTCCTCAGGAAACACAAACGAATTTCTCAAGTCTCAGTGTTTTTTGTTTAGAATGTCAAATAAAGATTCTCAGGTTTTTCTCAGTTAATACAGTTTGATCCTCTTTCTCTACTTTCAGTGTCCCAAGGCAGTTCTAGATAGTCTTGAGATCAAGGCAAGCTTGATAATGTGGTACAACCAAGAGTGGAAGTCATTTTACTAGAAGAAAACATCTTGCTGTAGTCTCTCTCCTTGGACTGAGAAGGTCTAATTTCTATCCATATTCACCAACTTCACCAATGATCTTCAAGATATTGGGAAGATCATTTGTCGGTTTGTTATCTGACTAATTGACACCCTCCTTTCATTTTTTATTATTTTTAATAATTATTTTATTTAACTTTATTTATTTTATTTTAATTTGAGAAGAGGGGGACAGAGAGAGAGAGAGAGGGAGAGAGAAAGTGAGAAAGCAAGCCATCAGGTCCGGGACTCGAATTGCAGTTGACCATATGGGAGTCAAGAACCCTTATCCACCATGCCACCTGCCAGCCCCACCCTCCTTTCATTTCTCAGTGCTGCTTACACAGTAAATGGACAAGGGGCATTTGTGACCTACACCATAATATTGGGTTGTTAGAAAAGTCATGATGCATTTTGTGTAGAGAAATAGAAGAAGTATGCCATGGCTTTTCCAACAACCCAGTATTTTAGTTTCTCTCATGGATGCCTAGTATGGCCCAAGAGATTGAACCACCCCAGATGCATGATGGCTCTCTTATTACCAAAACACCTCCTAGCCCAGACCCCCAGCCCCCTAGAAGGCTTACCCATAGGCTCCCCATAGCTCTTTAATAATTGGTGGAGGACCAGCTGGTGACATAGCAGTTTAGGTGACTGAATCCACATTGGTGACTGTGAGGTTCAAGTCCTGGACCCAGTGACTTAAAACAAACAAACAAACAAACAAACAAAACACCATGCTGGGCACTTGTGGGTGCCTAAAATACTGAAAGGTGGGAGAGATGGAGGAGAAAGGATTGTGGTGTGACAATCCCTCATAAAAGGTGCTTCCTTTTCTTTCTTCTCAGCAAGCTCATGTGCCTTCTAGCAAAAAAAAAAAAAATTATGAAAATTGGTGGAAGCAGAGGCAGGACCTAGGTCCTTGGCACTAGCCACTTCATCAGCTTTTTTGATTTCCAGTCAGATTTGCTTTGTGCTCTGGTCTGGTGACTGAGGGCTTAAATCCTAGTTCGTCTTCTTAACATGGTTTTGTGTCTCTGTTAGTTCTAGTTGACTTTTCTTGGTATGACCTGGGCTAGCTTCTGAGAGATCCCTTTCTACTGTGGCTTGATAACATCTGTTCAAACTGCTAACCTTTGATTTTGGTGTGCCCAGACTCCACCTTTGGACTCTGAGCAGGAGAAGCCTGGGACCCTTTCAGGGAAGTGGCATCTAAAGTCCTTTGGTGATTCTGGAGCTCTTAAAAAAGAGTCGTGATTTCTCACTGTTGGTATTTGCTCTAAGATTCATTTTCTTCTAGAAGTTTCTGTGTGTACTGCTGCCACCTTCTGGTCAAAGGTGCCTGCTACATCTGAAGGAGCATCCCTAAGGGTCTACTATGTCTTCAACACTGTCTGGAACTCCTCTTGTTTCTTCAATACACAGTCCAAAGGTTGTCTAATCACCACCCTAATCTCCTGGAGTTCGATTCCAACCAATTAATGTGAAGCCATTTCCAGTATAACATTTATTTATATCAGTTGGGCTGGAAGAGTATTTAAAACTATGGAGGAATTTTTATTATGAGGGACAGCATAATCAGAGATTCATAAGCCACAAATATAATAATAATAACGGACTCAACAATCTAAACTTTGGATAACCTGGCTTCTTGATTTTATGTACCTTATGAAATTAAAATATATCACCTGAAGCAAACACCTCAAATGTAAAATGTGGCTACTTGCCACTTGGGGAAGGTTTTTTGTTTTGCTTTGTTTTGTTTTTTTGAGAGATTTTTGCCATAGGGTGCATCTGCTTGCTGGAGAGACAGAGAGTGGGAAATCACCCCATCCCCACCCCCAGTTGCCATGCTGCAACCTGCTCTCCTCCATTCTCTCAGAATTTTGGACACACATGCGAACATGCCTGGCGTGAGTTTTAAGCCTCATTTTGGGCACACACGCAGAAGTGCCCAGCGTGAGTTTTAAGCCACGAAGTCTAAGGACTTGAACCACAGCTGGTCGCTTGGGAGTCCAGCTCTATAACCACTACACCACCTGCTGGTCTCCGCTTGGGGAAGATTGTTTGTTTTGTTTTGGAGAGATTTTTGCTATAGGTTGTGTGTGCTTACCAGAAAGACAGAGAGTAAGAAATCCCCTCCTCCCGCCTCCAGGGGGAGGACCATGCTGCAATCCTTTTTCCTCCACTCTCCTCTTGGGATTTTGGGCATGTATACACATGTGCCTGGTGTGAATTTTGAGCTGTGGGGTTTGAGATTTGAACCCCGCTGTTGACTGTTTTGAGTTCAGTGATGTAACCATTGTACCATCTGCTGGTCCCAGACTTGGGGAAGATTTTTAAAGAGACCCATATGGGCCAGCTTGTGACCTGGGTGGCTGGATCCCACATGGTCAATGCTGTGGTCTAGACTCAGCAGCTTGAAAAACACTCCATGGATGTGCCGTGTATGCACCAAATCCCTAACAGGGAGAAGTGGAAAAGGAATTGTGGTGTGACTACGTCCCATGGGGAGTGCTTATTTTCTCTTGCCAGTGAGTGCACATGCCCTCTGGCAAATTAAAAAATAAAAAAATCTATGTCAACAAATAATGCACAATGTTTTTCTTCAGTGGTTGAACACCTGTGAAGCAGCAGAATTTCTTACTTGAACTTGCAGATTACTGGACTTTGACCCTAGAGATTTTGAAGTACACACTGTAACGCACTGGGGTTCAGTAAAACTATTAAAATTTATATTTGATTTTGAAGCCGGCAGGTAGCATGGTGGTTAAGAGTGCTGGATTCCCACATTGCCGACCATAGTTTGAGTCCTGGACCTGGAGGCTTGCTTTCTCACTTTCTCTCTTTACCCCTCTCTGCTCACATTAAAATAAGTAAGTAAATAAATAAAGTTAAATAAAATAATTTTTTACATAAAGAATTCTTTTACTTAACTTTATTTTATTTTAATGTGACTAGAGTGGAACAGAATGAGAGAGGCAGAGAGAGGGAGAAAGTGAGAAAACAAGCTACCAGGTCTGGGACTCAAACCGTGGTTGACCATGTGGGAGTCCAGCACCCTTAACAACCACGCCACGGCTGATGGCCCCTAAATAAAATAATTCTTAAAAAATGTATATTTGGTTTTAATTGACTCAGTATGTCGAGGGTTGGAGATTACATTTTTAACAAGTTACTCAAGTGATTCTGATGCAGGTAGTCTGAGAAACATGCCCTAGCATGGTGAAATGAAGTGCATACGATTTAGGGAATCCGGAAGAGTATATTGGAAATTCAATTCATATTTTTATTTAAAACAAATTAATGTCCACTTACATTTACTATACAGGAGCCATAAGTAGGTCTGCATGTCTGAGTGTTGTATGTCACAGATTTTATAAACGACACTCTAGGAGTAAAGAGGAGAGTGTCCTGACAGGGCAGTGGCCGCTTGCACCACACTCTCTCCCCAACCTTTGCTTTTTTTTTTTTTTTTAAGAGAGATTTTTGCTATAGGGCGTGCACATTTGCCAGAGAGACAGAGGGAGATGGAGAGAGAGGAAGTTCCTTCGGGGGGGGGAGGGTTGCGGGGGGATGGCCATGCTGCCACAGTCCCTTCCCCTCCATCCTCCTCTTGGGATTTTGGCATGAGCCTGGCATGAGTTTCAAGCTGCTGAGCCTGGAACTCAAACTGCCATTGGCCATGTGAGCATCCAGCGCCTTAACCACCACCCCACCTGCTGGTCCTGACCCTCCCCAACCTTTGCTTTTTAAACAAGATATGATTTTTGTGCCTGGAAAAAAGATTTGTGGCTTATATAACCCCAAACCTACTTTTGAAAAATGGATAAGTGGGTTAGGAAACTTTAAGTTCTCCATTGAAGATGAATAAAGATAATAATTCAAGTATAGGTAGCCTACAGAAAATGACACAATCGGTGCTTCTAGTATGAGATCTTAGTCACAATATAATGAAAAGCTAAAACTAACTAATCACATCTGACAAGTTTACAACCCAAACTAGGAAAAAAGACTGTATGAAATGTACATTCACATCTGACATAGCTCATGGTAAAGCTTGCCTTTTGGGGACAAATACTTTTGTATCTTTGGGGCTTTGAGAGATTAGTGATAGTATAAACTATTAAAGCAGCAAGACATTTTTAAAAAGTGATTATAGGGGCCAGCGGTGACTTGGTGGTTAAGGCGCTCGACTCCCTCATAGCTGACTGCGATTTGAGTCCCAGACATGGTGGCTTGAGAATCACTCCAGGTGCGTGTGCCCAAAATCCTCAGAGAAGAATGGAGAAAGGGTTGCTGCATGACCATGCCCACTGGAGAGATGTTTTCTCGTTTTCCCTCTCTCTGTCTCTCTTTGGTGAACACACGTGCCCTATGGTAATAAAATTCAAAAAAGAAAAAAATTCAGAAAACACCAAGCCCTAAGAAAAAAAAAAAAAAAAAAAAAAAACAAAAAAAAAACCTTATATGAAAAAAAAGTGCTTATAAACTTCTTAAAGTTTTAAAATTTTTCTTACAGAGTTAGAAGAAACATTTAAAAAGAATGATTCTATCATAATCTTTTAAAATCTATAAATCCTATTCCTCTAAGACCCCAGAGATTTTCCTACACCAAGTTACCTATTTCTTTATTGTCTTTTACTTGAAAAATATGTTGCAGGAAAAAAATATATATATTCTGAAAAGTAAGCAAGTATTCAACTTGAAGAACAAACAAACTGAGGATGTTAATGCTTCACAGCTAAAATCATAGGTATTGCCAATAACCCAAAACAATCCATCCAGCTGGGATTTACGTTTTGTGTTACAACTATACTTGATCTTAGAGACCGGGAAGTGATGTACATTACAGATTAAGGGCAGGTTCCTTTTCTTTGCCTTCTCCTCTTTCTGAGGGGGTTACCTTTTCCCTTTAATTACTGTGTGGGGAATACTTGGACCATATGACTTATAAAACTGCAGACTTTTCATTGAATTTTTATCACTCTACCATGAATAATGCATTCAGTCCTGAAATGTCACAGTGAACATCAAATGCTTTTACATAATGCATTTTCACTGGAGTTTCAAGAAGCCAGCAATCTGGAAAAGCTGCAGAGAAGACACAAGTTTGGAAAGGAAACTTGATAAAAATGTGTCATTTACCCAGGAGGGATTAAAGCAAGTAGCAGAAAAGTTAAGTGGAAAGGAAAGATGACTGAGAAGCGAAAGCAGTTTCTTTTGTCTGTCTCTTGGTGTGTTTTGGTTTTGTTTTGTTATCATAGGACAGAAAAAAAGAAAAATAGTACACCTGCCATTTTAGACAAGTAGAAATAAAAACAGGTAGCCAGAAACAAACTGTGGGGGTAGAAGTCGGGGAAGGACGTAAAAGGAGGTTAGAAACCTCACAGCTACAATAATTGAATGGGAAACTGCAATGAAGCAGTACCACAGTGTGGAAACACATTAAAATGTGTTCATTTTCAAGGACTGCTGGGGCCATTTTCAATTTCTTCTGATTCAAGAGTCTTGGAATAGAATACAATAGCAGTTGGAATTTTCCTTGATTAAGGGGATGAGAGTGCTCATCCTTCTAGTACCCCTTTCTCTTAGGTTTTGAGATGGACCAAATTACTACGATCTGGCTGGAAACAAGTGTTCAGCTTCCTTATGGAACACAATGTTAACCACACACAATTTTTCCCCTTTTTCCTTGCTATCCCCCTCCTCCCAGATAAAGCACAGTGTATCATGGCGTATTGATCTCAGGGAGGATATAGGCTTTATCCTAGCCTCAGAGATAGACCGAATCATGAGTGACCTCAACACTGTCATGTAATTCCACTTCTCAGCTAGTGATCGCCCTGGGTTAAGCGTATGTAGTGGTTTTCTGTTGTCGTTGTAACAAGTTACCACAAATTTAGCAGTTCCAAATGCAAATGTATTGTTCCACAGTTCTATTGGTCAGAAGTTGGGCTTGGTTTCTCTGCTCATAAAGATAAAATCAAGATGCTGGGCTGGACTCTTTCCACGATGCTCTGAGAAGGATCTGCTTCTGAATTTATTCAGGTTGTGCAGAATCCGGTTCCTTGGGGTTGTAGGATGAGGTCCTCATTTCCTTGTTGGCCCCCAGTTGGTGGTGGCCCCTAGCTTACTAACATCCACTCTGCAGTCTTGCTCATGGACCCTTCCACCTCGGAGCCGGCGACGGTGGAATCCTTCACACTTGGAATCATACTGACTTCTGCTTCATCTCTCCTGCTGCAACCAGAGTAAATGCTCTGTGTTTTAGGATTTGTGTACTTAGATTGGGCCCTTGGATGATCTGGGACAATGCGTTTTAAAGTCTGCAAACTTAATTCCATCACACAGCCACAGGTTCCAGAAATGAGAGTGTGGACGAGGGGCCCACATGTAACCCGCATGTGGTCACCAGCTCTGGTGGCTTGTGCTGCTAAGATCCTGTGCTCTGCAGGCTGAGACTACATGGGAGGGCTGGGTTCAGTTCTCAGTCCACCATAAAGTGCAGGCAGAGTGGCATGTGCCTGTAAGCTCAGTGTTTTAGGAGGCTGAAATAAGAGGGTTATAATTTAAGGTTGGTCTGGCAAACGCAGTGAGACTGTCTAAATAGGATTGGATTTAGTGGTGTGCACCAGGAGGCTGAGGCAGGAGGATCTCAACAGCAAGATCTTGTCTTTAAACGAACAAACAAGTAAATAAACCTAGCTGAAGTTCGTTGAGAGCTTCTTTTCCTGGATACACAGAGATGCTATTTTTTCTTCTTGTTTTTGCCTTTTCTCCCTTAGCTAGCAAGGGGATAAGATGTCTGGAGCTGTAGCAGCCACCCTGTGACCAGGCAACATTAAAATGAGGATAGGGTCAGCCCGTGGTGTGGTGGTTAAGGTGGCTGGATTCTACAGGGCCAGCTGTGTGGTTGGAGTCCTGACCCGGCTTGAAAACACACGGGACACGTGTGTGTGCCCAAAACCTCAACAGGAGGGAGAAACGGAGGAGAAGGGATTGTAGTGTACCATTCTCATTCTCCAAGGGAGGTGCTTTCTCATCCCTCCCCGCCCCCATCTCATTTGTTCAGGAGAGTGCATGCACCCTCTGGAGGAAGAAAAAAACAGAAAAGGTCAATATACCAAGGGTGGCGGAGCAGGATGATGGAAAGTGCCTTGCCTTTTTTTTTTTTTTTTTTTATGACATTTTGAGCAGCAGAACCAATGCCAGTGATTGTCTTTGTGTAAATGACTTGTCCTTTGAGAAGAAATAACTATTAAGTTATAAGGAAAGTCATGACCCATTTTTTTCTATGCAAAATCACGTCGTG
>NW_006159803.1:2326531-2337695 GCF_000334495.1 Tupaia belangeri chinensis | reverse complement strand
GCTGACCCAGTACTTGTTTAAGCTTTCGGACCAGTTTCCTACTATTGAAACTAAATGTCCAATAATATTAAATGAAAAATTCCAAAAATACACAATTCCCAAGTTTTAAATTGCACACTGGGGACCAGCAGATAGCATAATGGTTATGTCACTGGACTCCCATGTTGTTGACCATGGTTTGAGTCCTGGACCTGGTGGCTTAAAACATACACTGGGCACAAAACTATAGATAATACCAAGCCAAATAGCCATCAATGGGCATACCCAAGATCCCAAGAGGAGAATGGAGGAGTAGGGATTGCAGTGTGGCTATCCCCCATAGGGGGCGATTTCTTGCTTTCTGTCTCTCTGTTTCTCTCCATCTCTCTGACAAGCACATGCACCCATGGCAAAAATCTCTCTTTAAAGAAATACACTGATCTGTGTATCGTGGTGAAATCTCACACAGTCCTGCTCTGTCCTTCCCGGGCCTGCCTGGACCCTGAATCATCTCTTAATTCAGTGCCTCCACACCAGCTGACATCAGCCACCCTTTAGCCACTTTGGGTGCTGTGATTTCACAGTGCGCATGACTGAGAACCTAACCTTACTTAATAATGGCCCCAAAGTACAAGAGCAGTGATGCTGGACATTCAAAAATGCCAAAGAGGGGCTGGCAGATGGCGTGGTAGTTGAGGCACTGGACTTCCACATGGCCGACTGCAGTTCCAGTCCCAGAGCTGGTGGCTTGCTTTCTCATTTTCCCTTTCTCTCTTGGTCTCTCTCTGGTCAAATTAAAAATAATAATAATAAATTAAATAAATAAATAATTCTTTTTTTAAATGCCAAAGAGAAGTCATAAACTGCTCACTTTAAGTGAAAAAAAAAACATTAATATGGAAAGAAAAAAGTCGATAAGATCTATGGTGAGAACAAATATTTGTTAGTGAAAGTGTGAGGAAGAAAAAGAAGAACTTCATGCAGGTTTGCTGTTGTACCTCAAACTGCAGAAGTTACGCTACAGTGCACGATGACTACTCACGATGGAAAGGCATTCCACTTGTGGGTGAAACACATGAACAAAACATACATTCTGACTGACTGCTATTGGGCTTGGTATTATCTATAGTTCCAGGCATCCATTGAAGGTTTTAGAGTATACCCTACAAATACGAGGGAGCTGCTCTATTATACTTTTTATTTTTAATTTCTTAAGAAAGAATTTTGCTGTAAGGCATGTGCTTGCCAGAGAGACAGAGAAAGAGACAGAAAGACAAAGTGAGAAATCACCCCCCAGGGAGGATGGCGCTGGGGTTACATAATGAATAAAACAGGGTCTCAGTGTAGCTGAGAATCATTCAGGGAGTCATCCACTTTGGGACACATGGTTTATGAGATACTCCAAGAAAAGATATGGGTCTGCATATAAAAGCCTGCGTACAAAAGCCTGCATACAAAATTTTGTGTGTATTCATGCTTTTCTAAGGATATTGAGACACAGTGACAGGAGATGGTCAGACATTTGGGGTTGTAAGCCAGGAACAAAAGAAGAGAAAAGGAACAAACTACCATTTAATAGTTACTCTATGTATGATATTAAAAAAAATAATTACTTAATTTATTATTACTATTTAATTTGACCAGAGAGGGAGAGAGAGAGAGAGGCAAGTGAGAAAGCAAGCCCTCAGGTCCGGGATGTCACCTGTGGTCGACCACATGGGAGTCAGGTGTTTAACCACCATACTACCTGCCAGTCCCCTATATATGGTTTTTATTTAATTATCACACCAATCCCAGAAAACAACTATTGTTTTGCAGTTTATACTTAAGTTCATAAGCCAGAGCCCATTTTCTTTTCTTTCTTTTCTTTCTTTCTTTTTTGCCTGTATTCCTTTTCACTAAACCAAACTGCTTCCTAAAGGGAAATTGTGGGTGAAGATAAAGATTAGGGACTGAGCCACAGATCTCCTGGAGGCCCTCTGTGGAGGGCCAACAGGAAAAGACTAGAGTCAGAGAAGAGGATAAATCACACAACCTGAGAGCTTGCCTGTACTCGGTTATGAAGGGAGATGCTAGTGGACGGCTCTGACAGCAAGTGGCCAGCAGGTGTAAGAGAGCAAAAAGAGCAGTTTCACGGAAGCTTAGAAGCTGAAAATCATTTTTCAGTTTCTTTTCTTCCATGAAACACAATTCTTGTGTTTTACATTTGTGCCACCATCTGGCCCCAGTTACGTTTGTTGTTGTTAGATTTTTGCTATAGGGCGTTTGTTCTCACCAGAGAGACAGAGAGATGGAAAGCAAAAATTTACCCCCAGGGGGTATGACCTTGCTGCAATCCCTTCTCCTCCATTCTTCTCTTGGGGTTTTGAGGATGCATGCACATTTGTCCAGCATGATTGGGGACTTGAACTGTAGTCAGCTATGTGGGAGTCCAGCAATGTAATCATCATGTCATCTGCTGGTCCTTTCAGTTAAATTTTAAAAGCTTAAGTACCTTCGAGCAGAACAGATACCAAGATAAAGTACTATTACTGAATTTGACCAATAGGACGTAAGGGGATATTTCCCCTTATTATCTGATTTGGTAGTCACCAGCCATACGCAGTTATTTAAATTTAAATTAAAAACTAAGTAAAATTTTAAATGTTCAAAATATCAATTCCTTTTTTAATTTAACTTTATTCGTTTACTTATTTATTTTAATTTGACTAGGGGAGTGGGGAAGAGAGAGAGAGTGAGAAAGCAAGCTGCCAGGAACTGGGACTCAACAACAGTCAGCCATATGGGAGTCCAACACCCTTAACCACCACACCACCTTCCGGCCCCTCAGTTCCTTTGTAATAGCCACATTGGAAATACTCAAAAGCCACATGTCACTGGTGTCTACCATATTGGACAGCTCAGAGTATAAAACATTTTCATCATTGCAGAACATTCTACTATGATTTTTTTTAAGAATTATTTTACTTTTAACTTTTATTTATTATTATTTTCCAGTTTGATCAGAGATAGAGAGAAAAAGGAGAGAGAGGAAAAGTGAGAAAGGAAGCACCAGGTCCAGGACTTGAACCATGGTTGGCCATCTGGGAGTCCAGCACCTTTAACCACCATGACACCTGCCAGCCCCCAGGATGTGTTTTTGAAAGCATCCAGAAGTGCAGAAGCAGCAAGACTGCAACGGGGGAGATTAGACAGACCTTCCCTTGCACCCAAGTACTTTACAATGTCTGGTCACTGTGACTTCTCCAGTTTGCACCTGTGTCCTCACTTTTGCGATTCAGTTTTGGTCTTACCCTTTCTTTCCTGGGCAAATGTTATGGTTGCCTGTCTTCTGACTTATTTTCTTTCTTCTAACCTATTCTTCATACAGATCATTCCTCCACTTGAAGCACTTTTTTTTTCCTTTCTTTTTTTTTGGAGAGGTTTTTGTTATAGGGCATGTACACTCGCCAGACAGACAGAGAGAGAGACAGAGAGACAGAAAGCAAGAAATCACCCCCCAGGAGGGATGGCCACGTCGCAATCCCTTCACCTCCATTTTCCTCTCGGGATCTTGGGCACGCACGCACACGCGCCTTGCGTGAGTTTAAGCCACCAGGTCCGGGACTCGAACCATGGTAGACTACGTGGGAGTCCCTCGACATAGCCATTACGCTAACTGCTAGTCCCGACAACACTTTCTTTTCAATGTCTACCTTTCTGAACAGCCAGCCTCAACTTTTACTAATGGTCCATCCACTGTGATAGGGGTATGGGTGGAGGTGTTGAATCAGCACTGTAGGAAAAACGATTCCCCTCACCACTACTCTCATGGTTCCTTCCTTACTCCCACGCAGCCCATAATTCAAGGCAAATAGTGATTATGGTACATTCATATCACAAATAGCATTTGAGCAGGAACAAGTGCTAAGCACCCCCTCTCCTATGACCTTTATCAATATTTCTGAGCTGTTACCAAATCTTTTTCCTTTTTCTCTGCTGCTGCTGTGTCTCAGTATTTTGCTACTTTTTACTTTAACACTACAACTGCCATCTTACTTTTGTAATACTTCTAGTCCTCTGCCACCTTTTATCAGCAGCTCTGGTCCTGTCACTCATTTTCTCTAGTCTTTCTAGGACCTCCCTTGGGCCTGCATAATAGAATGGCCTTAGGGTATCTAATAATCAGGAAGCACCCTACTTTTTTTTTTCCTCCTTGGACATTCTTCCACTCATCTTTCTATTACTCTGAGATACTCACGATTCCCAGGCACTTCATAGTATTTCACATCCCTCTTCTCATGACTTATCAAAAGACAGAATAATAACAAACTTAGTGATAGACCTAATTGACTTATATTCAAGTTTCATGAATAGGGAAGCCTTTATCCTATAAAAAACAGAATGAAAGCACCCCCAAGGCAATAGTAGACTAGTGGTTTTTCTAAGGTGGGAACAGGAAGTAGACAATAGAAAAAAGCTTCGTAGGTAACAGTTACTTCAGATTACTTTTGTGTAATGGTTAGAGCAGAGATGAGTTCCTTATTATAGGTAGATAGGAATCTCCTATTTTTCAGGGAAAATGGACCTGTTAGAGATCTATTTGCTTCTCTGAAGTTTTAGTTTGGTTATGTGACATTTAGCCCAAGAGACTCCATTTTGGTTTGGTCTGATGGGGCCTGATGCAGGAGCTCAGTCCAAAACGATGTCCTCTCCTAATGTTGTTTAATAGATAATATCTTTCAGACTCTGTAATCTTTTCCCGTCACTCCCAGCAAGATTTAGGAAGTAGGATGTAGGAGGAGCCCAATATGGGAGGGCCCATAGTTGGGGGACTGAAGGACACAAATCTGTTTGACGTCGTCCATTTGCAAAGGGACCCATAAAAATAAGCTGCCCTCTCCATCGTTTCTTTTCCCTGAAATAAGACGTGCGACTTTTCACTGTAGCAGAGAGCGGTGCGCAAGGACGCTCGGCGGAGAAACGGCGGTGCAGAGCTCCGGGAGGCAAGGGGACTGTGGGGGCTGCCGCCCCGCTGGCTCATGGGAAATGTAGTGCCACTTCCATCAACATGGCCGCGCCCAGGTGAGGCGAGCGGCGAGCACCCGCCGGGGCCTTCCGGGGTCAGGCTGAGAGAGGCTAGGAAAGGAGAGGGCACCTCCGTGGTGACAACCTGGCCCCAGCCACGGCGGAGGTGTGTGGCGCTTCCCGCTGGTGGGCACCGGGGGCTGCGAATGCCCGCTCCCGCTGGTCGGCCTCTTCCGGCTCGTCCTCGCGGGCGTGGGGCTGGGAGCCAGCGACACAAGGGTGATGCACGCAGCCCTGGTGTGGCTCGTGGGCAGCAGGGTGGCCTTGAGTTGGGTGGGGGTGGCAGCGCTCACGGTGCACGTGCTGTCAGTCTTCTGTGTCCTTCGGGGTTGGAGACGCGCGGCCGCACCTGCGGCTTTTCTGACCCGTGTCTTAACTCGGCGAGGCAAAGGCCTTGCAGGTGGCTTGCACTCTCCCAGCTGAGTCTTGTGCTCTTCATTGAGCAGCCCCAGTGATCCTTGGGCCTTTGCTGGTGTCTGTGGTTTAAACTGATTCAGGGGGAAACTTAATGTCATTGCCAGACCCTGAAGTCTGTGCTCCGAGCAGCCCAGCCCCAGTGATCCTTGGGCCTCTCTGGTGGTGTCTGTGGTTTAAACTGATTCAGGGGGAAACTTAATGTCAGTTGATTGCCAGACCCTGAAGTCTGTGCTCCCAGATAGCCCCAGGCTGCTGGGTTAGCCCCACAGAAACAGGTCAGTGTGAGCATTTCCGGTAGACGGACAGACTAAATGGTAATGAAAACGCTGAGCAATGTCGCCACACTCGGAATTCTGGAGGAGGAAGTTAAGATGGCAAACTGATTTTGGTTTATTGAGCAAATGTACATTGAATGGCCCTCGGCCCTAGGTGTATCCTGTTTAGGTTCTGAATGCTACTAGATGAACCAGGCAGACAAAATTCCTACTTCGTGGGGGCATACTTTCTCTAAAGTTATGGGGAAAGATAAGATAAAAATTAAGAGTTTAAGAAAATGTGGTAAAGGTTTTCAAAGAGTTAAGATGGGGTGATCTGACAGGTGGTGGGGTGAATTTTTCTAACCTTTCAAAATCTCTTCTAATTTGAAGAGCTGCTAAATTCAAAGAGTTGTGAAAGAGGAAAGCTTCTCAGTCCGATGTTCTTCCATCTTTTCTGCTCCTTGGAGGCAATCTCTTGATACCTATATCACCAACTTTACATGTATTTTAAGGATTTACTTGTATACTCTGTATGTTTGGGAAGTACTTTAAAATTATGCCCCACTTGGTTGGAATTTGAGTTCTTTCTAATCTTTGCTACTAATTAAGTATGATTTACATACAAGCACAAGAATATTTGTTTTGTCTGTATTGTTGGGTTCATTATAGAATCTCTCTGTTCGGGAACAGCATGGGTAGGGAACCAGCAGCTAGCATAATGGCTATGTCGCTGGACTCCCACGTAGTCGACCACGGTTTGCGTCCCGGACCCGGTGGCTTAAAACTCACGCCGGGCGCGTGTGCGTGCGTGCCCAAGATCCCAAGAGGAGAATGGAGGAGAAGGGATTGTGGCGTGACCATCCCCCCTGGGGGTGATTTCTCTCTTTCTGTCTCTATGTCTCTCTCTGTCTGTCTGGCGAGCGCACGCACCCTATAGTGAAAACCTCTCCAAAAAAAAAAAAAAGAACAGCTTGGGTATACATCTTTTTTAAAAAGTAATTTTTAGGGACCAGCGGTTAGTGTAATGGCTATGTTACTGGACTCCCACGTAGTCGATCATGTCCTGGACCTGGTGGCTTAAAGCTCACGCCGGGCGCGTGTGCGTGCGTGCCCAAGATCCCAAGAGGAGAATGGAGGAGAAGGGATTGCGGTGTGACCATCCCCCCTGGGGGGTGAGTTCTCGCTTTCTGTCTCTCTGTCTCTCTCTGTCTGTCTGGCAAGCGCAGGCACCCTATAGCGAAAACCTCTCAAAAAACAAAAAAGTAATTTTTAAATTTAACTTTATTCATTTGTTGTTGTTTTTTTTTTATTTTAATTTGACCAAAGAGGGAGGAAAGGAGGGAGGGAGGGAGGGGGAGAAAGAGAGAGAGAGAGAGAGGGAGAGAGAGGTGGCTAGACCGTACTCAGCATGACTAGTGTCTAAGTAAACTGTGACCTCACTCCTAAAACATGGCAAGGAGCATCCAAGCATCCAGGTGTCTACAGAACAGTGGAAACCTCCTGGCCAGGAAGGTGGTCACCTCCAGACCTCAGCAGCCGAAGTGAGCCTATTCTTAGTTGTGTTAACTGAGATCTGCTGGACTAGAACATTATCAAACCACTGGAATTGGGGGAAATGAGCTTTGAAGGCTGTCTAGATTTCTCTTTCTTCATACTCAGTGCATGACTGAGGAGAAAGGAAAGGGGTCACAAAAATGTGGTTATGGGGCTCCATCTGCTGGTACTAGACTCTTAGTGGCAGACTTATTAAAAGATGTATGCAGCATCTTTTGTTTCTCATTTCTTCCGCTTTGCAGTCTTTACTCGTGTGGTATATTTTTTTAAAAATCCGGGGCTGGCTGGTGGTGTGGTACGTAAGGTGCTGGACTGCCACATGATCAACTGGGGTTCTAGTCCCAGACCGGCAGCTTGTTTTCTCACTCTCCCCTCCTCCCCCACCATCCCCTTTTTCTCTCTCTGGTCCAATTAAAAATAATAATTATAAAATTAAATATATAAATCTTTAAAAAATAGCTATAGGACACTTATCCCTTGTTCTCTATAACATATTGCAAAGTTTCTGAAAATGGAGATCTTGTTTGGGAATGACTATAAAATAGCTTCTTTGAAGGTCCTCACTTATCCATCTTATTAAACCAGTCTCATCTGATTCTTCAGAAAGTTAACAGTAATGTCATCATAACAAATTTAATCCTCTTAACGCTATGAGATAGGCAATACTATTGGGTCATCAGGAAAGGCATGACACATTTTTGTATAGAAAAACAGAAATGTATGTCACGACTGTCCTGACAACCTAATATTATTATCCCTATCCCTACTTATAGGTGAAGCAACTGGGAGAGAGATACGTGACTAACTCATCCAGATTCATACAGCAAATAAGTGGTGAGATTGGAGCCCGGAACCTGGAGCACTGTGTTAACTGCCTCAGAACACTGAATGAATCTCGGGGTAGTTAAGAAAAATATGATTTAATCTTTGTCATCAAGTAGCTCATAGGCCTGTGGGAGGCAACAGATAATTGTGCAGTGTTAGAAATAACCATTCAGGGAACCGGCAGGTGGGATGGTGGCTAAAGACTCTGGATTTCCACATGGCTGATCGTGGTTCAAGTCCTGGACCTGGTAGCTTGTTCTCTCACTTTCCCTTTCTCTTTCTCTGATTCTCCCTGGTCAAATTAAAAATGAATAATAATAATGATGAATGGAATTAAATAAATAATTATTTTTTAAAGAAAGAAATAATCATATAGATAACCCCTTTCTGTCTAAGGGTAAGTCCTCCTAAGGCTTTCTTTTTTTTCTTTCTTTTAAGAGATTTTTGCTATGGGGCACATGTGCTCACTGGAGACACAGAGAGAGAGAGACAGCGAGAAATCACCCCCGTTGGGGGCTGGTCACGCCGTAACCCTTTCTCCTTCAGGGCATGCATGTATGTGTGCCTGGTGTGAGGTTTAAGCTGCCAAGTCCAGGACTGGAATCACTGTCAACTTCTTGAGTGTCCAGTGATGTAACCATTATGCCATATGCTGGTCCCACTTAAGGCTTTCTTGAGAGCCACTTCAGGTTACCACTTGCCAGCCAAATGTGGAAACAATGTATCTCACCAGTACTTTAAACACATTGTACCCTAAATCGGACTCCTCTCTCCCTTTGCAGCTTTTCCTGATCTTCCTTCTGACTTTCCACTTTTTAAAATGACATCACTCGTCTCTCTGTGACTTAGGCTCTGTCCTTTTAGTAAATGATCTTTGATTCTTGTCTCCCTCCCGTATGAGTAGTTGTGAAGGCCTGTTGGTTCTACCTGAAACTTTTTTCACATTCCCCCTCTCCTCTCCCCACCTTTCTTCCTTCCTCCCACCCTCCTTCCTTTAGGGTATGTGCACTTGCTGGAGAGATAAAGAGAGGCAAAGTGAGAAATCACCCCGTGGTGGGGCACACTGCAGTCCCTTCTCCTTTGTTCTCTCTGGATTTGGGCTTGCATGCACATGCGCTCTGAGTGATTCTCCACTGCTGGGTCTGGGGCGTGGCCATGTGGGAGTCTAGCACATTAATCACCACTCCACCTGCTAGCCCCGTCTATTTCCTTTTTACTGCCGCTAACCTGGAACAGGTCAGCATTTCTGCTTGCCAAGCCGGATTATTACAGGCCTTAGGCTTATCCCCTTACGATCCTGAGCCAGCCAGCCTTACGCACCTTCTCTTCCCTGTCACACGTACCCTGAGTGCTAGGAAGCTGGACAGCTGACATTTCCACAGACTTGGTATTTTTCTTCTACACTTAAACATTAGTAACTAGAGTTTTGATTGTTATGAGCTGATTTGAAATATGATCCCTTGGATTTATTTTTGTTAACATTGAAGACTTGGAAGTGTGTGAAGAGTAGTACTGAAGGGTCAGCAAACTATTTCTGCTCTAAAAAATGCTTCTGGCTCGTGGTCTTCACCAGCCGTGTCCGTTTCTGTTTTAGCTTCTGCTCTTTACTGCCTCACTGAGTACCTTTCCGAATACTCAGGAGTGAGGGCATTCTTTATTGCGGCACTGGACTCCCACACGGCCCACCGCGGTTTTTCCCTCGCACTCTCTCTGGCAAGCAAGGACACCCCACCACAAAAACCTAAAACAAACAAAAAATACGTTGTTCTTATTTTTTTGTCTCTATTTTATGTCACACCTAGACTGTGCCATTGGGGGGCTGAACAGTGGCATAGTGGTAACACCAGGTGATGCTAGGCACAGGAGAGGGTCCTAGGTCTAGGTCCCGAGATGCATGGGTTATTCAGGTTGGCTCAGACTTGGGGTAGATCACTTTTGGAGGTGTCTCTCTCTCCAAAGAAATAAACTTTTTAAAAAAGTCTGCACCATTAACTTGATCAAGATGTATCACATTCTTTTATTGTTTACTGTTTGTTCTCAACTGACTAATAAACTTGTCCAAAGCGTACTTAGTATCATATCCTGCAGCATACTGAGGCCATAATTGGTGCATGTGTATTCACTCATTTATCATTCATTTATTTGTGCAACAGAATCTATTTTTTTGAAATAATTATTTAATTTTTATTATTATTTTTTAATTTGCCATAGGGCACATGTGCTCACTAGAGAGAAACAGAGAGAGAGGGAAAGTGAGAAAGCAAGCCATGAGGTCCAATATTTGAACCTTGGTCAGCCATGTGGGAGTCCAGTGCCATAGCTACCATGCCACCTGCTAGCCCCACAGTTAGCTTTTCTTAACCTGTCACCTCATCTACACAAGGAATCAAAACTGTGACCTCTGCTGAATCCAGCTCACTGCCTGTTTATTTATTATTTTAATAACTATTTATTTTAATTTTTATTTATTCATTCATTGATTTTTAATTTGACCAGTTTACATCATGAAGGGCCAGCAGGTAACATAGAGTTTAAGGTGCTGGACTCCCATGTGGCCAACTGAAGTTCGAGTTCTGGATCCAGCAGCTTAAAATTAATACCAGGTCGGGGGCCAGTAGGTGGTATGGTGGACTCCCACATGTCTGATGGCAGTTTGAGTCTTGGACCTGGAGGCTTGATTTCTCTCTCTCTGTGTGTCACTTTCTGGTCAAATTAAAGAAAGAAAGAAAGTTAAATTAAAATAATTATCTAAAAAAAAAAAAATCACACCAGATCCATGTGTATGCATGTTCTGAATCCCAGGAGGAGAATGGAGGAGAAGGGATTGTGGCATGGCCATCCTTCGGGGAGGGGGGGTGATTTTTCACCTTATTTTTCTCTGTCTATGTCTGTCTCTCCAGCAAGTGCATGGACCCTATAGCAAAAATCTGTTTTTTTAAAAAATAATTTTATTTAACCTTAATTATTATTTTAATTTGACCAGAGACAGATAGAGAGAGAGAGGGAAAGCAAGAAAGTGAGCCTCCAGGTCCAGGACTTGAACTGTAGCCAGCTGTGTGGGGGTA
>NW_006159803.1:2308523-2326478 GCF_000334495.1 Tupaia belangeri chinensis | reverse complement strand
AACTTTCTTTTTTTTTTTTTTTTAAATCTCTTAAAAAAAAAAAAAAAAAAAGAGGACCAGCAAGTGGCATGGTGGCTAATGTACTGGACTCTCACATGGCTGACCATGGTTTGAGTCCCAGACCTGGTGACTTGCTTTCTCACTGCTCACCCTTCTACCTCCCTCTCTAGAGAGTGCACGTGCCTGATAGCAAATTAAAAAATAATAGTAAAATTAAATAATTTTTAAAAAAAGATAGATATAAATTATATAACATCTATAGTTACATGTTAAAATACATATTTAAATAATTAAACAGGGGCCAGTGGATGATGTGGTTAAGATGCTGGACTACCACACAGTCAACCGTGGTTTGAGTCCTGGACCTGGTGGCTGGCTTCCTCACTTTACATCTTTCTCTCTCTCTCTTTTTGTCTCTCCCTGGTGAGTGCATGGGCCCTATAGCAAATTAAAAAATAAATAAAATGAAATAAGTATTTCTTTAAAAATTAATTTAAAAAACACATGTACCTACCATCTAGTTTAAGAAATACCTTGGCTGCATTGCATCCATGTTTCACTTTCACATGAATTTTACTTCCGTCTCTCTCCTGAGTTTTGTGTTTACCGTTCATATGCTTTTCTTCCAGCTTTGGTAGAGATGCATTTCTAAACAATGCAGAGCTTGCTTTTGGATTTTGAACTTTCTGTAAGTGGCATTATACCATATGCTCTGTGGACCTCCCCTTCACTTCTTACTCCTTTTCCTTGCCTGTAATGGTGAAATTTGCTGATAGCACGTTTTCCCTAAAGGGATACATCATCCGAGGGGGAAGTAGTGCACTTAATGGAGCTAAAATGGAACATTTTTTTATCACCCTTAAAAGAGATAGTATTAGAGGTTCTTTATTACCGTCTTACATATTCCTTTATTTTCAGTGTCTGTTCTCAATTCTCTGAAGTTGGTGAAAAGTAAACTAAGGATTTAAAAAAAAAAACAATTTTTTTTAAAACAAAGTATAGAATATGTGAATAGCATCATTATAATCGTTCTTTTAGGGCTCTTCAGGTTGACCTTTTTACTTTTTTTCCTTCAGTGTTAACATGGACAGTAATCACCAGAGTAATTGCAAACTCAGTAAAACTGAGAAGAAGTTCTTAAGGAAACAGATAAAAGCCAGGCATACTTTGCTGAGACACGAAGGCGTTGACACAGTATCCCATGCTACTCAGGTGACCTAAAACTTACTATCATTGGAATGTATCTGTATCGACATGCTAATGCATTGTATTAATATTTGTTAATAATTGTTTAAGGCTGTAATTGTTCAGTCATGTGTTACAACCATATTGCATGTACTTGGGATAGGATCTGCTAGCTTTCTATTTTAGGCCAGAGCTTACCCTATAGTTTGAATTTCCATCGATTGTGTCGGTTGAATTAGAAGTTGTTAAGAGGAAGTTGTGGTACACATAATAACACTGTTTAAGGCTGTTCAGTTTATAGAGCATATTTATATTAATATATTCCTTAAAAATCAAGAGATAGGTGAATGAACTCAAGTTTTGAGAGACCATGGTATGTCCATTGATATAAACTAGTAGATAGCTGAATAGAATCTTAAATTTAGATCTGTATCCTAATAGTCTTCTTTTTCCTATTTTTGAATTCACAGTATATTTTGGTTATATACTTGAAAATATTTTGCTGTTATTAGACCTCTTATTTACAAAGCCTTCTCATTATCTGACGGCAGTAATTGAGATGATGTTGACACTGGACTGTGGGATTTCTTTTCTTTTCTTTTTCTTTCTTTTTTTTTTTTTTAAGAGGTTTTTAACCTTAGATCATGTGAGGGGAGAGAGAGAGAGAGGGAGAGACACAGACAGACAGACAGACAGACAGTGAGAGGGAAAGCAAAAAATTACGCTCCAAGGCAGATGGCCACACTGCAGTCCTTTCTCCTCCATTCTCTTCCCGAGATCTTGGGCACACATGCATGCGTGCCTAGCACGAGTCTCAAGCCACCAGGTCCAGGGCTTTAACTGTGGTCAGCCATGTGGGAGTCCAACAATGTAACCACTATGCCATCTGCTGTTCCCACGACTGTGAGATTACTTGAGCTTTGAATTAGAAGTCAATTTAACTCTTGGCTTTTCCACTTATTTAAATATGAGCAGTGCTCTTTGATCTTGGCTTTCTTCATTTGTGAGCAGAGCATAGAATTACATATTGTTTCACCCCACTGGATTGTTAGATTCTAAAGATTATACATATGTGACTTAACTAGAAGTAAAAATACTTACTAACATTAAAATACTTACTATACATTAAAATATTACTTGACATAAGGAATTTTTTTTTTCTAATGCCAGAGGATATGTGCACATGTGAAAGAGGAATGGAAGAGAGGATGAGGAAGAGAGAATCACCCTTTATAGGGTCTTACCACACCACAATCTGCCTCTCCCAGCCCTCCACCTTGTCAGGATCCTGCATGTCCACATGTGCATGACACGTATTGCACTACAGAGGGAGGACTGAGTTTTGCTTTTTAAAGCGTTGTTAAAAAATAGAGACTATGTGACAGAAACTTAAAAGGCCTGCAAAGTCTAAACAGTTTACTGTCTTGCTCTTTTTCAAAAAAACTTCAACACCTGATGAATGAAACTGTTAATAGTAGATCATCCAAGGTTTACTTTTGTTATACTACGGTGCCTTTATTTTTAAAAAAGTACTTATTGGAACCTGTAGATGGTGTAATGGTTACGTTGCTGGACTCCCATGTAGTCGACCATGGATGAGTCCTGGATCTGGTGACTTAACACTCACACTGGGTGCGTGTGCGTACATGCCCAAGATCCCAAGAGAAGAGTGGAGGAGGAAAGATTGTGGTGTGGCCATCCCTCCGGCAGGGGGGGTATTGAGGATGGGTGGGTGTTTCTCACTTTCTGTCTCTCAAATAAGTGAACACATCCTATAGTAAAAATCTCTCTTAAAAAAAATAAGAATTATTTAATTATATTATTATTTTTTTTAATTTGCTGTAGGGCATGTGTTCTCCAGAGAGAGAGAAAGAAAGAGAAGGAAAGCAAACTGCCAAGACCAGGACTGGAACAGCAGTCAGCCATATGGGAGTCCAGCAACTCAACCACAATGCCACCTGCTAGCCTATTACAATGTTTTTAAAAGTCATAAAGGATAAATTAAAGATCTTAACGCTATGTAGAATGTTTTCTTTTTTTGATTTTTTTTAAAAGATTTTTTGCCATAGGGTGCCTATGTTTCCTGGAGAGAGAAAGAGAAAGAAATCATCCCCCCGGGAGGATAGCCATACTACAATTCCTTCTCCTCCACTCCTCTCGGGATTTTGGACACACACGCAAATGCCCAGCCTGATTTTCAACATGTTGGGCCTGAAACTCCAACTGCAGTTGGCTATGTGGGAGCCCATCACCTTTAACACCACGTCAAAGACTATGTGGGCACTAGGCCATAAACATCAGAATAGAAATAGGATATTCCTCCCCTCTACACCCTCTGAAATGCCTTGAATAAAGGTTAGTGCACGACTGCAGATGACAAGAAGCCTGAAACTTAGCAAAGAAGATATTTTAATTGCGAACTGACTGAATTTCTTTAGACAGAGGACTGTTACCCTATGTTATGTTCAATAGAACTTGTAATCGATTTTTCTTTTAGTTTTTAGTAAACATTGTGCTATGGTTTTTTAAAAAGTATGGATTCTGGAAACTGACAGAAATAGGTTTGAAACCTAGTCCCCCAGTCACCGCTTTCACCTAATCTTTCTGATCTGTAGTTTCTTCTATAAAGTCAGGCTAATATTACCCAAATAAATTGACTTTGCTTGCAAAGATTATGTTGATTAGGATTGAGTAGACGAAAGTATATAGAACAGTCTTTGGCAAAAAAGCAGGTATTATGGAACTCTCTGTTTTCTCCTAGTTCCTTTTTATTAGGTTAAATTTATTTTTCTGAGCAAGAAAGAGTTATCTTCTATTTTGCATTTATGCTCATAAAAAAGTAATTTTACTGAAATAGGTTATTTTAAAAATAAAAATCATTTATAACCTAGGAGTACTTTGTGTTCCCCAAATATTAAGTAAATCAGTTTATATGCTTTATATGAAATTAACAAACCAGATAACCACTGCTAGAAAATCTGTTTTTCTTTCTTACTTAAATCCTTGTGGAACTTTTATTTCATCTTATTTATTTATTTATTTTCAATAGAGATTTTGGCTATAGGGTGAGTGTACTCGCTGGAAAGACAGAGGCAGAGAGTAGCCACCCCGCACCCCAGTTGATGGTCATGCCACAATCTCTTCTCTTGCATTCTCCTCTCGGGATTTTAGGCCCACACGCACTCGCTGTGACTCAAACTGTGGTCAACTACGTGGGAGTCCAGACATAACCATTACACCATCTGCTGGTCCCTATTGAATGTTATTTTAAAATAAACATGTTGATTCAGTTACTCATGTTTCTTTCTTTCTTTTTTGTCTTTTAAGAGCCTGGTTGTGGCCAATGGTGGTCTGGGAAATGGCGTGAGTAGGAACCAGCTGCTCCCAGTTTTAGAGAAATGCGGACAGGTGGATGCTCTCTTAATGCCGCCTAACAAACCCTACTCATTTGTAAGGTACAAAACTGCAGACGAATCCAGGGAAGCCTACAGTACCCTCAACGGAAAAGAAATAGTGGATGATTTAGGACAAAAGATTATTCTGTATTTGAGTTTTGTGGAAAAAGGTATTATCATTTTGTTACCTTTTTATAACTGGTTCTTGGTTCTGTGTGCATTTTCATTTCATAGACATAGATTACAGGGTTTAGTTATTTGAAATAAAGTAAGGACATCCGGTGACTAGGCCCTTTTACTTTAATAAACATCTTTTAGGAACCTAGTTTGTGCCAGCATGGGACTAGTAGTTGAAGTTACAGAGATAAATACGACGTAGCCTGCCTTTGAGGAGCTGGTCCCAATAACCAAAAACAGATTTATTGTGTATAATACTTATTTTGGAACTGTCCTATAATTGTGTGTTCCGAGTTTAATGATGAAGATTTAGATTACCAATTTATTTCACAGCATATATGCAGAAGGTTTGAGTTAATCGTTTAAAACCAAATAGTGACCCAAATGATTATGTGCCCGTCTTCACATGTATGGTGGAATACCTGTGCCACCCAGGATCCAGAAAGCTTCATAGTGCTGTCCCTTTCTGTGATGATGGAAATGTTCATATCCATGCTGTCCAGTATGATAGCCACTGAGCAGTGGGATCGAGTAACTGAACAATTAAAGTAATAGCTTTATAGATTGATTTACAGAATGGTAACAGGAATTATTACTTTTTTTTTAAAGAATTATTTTATTTAACTTTATTTATTTATTTATTTATTTTAATTGGACTAGAGAAAGACAGAGTGAGGGGGCAGGAGAGAGAAGCAAGTCGCCAGGTTCGGTAATCAAACCGAGGTCATCCATGTGGGCATCCAGCACTCTTAACCACCATGCCACCTGCTAGTCCCAGGGATTACTACTTCTTTTAACTTATGCTCTATGGAAATGAGATGTATTAAGGCGAACTTTAATTTAGACATCTAATTTTGTAACCATTTGCCGTCTATTTTAGCAGTAAAAGAACTCCGTTTAGTTATTGTAGGGCTAGGTAGGTGGGTGTAATCTGATCATATTTATGTTTTTGTAAAACAAGACTCAAAGAAAAGCTTTTAAAGACTTTTAAGACATATTTTAGAAGTTATACCTCTCATTGCCCATATATATTTACTTTTAAATCTGACTTAAGCTTTACAGATTAAAAAAAAAAAAAACAAAACTAGAGTATGCTTATATTTTACATGTTCCTGGTCATTTTTAGAAACTGAGTAGTTAAGGAGTGAATTTTAATCAGAAAATACTGTCCTTGGGTTTTCCCCCATTCACTTTGTTGAACACTTTAAGAAACTGCACAACATGAATTTTAGAGTTTTTTTAAATGTGTTTCAAGAATTAGTTCATTGTATTTATTACTTTCTTTTTTTTTCTATAAGGCTCATGTGCTCACCAGAGAGAGACAGAGACAGAGAGTGAAAGGTGAAAGCAAGCTGCTAGATCCGGGAGACACACTGCACTAAGCCTTGTGGAAGTCCAGTGCCTTAACCACCACACCATCTGTTGGCCCCTGGAGTGTTCTTTATTTGAAATCCTTCCTTAGATACAGATGTATATCTAAGACTAACTCTGTAAGCATTTTTTTTTTTTTTTTTAGTAGAGGTATTTGACTTAGGACAGGTGCTCTTGCTGGGGAGAGACCGAGACTGAGACAGTGAGAGGGAAAGTGAGAAATGATTACCTGGGGAACTGGCCATGCCATAGTCGCTTATCCATTCACCTTCTGGGATCTTGGCACACACGCATATGTACCCAGTGTGCATTTGAAGCCACTGAGTCCAGGACTTGAACCAGTGTCAGCCATATGGGAGTCCAGCAGTGTACTGCTATGCCATCTGCGGGCCCCTCTTGAAACAATTTTTTTTTTTTTTTGGTAAAAGTTCTGCCTTAGAGTGTGCACACCCGCCAGAGAGAGTGAACCAGAGACAGAGACAGCAAAAGAGAAAGTGAGAAATCACCCCCCAGAGGGTTGGCCGCGCCACAATCCCTTCTCTTCCATTCAACCTGGATCTTGGGCACGCATATACACATTTGCCTGATGTGAGTTTCAAACCGTGGAGTCTGGGACTCGAACTGCATTTGGCCATGAGGGAGTCTGGCCACTTATCACTGTGTCATCTGCTGGCTTAGTAGCAATTTTTATTTCAGGCTAGAACTGTGTCTCAGTTGTTTTGGTATGTGTTTTGATATCTGTTAAAATAAAGACACTGAATAACAAATACAAGAGGTATTTTTAATTTTGAAGAAAAGTTATTTAGAAATGAACATAAATTACATGTGCTAATAAATTACCTTCCTGCCTTAAAGAATTATTTGCCAAGTTTTTCTCATATGATTTCAATAAATATAACATCTGGCACATAATAGGTACTTGATATGTGCTTATCACATATCAGTATACTACTTATATATCCATGTACTACTACTGAATATAAGTTTTGTGAATTTTTATATTAAATAATTCAAAGATGAAAACTGCCTAGCAGAAAGCTTCAAAAGTCATGTAAGAATGATCAGATAGATCCCTAACAGCAAATATGAATAGACAGTTCCCTTTACCTGGCAGTAGTGTTCTTTCTTTTCCTTCTAGAGTTGTATTATTTAAAACTTTGAAAAACAAATTGTTTAAAAATATGCTGAATCATTCTTTATAGATTTTCTTTTTTATATCTTTAGATAGTTTTGCATTTTATATTTTCTGTTAGTGCACCGTAGTATTAAGTACCTAAGAGCAAAAATAGCATTTAAATTTTTGTATTCAATATTTAAATAAAATAGTACTTTTTTTCATAGAGGGGCATACCATAGATATTATGAAAAACTTTGTTTCTTAGTGAGATTTTAAAAATAAATTAATCACGTTCAAACAATATTTAAGTAAATATGTTCTATTTGCTCATGGTAATTGCAGCAAAATTTTGATGTTGGTCTTTGTTTTTTGTCCTTTTAATATATTATATGCCTGTCAACATTCTTATTTCTGTAAATGAGGATTGGGAATTTTATGTACTGCAAATGACTATTGGGTAGAACCATCTGTATAAAACTTTAAGTTTTACATGCTACTGTTTTCATTTGGTTTTCCACAGCACAATGGAAGAGGTTGGATCCTCCAGTCTTACCTCCAGGCCTCACTGTAATAGAAGAAATGATTTCTTTTGATGATGAGAAAAGGCTTTTGGAAAGTATTAATTGGACAGAAGATACAGATAATGAAAATTGTAAGTATAACTTTAAAATCTGATTTTTAAATGTTTCTGCAAAATACCTTGTTACTTCTTCTTTCCACCTCCTTCTTTGGTTTATTAAGATTATTTTTGGCTGGCTGATCATATTTCAAGTTCCGGACCTGGGTCTCAAAACTCACACCAGGCACCTGGGTGTGCGTGCCCATGATCCCAGGAGGAAAGTGAAGGAATGGCATAACCATTCCCCTAGAGGGGGGTGATTTCTCTCTCTCTGGTGAGCACATGTGCCCTAAGACAAAACAAAACAAAACACCAAAAACACACACACATACACACACACACACTTTTTTTTTTCTTTAAAATTATGATTTCTATGGGACAGGCAGGTTGAGCAGTGGTTAGGGCACTGGACTCCCACATGGCCAACTGTGATTTGAGTCCCATACCCAGCTGCTTGGTTTCTCATTTCCCTCTCGCTCTCCGGTCAAATTAAAAAAAAAAAAAATTAGGGACCAGCAGTTAGCGTAATGGTTATGTCGCTGGACTCCCACGTAGTTGACCACGGTTCAAGTCCTGGACCTGACAGCTTAAACTCATGCCAGGTGTGTGTGAGTGTGTGCCCAAGATCCCGAGAGGAGAATAGAGGAATTATTTCCTGATTGTTTTTATTTTTATTTTATTTTAAAATTTATTTACATTCATTTACTGTACATCATTACAGTATACAAAATGAGATTTTCCATCCAGAATACACTGCATATAATTTTCCATTTCTTGTTTCTTACATATTTTGCTTCTTTTTTTTTCCTTCCTCGATTCTCTACCTCTCACCCTCTGACATTTCCCACCCTCCTCCCACACTGCCTCTGGTATCTACAGTTGCTTTCCATGCCTTTTATCCCCCACATTTTATTGATTACAGAAGATCTTAATTAATCTAAATTCTTTCAATAGCAAGTGCAGCTGATGTAAACATATCTATGAACACACGTCTGACTTTAGGCATAAACCTCTGTGAGTAGAATGAACATTCTATGAAGTAGCACCTAGCTGGGGCTGTGTAACTTACTGTAGTCATTGAATAGGTATTTTTGAATATATTCTTTAATAATAATTCTTAAAGAATACTTAATGTTATTTATTATTATTATTTAAAAATTCGCTATAGGGCCTGCATACTCACCAGAGAGAAAGTAAGAAAGCAAACTACCAGTTCTGGGACTTAGAGTTACTAATCTTTGTTTTTTTTATTTTAAATTTATTTCCATTCCTTTACTGTACATCATTACAATATACAAAATGAGACTTTCCATCCAGAATACACTGTATATTGTCTCAGTCAAGGATATTACCATATATGTTATTGTAGAAGTTACTAACCTTTAATTATAATGTTGACTTTGAAATATATGAAGAATGGCAATTCTTTTTCTCCCAGGTGGTTTATTTTCTTCTCTTCACACAGTTCAGAAATCCTTAAAACACAGAAGAGTAAAGCATTTTGGTTATGAATTCTGCTACGAGAACAACAATGTAGATAGAGATAAGCCATTACCTGGGGGTAAGTAACTCAATAAATGCTGATTTTGAAAAAAAAGATTTAATATATTAAAACTGGGACTGGAAGATGGCCTAATGGCTATATCTCTGGACTCCCATATAGTCAACCACGGTTTGAGTCCTAGACCCGGTGGCTTATACTCATGCAGGGCATGTGTGTATGCATGACCAAGATCCCAATAGGAAAATGGAGGAGAAGGGATTGTGGTGTGGCCATCCCCCTGGAGAGTGATTTCTTGCTTTCTGTCTCTCTTTCTGATGAGCACATGTGCCCTATAGCAAAAAAACCTCTCCAAAAAAAAAAATATATATCATAGTTGAGGGTGAATGTTTCATTTCTTATTTGTAGTTGAACTTGTAAGACAATTTAATTTAAAATGTTTTAGTTAGATATATAGTATAGTTTTGTTGCAAAAATATTCAAACATAAAGATAAAGCTGAAGTTCTTTTGACATATCTTTAATCCCATACTTTTTAGAAGTACATATAGTTAGGCATGGTGGTTGGGGAGCTAGGCTCCCACATGGCTGACTGCAGTTTGCATCCTGAACCTGGTGACTTACTTTCTCACTTTATCTCTATTTCTCTTTGCCTTAGGTGAGCACACTTGCCCTATAGCAAGTTAAATATTAATAATGAATAAAATAAAATAAATAATTCTTGGGGTTAGCAGGTGGCATGGTAGCTAAGGTGCTGGACTTCCACACGGCCAACAGTGGTTCGAGTCCCGGCTTACTTCTCACTTTCCCTCTCTCTCTTTTCTCTGTAGTAAGCATACATGTCCTACAGCAAACATTAAAAAAATAGAATAATAATAAATAAAATAAATACTTTTAAAAATAAAAAAAAGAAGTACATGCAATTATAAATATAGTGTAATATTCTAACCTTTTAAAAATTGAGTTTACATCAAAAAGTATATCAGGGGCCAGCAGGTGGCATGGTTGTTGAGGTGCTGGACACTCCCACATGACTGACCATGGTTCAAGTCCTGGACCTACGAGCTTGCTTTCTCACTTTCCCTCTGTCTGTCTCTCTCTGGTGAAAACACGTGCCCTGTATATATACATACACACACACACACATATATAAAAGTAATGAATAAGTTAAAACAAAACCAAAAAGTATATATCTATGAAAATACCTAGTTTACCACATATAGTAGTATATTTTATGGTTTAAGTTATATATTCATATATGTATCTTTCCAGCTGTTCTTTTCCTTTCATGATATGTCTCTGAGATTTTATACGGGCTGAATGTCCCTTACCCAAAATGCTTGGGACCAGGATGTTTCAGATTATTTACTTATTTGGTTTTTGGAATATTTACATACACATAGTGAGCTATCTTAGGGGTGGGATCCACCACAAAGTTCATTTATATTTCATATACATCTTATATACAGAGACTGAAGATAATTTTATACATCATTTTTGTATTGCATTTTTTTAAAGGTTTTTGCTATAGGGTGTGTGCGCTCTCCAGAAAGACAGAGAGAGACAGAGAGACAGAAGGTGAGAAATTACCCCCCAGGGGGTATGGCCATGCCACAATCCCTTCTCCTCCATTCTCCTCTCAGGATCTTGGGCACACGTGCACATGCATCCGGTGTGAGTTTAAGCCACTGGGCCTGAGACTCGAACCATGGTCGACTACATGGGGAGTCCAGCGACATAGCCATTACGCTAACTGCTGGTCCCTGTATTGCATTGTTTTGATTGTGACATGTCACATAAGATCAGGTGTGGGATTTTCTGCTTGTGATATGTTGATGCTCCAAAAGTTTCTGATTTTGAAGCATTTGAGATTTTGGATTTTTGGTTTAGAGATACTCAACCTATTTAGTATTTCATTTTACTGACTGTCCCATATACTCTATTAATTCTCTATTGATAAATATTTAGACTATTTCTTGTGCCTTGTTTTTATAGGTAGTACAGCAGCTTATATCTTTTTTTTAAAGAATTATTTATTTAATTGTTTATTATTATTTAAAAATATGCTATAGGGCACATACACTCATGAGAGAGAGAGAGAGGGAGAGAAGGAGTAAGCGAGAGGGAGGGAGGGAGAGAGAGAGAGGCAGGCAAAGTGAGAAAGCAAACAGACAAGTCTGGGACTCAAACTGTGATCAGCCATGTGGGAGTCCAGTGCTCCAACCTCTATGCTGCCTGCCGGCCCCTGCAGTTCATATCTTTTACAAACAGTGCTGTAGTTTATACCTTTTTATGCGCTATGCAAAGTGTTCTCAAGGAAGACCATTAAGAAGTAGAATTGTGTCAAAGGTTATGTTCATTTATAGACATGCTAATAAATACAGTCCCCTTCTCAACAGGTATACCAACATATTCTCACTTCACGTACTTTCCCTTTTCCCTACTCTTACCACATGTGATATATAACTTTTTTTTCCTTTGGAGAGAGATATTTTTTGCTATAGTGCATGTGCATTTGCCAGAGAGATAGAGAGAGATAAAAAGTGTGAAATCACCCCCCCAATGGGGGATGGCCATGCCATAATCCCTTCTCCTCTATTGTTTTCTCGGGGTTGTGGGCATGCTCACACATGTGTCTGGTGTGATTTTCAAGCCAGGAGGTTCTGGGACTTGAACCACAGTTGGCCGTGTGGGAGTCCAGTGACATAACCACTATAGCACCTGCTGGCCCCAGCAAAGTAAATAACTTAATATGTTTTGCCTTTGTGTGATTATTGACTTTAGGTCTTCCTGACATTTGTGATAGCATTTTGGAGAAATGGTTGAAGGAAGGTTACATTAAATATAAACCCGACCAGTTGACCATAAATCAGTATGAGCCTGGGCAAGGTGAGTATTTTTTTCATTTAAAATTCTAGTTATATATTGCAGAACTAAGTAGGTTACATAACCCTCTCCTGGTTATTGCATTCCTTCTATAAGTAGTTGGTAATAGAGTGTTCAAGGGGATAAAAAATGACTTCTGTGATTATCTTGCACCTCTTCCTCTTGGGTTAGGCTTTGATAATTGTCCTAGTTAAGCAATGGCTCTTGAACCTTGACTTTAGAATCAAGTTTAATGGCATTTTAACTTTTAGGTTTTGGTGCCAGCAGGTGACATGGTGGTTAAGGGCACTGGACTCCCAAATGGCTGACCACGGTTGGAGTCCTGGACCTTGCAACTTGCTTTCTCACTTTCTCACTCTCTCTCTCTCTTGCTCTGTCGCTCTCTGGTCAAATTAAATAAATAAATAAATAAATAAATGAAGTTAAATAAAATAATTCTTCAAAAAATATATTTTGGGTTTAGATTTATTTTAATATATTTTAATCCCATTCACCTTTGGTGTTTCCCTTTAACTAAAATGATTAATACTTTTCTGATTACCAAACAATGTTTTCTTCACAAAGCAGGAAGCTATATTTAAAGTTGTCTTAAATCTACTGCAAGGAAATGAAGTCACATGTTACCTGTTTTCTATCTCAGGAATTCCGCCTCATATTGACACACATTCTGCTTTTGAGGATGAGATTGTTTCCCTCAGCTTGGGGTCAGAGGTAAATGTTTGAATATTCTTATTAGGCATCAACTTATGTCTTACCTTGTACATTGCCCTTTTCATAGGATTACTCACATTCTTGTGAAAATGAATTAAGATTCAAAGTAAAAAGTGAGGTTATTAGTACTTCCATTTTATACAGAATGTACAGTTATCATAGCCTCTCTTTTTGAATGTTCAAAGTTTTATCTATCAGTTCAGAAAATGCCAGGGTAACACCTCTAATTTACTTTTCCACTTATTTCCTTTTTAGCCCTTAAATAAAATCCAGACTTCCTTGGTGCAGTTGGGACTTTTTACCTACTGATGCAGCATTGCCACCTAGTGGCAAAGGATAGTAGCTGCAGACCATAAGACATGGAACCAAACTAAAATGTATGATAAACTTTTTCATTCTATTACCAGATTCAATCCCTTCAAAAACTCTGAGCAGAGGGCCCACAGATGGCATGGAGGTTAAGGCACTGGACTCCCACATGGCTGACAGTGATTCAAGTTCTGGACTTGGAGGTTGCTTTCTCACTTTCCCTCTATTTTGTCTCTGGTGAGCACAAGTGCCCTATAAAAAATTAAAAAAAAAAAAAAATAATAATAATAAATAATAATTCTTTTTTTTCCAAAAGAGATATTTTTGCTGTATGGTACGTGTGCTCACTGAAAAGACAGAGAAAGACAGAGAGAAAGTAAGAAATCCCCCCCTAGGGGGGATGGCAACACCGCAGTCCCTTCTCCTCCATTCTTCTTTTGGGATTTTGGGCCTGCAAGCATGTGCACCTGACATGAGTTTCAAGCTACGTTGTCTGGGACTTAAACTGCGGTCGACTGTGTAGGTGTCCAGTGACATAACCATTTTGCCATCTGCTGGTTCTAAAAATTAAATAATTCTTAATCAAAAAATGTACTCTGAGCAATAGAGGGCAATATCCTTTTTTTCCAACCAAAAAATATTTACTTACTAAAACTCTATCAATACTTTAATCAACCATACAAAAAAGATAACGAGACAAACAGGTGCATTTATAGGACATGTATCAATCAGGCCAGAGCCCTGCAGAGGGAAGTACCAGCATGATGCGTTCGTCCGTGAGGACACAGAGCAGTCCTTGTCTGGATGGGCACACTCATCTAACTTGTCTGGCGTGGTCAGACCTCTCCTTCCTGATGGCTTCCTCCTGCTTATGATCGTGCACGTCCAGTTGTCTGCTGCTTAGAGCAGACGTTTACCTTCCTCATCCTCTGGCCATTGGAGGAGGACTGGGGCCAGGCCGATGATTTATTTGACCCATTCTTTGGAGAGGGTTTCCAGGTGACCCTCTCCCGTCATTTTATCTGGAATCAGATGAGTTTCCATAGCCTCTTCTCTTTTTTACACCATGCTGAAGCTGAGTTTTAAAAAACAAAACTACAAACCTGGCTATTTTCCAAAAGAGATCTGTTATTAAAGATAACCTCTATGGGAACTGACTCCAGCTGTCCAGTACTTGTCCGTTAGAAATGTAAACCGTCACGCCTCCCGTTCCCACTTCGGAGCTACTGAAGATATTGGGCCTCCTCCGACCCAGTATCCTCATTTTACAAATGAAGAATAAGAGGCTTTTGTTTACTCATTGATTTGTTCATATAATCACACTTGGCTTGAATTGCTAATGAAGATACAAAGAGCATGATTTAACCCAATCTGCGGAAGAGGTGAGATCCCACATGGCCCACCAATGGTTAGGTCTGAGTTCCCGGTGTTTACATACTTGATGTGTGCATGTGTCCGGGACCTTGATGGGATGGAGTATTGGAGAACAAAGGATAGTAGCACGCTTTTTGGGGTGCTTTCTCTCCCATGCTCTCATGTACACAGTTGCCTGCCCTCTGGCATAAAGAAAAAGTGATCCATGCAAAAGAGAGATGGAATTTTAGATAAAAATCAGATTTTTTTTTTTTAAAAGAATCATTCTATTTAACTCTATTTATTTATTCATCTATTTCAGTTTGACCAGAGAGGGACAGAGTGAGTGAGTGAGAGCGATAAAGTGAGAAAGCAAGTGAAGAGCAGAAAGCAAGCCACCAGGGCCGGGATGCGAACTTTGGTTGGCCATGTGGGAGTCCAGATAGTGTAATGGTTATGTTGCTGGACTCCCACATAGTTGACCATGGTTCAAGTCCTGGACCCAGCAACTTAAAACTCATGTGGGTGTGTGTGTATGCATGACCAAGATCCCGAGAAGAGAATGGAAGAGAAGGGATTGCGGCATGGCCGTCTCACCTGGGGGATAATTTCTCACTTTCTGTTTCTCTGTCTCTCTGGTGAATGAGCATGCTCTATAGCAGAAAAATCTTTCTTTAGAAACAAAAAAAGGGAAATGAGAGGGACTGGAAGGTGGTGTGGTGGTTAAAGTGCTGGACTCCCACTTGGCTGACCATGGTTCAAGTTCCAGACCTGGCGGCTTGCTTTCTGGCTTCCATTCTCTCTCAGTCTTTTGCTGGTGAGTGCACATGCCCTGTACCAAATTTTAAAAAATAATAATAGTGATAAATAAATAATTCTTTTAAAAAAATAATGAAGTCGGAGGAAAATAGTGGAGCTCTTCTCTGTTTAATTTTTAATTTTTACCCCTTAGCCTTGCTTGTAACTTTAAGCAACAAGTAAATAATGTCTTCATTGTTGTTTCCTAGCTGTGAAACCAATTGAAAAATGAGACAAAATGTAAGTGGAGATCAGAGCATCAACTTTGCCACTGAGAACATGGTTTTAGATCTGTAGCCAAGTGGACTTAATAAGGAGAGTCATACTGACCTTGCCCTCTGGCACAGCTGGACAACTGGGACTGCATAGAGACAGAAGCTACACCTATCATACAAGATATGGAGGAGCACGTGTTAGACCCTACAAACCAACTTAGATTGAAAGGAGAGATGAAAAAGAGAAAAAAATGGCTTATAGTTTACAAAGAAATTTTATATAAATTGTGTGATTTGATCGGATAATAATAATAATAGGAGCTAACATTTGTTGAATGCTTACTGTATGGCAGATAGTTTGCCAAATGTTCCTTTAAGGAAGGTATTAAGCTAAATTCTGTTTATCCCACTTATACTTGGTTGTCATATTTATTTTCAAAAGGATTGATTTGTTCTTTTAAAAAAATAGGTTCTTGGGACTAGCAGATAGTGTGATAGTTACATAACTGGACTCACACATAGCTGGCCGCAGTTCAAGTCCCAGACCTGGAGACTTAAAACTCATGTGAGGAGTTATTTTCAAAAGGATTGATTTGTTCTTTAAAAAAATAGGTTCTTGGGACTAGCAGATAGTGTGATGGTTACATAACCGGACTCACACATAGCTGGCTGCAGTTCAAGTCCCAGACCTGGAGACTTAAAACTCATGTGAGGAGAGTGTGCATGTGTGCCCCCTGAGAGGAGAATGAAGAAGGGACTGCAGTGTGACCATCCTCTCTGGGGGGTGATTTCTTTCTTTGGGTCTGTCTGTCTCTGTCCCTCTGGTGAGCACATGCATCCTATAGCAAAAATCTCTCAAAAGGATAAATAAATAATAAATAAGATATATGTTCTTTGGGGCCAGCAGGTGGTGTGGTGGTTAAAGTACTGGACTCACACATGGTTCAAGTCCCAAACCCAGTGGTTTGAAAAGCATGCCAGACACATGTGCATGCATGCCCAGAATCCCTAGAGAAGAATGGAGAAGGGATTGTGTGGCCATTCCCTCCTAGGAGGTGATTTCTCACTTTTCCTCTCTCTGTCTCTCTCTGGCAAGTACACATGCCCCATGGCAAAAGCTTAAAAAAAAAGTATACACACAACACACACACACACACACACACACATACATGTGTATATATAGTTGTTTGTTGGAGAAGGCATGATGCATTTTTGCATAGAAAAACATAGAAGAAAATACGCTATGACTTTTCCAACAACCCAATACATTTTATTTGCTTTATATATGATATAAATAAATTTTTATATATATAAAAAAATATGTTCTTCAGTCCTATAGTATGCCTTTTACATTCACATCTGTCAGCCGCTACTATGTTTAGACTGAAATCTGGTGTTTGATAGGTTCCTGAGGACAAAAAAATTCTCTTGGGCATTATTTCTTTGCAGGTTACTGTTCAGAATAATATTTGAGCATAACGAAGTTGCTAAAATTGTTTCCGTTTTGGTTATCTCTTACAGGTCAATCTCTAGTTTCAGTATGTTACATGATTTTAAAGATGCAAAATGGACTAAATGAGAATCTGCATCAAATAGTTATTTTAATTCTTGGCTTATCAATTATTAATATTCTATCAATAACAAAAACGTACTAGCTACTTTTTTGTGTATTTAATATGTGCCACGTACTATGATTCATGTCCCTTATTTATTTAATTCATGTCACAACCCTGTAAGAGTTGAGAGAACTGACTCACAGGTTAAATGGCTTGTCCTGGGTCACATGGCCAGCTATTGAAAAGGCCAGGCTCCATAGTCCCTGTGTTTGACCACTGCCTTAGTGTTTCCCGTGCTGTGATCTTGACTGCTTGCTTCGTTATTTCCTTGGAATGATTGTTAGACATGCACATTCCTGAGCCTGACTTCAGATCTTCTCAGTCTGAATACTGTCTTGGTTCATTTTCTGCTGCTAAAACAGAATACCCTAGACTGGGTCATTTTATTCAGCTCGTGGTTTTGGAGGTGGGGAGATCTAGGAGCATGATGCCAGCATCTGGTAAAGGTCCTCTCGTGGTGCAGGGCATCCCATGGCAAATGAATGTGGGAAACGAAGAGGAAATTGGGCAGAACTTTGATCAGTAGCCGTCTCCTGTCATAACTAGCCCACTCTGCAATAATGGCATTAATTCACAGTGAGTGCAGAGCCCTCATGGCCCAATCACCTCTTAAAGGCCCACCTTATGATACCATTACATTGGCAATTAAATTTTTTTTTTTTGAGAGGGTTTTTTTTCACTATAGGGCGCGTGCGCTCGCCAG
>NW_006159803.1:2297895-2308476 GCF_000334495.1 Tupaia belangeri chinensis | reverse complement strand
CATTACGCTAACTGCTGGTTCCCCGGCAATTAAATTTTTAAAAGCAATTATTTATTTTATTTAATTTATTATTAATTTTTAAATTTATCCGGGGGTGGGAGGAGAGAGAGAGAGACAGAGAGACAGAGACAGAAAGAAAGTGAGAAGGCAAGCATCCAGGTCTGGGAATTGAACTGTAGTCGACCATGCAGGAGTCCAGCCCTTAAGCACCCTATCACCTGCTGGCCTGGTAATTAAATTTCAGCCTGAGTTTGGGCAGGAATATTCATACCATAACATCTATCAATGAAGTATGATTTTTTTTTTTGTCATTCGGCAATTTTTTTTAAGTTTCTTTCTTCCATTGTGAGTGAGAGAGAAGATAAACTCCCCAACGGGATTCTCAGACAGTGACCTACCCTCAGCTTGCCAGCCCTGGGTCATGAGCACATATGCACATGCCTGGTGTGTTCAGGGAAGTCTCCAGATGTAAACCTGGAAACTTCCTGCCCGGGTCAACCTCACAGAGCATGGTGTTTTTGCCATGCCACTATCTGGCCCTATTAGTTGATTATTATGAACACTAAAGTTTTAGAACCACTGTGCTAGTCTATTCTATAAAGATTATCATGCTTTGGGGCAGCAGGTGGTATAGTGGTTAAGGTACTAGACTCCCACATGGCCAACCACAGTTTGAGCCTGGACCCAATAGTTTGAAACTCATGCCAGGCACGTGTGTATACGTGCCCAAAATCCCAGGAGGAGAATGGAGAAGAAGAGATTGTGTCATGGCCATCCCCTCGGGCGGGCGGGCTTGCTGGCTTGCTTCCTTTCCTTTCCTTTCCTTTCCTTTCCTTTCCTCTTTTCTTTTCTTTTCTCTTCTTTTCTCTTCTTTTCTCTTCTTTTCTCTTCTTTTCTTTTCTTTCTTTCTTAGTACACACACCCTGTAGCAAAAAGCTCTCTCAAAAAAACAAACAACAAACCATTATCATGTTTTAATCTCTATTAATTTATGAAGATAGCCAGATTCAATGAATCATTTTTATCCTTGGAATGTGTGAAGTTTGGGATTATTCTTTATGCTTTTGTCTTTATTTCAAGGTTGTCATGGATTTTAAACACCCAGGTGGTGTTGTAGTGCCGGTTATGTTGCCTCGTCGGAGTTTGCTGGTGATGGCAGGAGAATCTAGATACCTTTGGACTCACGGGTATGTATTGAAATCACCTTGATGGCAAGATACCTTTAACTTTGTGAAACTTTTCATTTTGTGGTGAGTCACTAGAACTATGTCCTCTGCCTACACATTTAGGCTTCTGGGTCCAGCCTTTCTAAGGACATCTGTGGCTTCCCCCCCTCCCCTTTATGAAAAAGGGAGAGAGCAAATGGGAAAGGAAGAGAAACAGACAGGTATTCTTGACAGGGTCTCATTGATTGCTATCCTCCTGCCCCAGCTTCCTAATTAGCTAGTACTATAGGCACGTGCAACTATTCCTGGTGTGTTCAGGTTGCCGGAACTGAACTTGGGCATTCATGTGGCTTCTAGCCACCCAAGCAGGAATACTCCCTGCATGCCACTGGGCTGGGTCTGCTTTAAAAATTTTGCTTTGGTATTACCTTTTTGTTTAAAACAAAACATGCAAATTTTAAAGTGTGGGCCAGTCAGTGGCATATTGGTGAAGGCTGCTGGATCCTACGTGGCTAACTGGTTTTAGTCTCAGACCTGGTGACTTGAAAAACATGCTGAGTATGTGTGTATATGTGTGTGTGTCTGTCCATAATCCCAAGAGGGAACTAGAGAAGGGATTGTGGCATGACCGTCTCCCCTGGGGGATGCTTTCTCACTTTCTCTCTTTTGCTGACAAACTATGCACCCTATAGCAAAAAAATTTTTTTAAAGAATTGAAAGATAGGGGGGCAGCAGGTGCTGTGATAGTTAAGGGTGCTGGACTTCCACATGGCTGACCAAGGTTCGTGTCCTGGACCTGGTGGGTTGCTTTTTGGCTTTCCTTCTCTCTCTTTCTCTTGCTCACTTGCTCTTCTCTCTCTCTGGTCAAATTGAAATAAGTAAATAAAGTTAAATAAAAATAATTCTTAAAAAAAATTGAAAGCGTAGTTTATTGAATTCCTTTATCTTTCACCTAGATTTACCAATTTGAACATTTTGCTACATCTGTTATTTCTCTCTTACATGTGTTGTTATTTTTGGCAAGTCATCTGTTCACTTATGTTTATGTGTGTCATTGTGTATTGAGGGACTTATGTTCATGAAATTATGTGAACTCTTCTTTAAAATTATTTCTGCAGCTTTTTTGTGTGTGTGTGTGTGCCAGGCATTCTTCTAAACTCTTTACGTGTTAATTCATCTAATTCACACAGTCACGATGTCAACTTTATCCCGTGGTCTTATTTCCCATTTTTAAAGGTAATTGGAGGGACCAGCAGTTGGCGTAATGGCTATGGAGGAGAAGGGATTGCGGCGTGGCCATCCCCACTGTCTCTCTCTGTCTGTCTGGCGAGCGCACGCGCCCTATAGCAAAAATCTCTCTCAAAAAAAAAGGGAATGATTTCTTACTTTCCCCTTTACTGTGTCTGTCTCTCTCTCTCCCCAATGAGCACACAGCCCTAGGGCAAAAACCTCTTTTAAAAATAGAAAGATTTAGCTCAACTTTACTTCCTTAATCATTTATAGAGCTTTTTCTGTCTATATTAGCCTGAAATAATTTTTCCCTGAACTCCTGAAGACTATATTTGTCCTAAATTGAGATGTCTCTTCTATTATATTGACCTATTAGGTAATCAGAAAAGTCATTTTGGGGACCAGCACTTAGCATAATGGCTATGTCACTGAACTCCCATGTAGTTGACCATGGTTTGAGTCCTGGACTCGGTGGCTTAAACTCACGCTGGGCGCATGTGTGTGCATGCCCAAGATCCCAAGAGGAGAATGGAGGAGAAGGGATTGCAATGTGGCCATTCCCCCCGGGAGTATTGCTGTCTTTCGCTCTCTCTGTCTCTCGCTGTCTGTCTGACACGTGTGCACCCTATAGCAAAAACCTCTCCAAAAAAAAAGTCATTTTGCAGAGAAAAACAAAAAATACGTCATGACTTTCCCAATGACTCAATATTATTTAAGTCTAAAAAATGCTTTTATCTTTTTATTTAATATATTCCCAATTTGTAATTTAAGTGCAGAGAATAAATTATGTTTAATAATATTTAAAGGAGTTGTTGTTATTTTTTAAAGAATTATTTATTTAATTCCATTTGTTATTACTGTTTTTTATTTTGATCGGACAGAGAGAGAGAGAAAGGGAAAGCAAGAAAGCAAGTTGCCAGGTTTGGGATTCGAACCGTGGTTGGCCGTGTGGGAACCCAGTGCCTTTAACCACCACACCACCTGCCGGCCCAGGAATTGTTATTATTATTTTTTTTTTGAGAGGTTTTTGCTATAGGGCACGTGTGCTCGCCAGCCAGACAGAGAGAGACAGAGAGACAGAAAGCGAGAAATCACCCCCTGGGGGGATGGCCACGCTGCAATCCCCTCTCCTCCATTCTCCTCTCGGGATCTTGGGCACGCACACACACACGCCTGGCGTGAGTTTTAAGCCACTGGGTCCGGGACGCGAACTGTGGTCGATTACGTGGGAGTCCAGCGATATACCCATTACGCTAACTGCTGGTTCCCAGGAATTATTATTTTAACATATGGATTACATGTTCCTAAAAATCTGAGATTAGTGCCAAGAATAGCTAAGAGCTCTTTCACATTTGTCTAAAGTGTAACTTTAGGCAAGTAACTTCTTTTTTTTTTTTTTTTGGAGAGGTTTTTGCTATAGGGCACGTGTGCTCGCCAGACAGACAGAGAGAGACAGAGAGACAGAAAGCGAGAAATCACCCCCTGGGGGGATGGCCACGCTGCAATCCCCTCTCCTCCATTCTCCTCTCAGGATCCTGGGCATGCACGCACATGCGCCCGGCGTGAGTTTAAGCCACTGGGTCTGGGACTCGAACCGTGGTCAGCTACATGGGAGTCCAGCGACATAGCCATTACACTATCTGCTAGTCCTTAGGCAAGTAATTTCTTTTTTTTTTCTTTCTCTTTTTTTTTTTTTTTTGAAGGTTTTCACTATAGGGCGCATGTACTCGCCAGACAGAGAGAGACATAGAGACAGAAAGTGAGAAATCACCCCCCAGGGGGGATGGCCACAACGCAATCCCTTCTCTTCCATTCTCCTCTCAGGATCTTGGGCACGCATGCACACGCGCCTGGTGTGAGTTTTAAGCCACCGGGTCTGGGACACGAACCGCGGTCGACTACGTGGGAGTCCAGCGACATAGCCATTTCGCTAACTGCTGGTTCCCGGCAAGTAATTTCTTAACAAGAGTTAAAAAACTTCTGAAATATCTCTGCTTTGTTCAACACTATATTTTAACCATTTTCAGCTATTAGTGTAACAATTGTACAGGGCAATGATTTCATGTGTTTACTTATAAAAACATGCCTTTAGTATAAGGTCTTTTAAAAGAGTCATTTTACTAAATTTTTTGTTTGAGAGATTTTTCTATAGGGTATGTATACTTGCTGGAGAGACAGAGAGAATCAAAAAGAGAGAAATTGTTCCCCAGTGGGGGTGGCCACACTGCAGTCCCTTCTTCTCTATTCTCTTGGGATTTGGGGCACGCATACACATGCACCTGGTACGAGTTTCAAGCTGCTAGGTCTGGGACTCAAACCTTGGTCAACCACATGAAAGTCTAGCACCTTAATCACTATACCACCTGCTGGCCCCAGGAATTGTGATTTTAAGAGCAAATGGAACAAAACAATATAGCAATGACAAAATGAAAATGAAGAATTGAAAATATGTCTTTTTATTTTAGGATCAAATCCGTTTGAGTATTATAGTTGACTTTTCTAGATCCTCTATTGAAAAAATAAACTTATCTGCCTTTTTTTATTTTTAAGGATTTATTTATTTAATTCCATTTGTTGTTATTATCTTTTAATTTGACCAGAGAGAAACAGAGTGAGAGAAAGGAAAAGCGAGAAAGCGAGCTGCCAGGTCCAGGACTTGAACTGCTGTCAACCATGTGTGAATCAGGTGTCTTTAACCACCATGCCATCTGCTGGCCCCCATTTATCTGTCTCTTAATAAAGAGATACTGGGGACCAGCAGGTGGCATGGTGGCTAAGGAGCTGGACACTCCCACATGGCTGACTATAGTTCAAGTCCCAGACCTGGTGACTTGCTTTGTCGTTTTCTCTCTCTCTCTCTCTCTCTCTCTCTTTTTCTCTCTCTGTCTCTCTCTGGTCAAATTAAAATAAATGTGTAAGTAAATAAAATTAAATAAATAATTTTTTAAAATTAAGAGATATCAACAACCTAAGTATAAATTACACTTTCATATAAATTTTAAAAGTATATGTAACAGGGACCAGCAGATGGCATGGTGGTTAAGGCGCTGGACACTCCCACATGGCTGGCCACAGTTTGAATCCCAAATCTGGCGGCTTGCTTTCTCATTTTTCTATCTCTCTCTCTCTCTCTCTGTTTCTCTTTCTGGTCTAATTAAAATAAGAGAATGAATTTAAAAATTAAATAAATAATTATTAAAAACAAAAAAGTTTATGTAACACAGGGCTAGCTCTGTGACGTGAGAGTTGGGCCAGCCAGATTCTACATGACCAACCACATGGTTTGAATCCCAGACCTGGATGGCTTCAGAAGCATACCAGCACATGCATGTGTGTGCCGAGGATCCTGTAAGGAGGACATGATGGAAAAGAACGGATTGCAGCCAGACAGTTCCCGATGGAGTATGCTTCCTCTTCCTCCATCTTTCTCTAGCAAGTGTGTGCACCCTCTTCAAAAACAAACAAACAAACAAAAAAACAAAAATAAATAAATAAATAAATAAAACAAAAAGTAGCCCAGTAGGTGGCATGATGGTTAAGGTACTCAACTCTCACATGGCTGATCTCAATGTGAGTTGCAGACCCAGTGGATTGAAAAATCATGCCAGGTACCTATGCTTGCTTGCCCGAAATCCCAAGAGGAACATAGAGAAGGGATTGTGGTGTGGCCATCCCCCTTGGGAGGGGGGGATTTCTCATTTTCTTTCTTTCTGTCTGTGTCTCTTTCTGATAAGCTCAAGTGCCCTGTGATGATAGCCTCCCACCTAAAAGAAGGTGACATATATACATTGAAATGTATGAAGCATTGCTGAGAGAAATTAAAGAAGCTTAAAATAAATGGAAAGATATAGATGCTGTCATCATCATTGATAGGAAATTTAATGTTTTTGAGATAACAGTTGTCTACAAATTGGTCTCTGGATTCAGTGTAATTTAATCAGAAATCTAAAAGACTCGTGGCCAGCAGATGGTGTAATGGTTACGTTGCTGAACTCCCATGTAGTCAACCACAGTTTGAGTCTCAGACCTGGTGGCTTAAAACTCATGCTGGGCGTGTGTGCATGTGCGCCCAAGATCCCAAGAGGCGAATGGAGGAGAAGGGATTGCAGCATGGCCAACCCCCCTGGGGGATGATTTCTCGCTTTCAGTCTGTCTGTGGTGAGCACACAGGCCTTATAGCAAAAAATCTCTCTTAAAAAGAAGTCTAAAAGACTTTTTTTGTAGAAATAGACAAGCTGATTCTAAATTTTTTATGGAAATATGAAGGAGCTAAAATAGTCAAAATCTTGAAACAGGAAAAACAATGTTGGATTTAATCTGATTTTTAAAAATATTTAAATATTTTATTCATTTATTTAAAAAAAAATTAACTTTATTTATTCATTCATTTTATTTTTAATTTGACCAGAGACAGAGAGATAGAGACAGAAAGTGAGAAAGCAATCCACCAGGTCTGGAACTGAAACTGTGGTCAGCCATGTGGGAGCATCCAGCACCTTAACCACCAAATCACCCACCAGTCTCCATTCATTTATTTTTAATATGATCATAGAGAGACACAGAGAGAGAGGGAAAATGATAACGCAAGTCACTAGGTCCGGCACTTGAACAGCGGTCGACCATGTGGGAATGTCCAGTCCCTTAACCACCATGCCACCTGCTGGTCCTGGATTTATTCTGACTTTTATGACTGTCTATGCAGTTATATAATCAAAAGAGTATAATATTGGCTTATAGATAGATAAATAGATCAGTTGGATAGAAGAATCCAGAGTTAGATCCACTTATATAAGGGCCATGCCACAATCCTCTCTCCTTCTCTGTTCTCTCAGAATTTTGGGCATGCACACGTGCCCACTATGGGGCTGTGTGGGACCCAGCTGCCCCAACCACCATGCTATTGGTTGGCCTGGCAGGCATCCATTTCTTTGCCCCACCTCCCCCTTTTTTTAACAATGTCTAACAATTCAGAATGTTCAATAGATACTTGTAATACATTCTTTTAGATTTTTTCTATTCCCTTAATATTTTTTTTTTTGGGGGGGGGGAGAGAGGTTTTGCTATAGGGCATGTGCACTCACCAGAAAAACAGAGGCCACATTGCAATTTCTTCTGCTCCATTCTCTTGGGATCTTGGGCACACACACACACGCGCCCAAGCGTGAGTTTAAGCCACCGGGTCCGGGACTCAAACCACTGTTGGCTACATGAGAGGCCAGTGACATAGCCATTAGGCCAACTGCTGGTCCCTTCCCTTAATAGTTTTTAAGAGTCCTCAAAAATTTTTATTATTGTGATATTTACTAATTCTGTTGACTATTGTTTTTAGAATCACACCCAGAAAATTTGACACTGTTCAAGCTTCTGTGGGTCACAAAAGTGGAATTATCACCAGTGATATTGGAGACTTAACTTTAAACAAGAGGGGAATACGAACATCATTTACATTTAGGAAAGTGAGGAAAATGCCTTGTAATTGTAGTAAGTATGTGATTTTGTTTCTACTATGAAATTGACTAAATCTAGCGTGAAAAATTCTGTGAAGTCCTGTCATCACCTGTGAGAGCTACTTAATTTCTCTAATGTCATTCCACATTTTGCCTTGAATTGTACTTTTGTATACTTTTCCTTTTAAATTTTTAAATTTTATTTACTATTATTATTATTTAATTTGACTGGAGAGACAGAGGGAAAGCAGGAAGGCAAGCTGCCTGATCCAGGACTCGAACTGAGGTTAACCATGTGGGAATTCAGCACCTTAATCCCACCTGCCTGCCTTCTTATACTTTATTTAACTACCCCTATTAGCATTATCAAAGGAAGAAGCTGCTTCTTACCGTCGTTATTTTCTCCAAACTTAGTACTTGAGCATAAGTTGGGTGCCAAATACATATTTTACTTACTGAAGTTAAGCGTGCCACAGTTGTAGGACAATAAAATATTGGGTTGTTGGAAAAGCCAGGATATTTTTCTATGTGTTTCGATGCAAAAATACATCATGACTTTTCCAATGACCCAATATTACTTATCCAAAAATAAGTTTCATGAGAAATAGCTTAAGTTTCTAAATTACTTCTTAATTAGCACAGTAGGAAAGATGGAAAAGACACATTGTTTAGTAGTAGAAAACTCTAGGGGGATAAAGAGTGGTTTATGTTTTAGTCCATTTGGAAACCTAGAAGATAATTAAAGGATTGCTCACAAATTTACCAAGATGATTTTTTCCCCCTATCTTAGTGCTAATGTGCTCTCTAGAGAGTGATATAGAGAGATAAAGCACTTCACAGTTGGCCTAATCATGCCACAATTCCTTCTCCTCCATTTCTCTGTCCTGTCAGGATTTGGGGCATGCACCAAGTGTTTTTGTTTTTTTCAAGCCATTAGGGCTACAATTTGAATCACGATCAGCTATGTGGGATCCAGCTCCTTTACCTACTAGGCTTGGGGGTGTGCCTAAGAGGATGTTATTTTGAATTGTCTGTACAAGTACATCTTACCCTGGATGTCTTGGACTCAATAAAAACCTCTTAGTTTATGAATAATTTTTTGTGATGACAGTAAGATCTTTTTTATGTCCTGGAGGTTTCGGTCATGGTGGTATGTACCTATAGTTTTGTATTTAGTCATAGCCTTAAAACCAGTTTTAATTAAAAACACTTATACCTACAATATATTATAGAAAATGTGAAATATCTATCTTTGATATCTGGATGTTAGTGAAACTTAAATTTTTGTTTATTCTAAAAGTAACCATGAGACCTGAAAACATTATTTTTATTAGTTAAACATTTATGTGGTATTTAATGAGTGTCCAACACTGCTAGTAGCTTTATAAGGTGTAGAAAAATAAAGCATACAGCCAGCAGGTGGTGTGGTGATTAAGGTACTGGACTCCCACATGGCTTGAGTGATTCGAGTCCCAGATCTGGTGGCTTACTTTCTCACTTTCCCTTTCTCTCTCTCTCTCTGTCTCTCTCTGGTCAAATTAAAACAATAAAAATAATAACAAAAAAATAATTAAAAAAAAAAAGAAAAATAAAGCATGACTTCTGTTTTCAAGAAACTTAAACTTTAGGGGCCAGCAGGTGGCATGGTGGATAAGGGTGCTGGACTCCCACATGGCTGACTGTGGTTTGAGTCTCAAACCTGGCAGCTTGCTTTCTCACTTTCCCTCTCTGTCTGTCTCTTTCTGGTCAAATTAAAAAACAAAAACAAATACGGACCAGCAGTTGGTATAGTGGCTATGTTGCTGGACTCCCATGTAGTCCACTGTGGTCTGAGTCCTGGACCTGGTGGCTTAAACTCACACCAGGCGTGTGTGTGTATGTGCCCAAGATCCCGAGAGGAGAATGGAGAAGGGATTGTGGTGTGCCCACCCCCTGGGGGGGGGGCTGATTTCTTACTTTTTGTGTCTCTGTGTCTCTCTGGCAAGCGCACACTCCTGATAGCAAAAACCTCTCCAAAAACAAAAATAAACAAATAAAACCCAAAAATAATAATAAATAAAGTAAAATAAAATAATTCTTTTTTTAAAAAAGAAAAACTTTAGTTGGGAGACAGGCTAATTTTCTTAAGCAAAGCTTTTTTTTTTTCAGGATTTTTTTTTTTTAAATTTTTTATCATCATATCTTCTTCATATTACATTGGATTACATATAACTTTACAGTGTATTACATTGTTTCTTCAAAAGGGAATGCCATGCACGTCAGTCAGTACAGAGACATTAATCTCCCCACTTCAACATTCCATATCTTTTCTGTTTTCCCCAATCATTATCTTTATTATTCTAATTATTTTTATAAAACAGTCAATTGCTATTTCTCGTTTTGCTTGTAAAAATACTTTGCCCATCATGAAACACTTCTCAGACCAATCCAGTTGAGAATTCTATACATGTCATCATCAACAGTTAATAAACCCTATCTGTTTCTCACTGACGTCCTGTCTCTCTATTGCTCACTTGCTATCTTTCTCTATCCTCTTCTCTTCACTTACCCCATTCCACACTGTCCTATTCTCATTAAGTACCTTCACTTCAAGAATGGTAGAGTAGTTCCTGTTCTTCCCTGAGGCAATGCAGGGCTGGTAACCATCATCTTCTCAAGTTGCAAGTTCTCAGACCTTGTTTTCCGCTTCAGCTTGCTGGTCCAAAGGCCACACGCCGGCCCTGGAGAGGCAGCTGAAC
>NW_006159803.1:2269339-2297603 GCF_000334495.1 Tupaia belangeri chinensis | reverse complement strand
GGCTGCTTCTGCCGCCTCCGCCGCCTTAAGCAAAGCTTTTTTATTATGGGCATTTGTTGAATGTCAGGGATGCATTAAGAAGCTCTGATTAGGCATTCCGTTTATGGAATTTTTACAAATTGACATAAAAATTGTATGCATGTGTGTATTTAATGAGAGAGGGAATGAGAGAGAAGTACTTTTGCCAGAATCTTGCGAGGTGGTCATGCTCCAAGAAGCTCTGATTGGGTATTTGGTTTACATAAAAAAATTGACACATGAGGGCCAGCAGGTGGTATAGTGTGGTTAAAGTGCTGGATTCCCACATGGTTGAACGTGGTTCGAGCCCTGGACTTGATGGCTTGCTTTCTTACTTTCCTTCTTTCTCTCTCTTGTTGAGCACATGTGCCCTATAGCAAATTAAAAAATAATAATAGTTTAATTAAATAAATCTAAAAAGAAATTGACACATGAAAGTTGCGTATGTATACATATACACAAGTGTGTGTGTAGTGAGAGAGTATTTTTACCAGAATCTTGCCAGATCACTATCCTCCTGCCCCTGCCTCCCAGTCAGGGGACCATCGGTGCATTCCACCATGCCAGGCCTGGCCTTTTGTGGTTGGGCCAGGAACTGAACCCTGCCCTCCCATGTGGCCTCAGCTACCTAATGGTGGTGCCCTCCTGCTTGGGCCATTGCAGCTGGGCCAAAGAAATTGCATGTTCTTACGGTGTGCAACATGATATTTTGAAATATATACGTCGTGGAATGGCTAAATGGGCCTAATTAACATGTGCATTATCTCACTTTTTTGTAGTGAGAACATTAAAATCTATTATCCCCTTAGTGATTTTGAAGACTATAATATGTTATTACGTATAGTCACCCTGTTGTAAAATAGATCTCTTGGACTTATTCTTCCTACGTGAAATTTTGTTTCCTTTGAGCAATATCCCATTCCTTCTCCATCCCCTGGTAATCACCGTTTTACTCTCTGCTTCTCTGAGTTCAACTTGTCTAGATTCTACATTCAAGTGACATGATATTGGGGTGTCGGAAAAGTCATGACATATTTTTCTGTTTTTCTGTGCAAAAATATGTTATGCCTTTTCTGATGACCTAATATATATATAGTACTTGTCTTTCTGTGCATGGCTTATTGCTCCTAACATAATGTCTTCCAAGTGTTGTCCCAAATGACAGGATTTCTTTCCTTTTTAAGTCTGAATAGTATTTGTACAACTATACTACATTTTCTTGAGCCAAATTTAAAAAATAATTATTTTATTTATTTATTTTTTTTCCTTGAGCCATTTTTAAAAAATAATTATTTTATTTATTTATTTTAGTTTGAGAGGGACAGAGTGAGAGTGGGAAAGTGACAAAGCAAGCCACCAGGTCCAGGATTTGAACCACGGTCAGCCATGTGGGAGTGCAGCACCCTAAACCACCACGCCACCTGTCGGTCCCTAGATAATAGCCATTCTAACAGGCATGTAATGATATATTCTGGTTTTCATTGTGATTTCTCTGATGATTTGTAATTTTGTTGTTGTTTTTAATTCAAAGTTATCCTTTGTATATTTTGGTCAAAATTTATGAGCTTTTAAGTGACAAGAATTGCTACTCCTTCTAAACAACTTAGATGTTAAAATTTTCTTTCTTTTTTAAAAAAAAATATTTAATTTAATTTATTTGTTCATTTATCTTTAATTTGGCCCAAAAGAGACACAGAGAGAGAGAGAGAGAGAGAAGTGAGAAAGCAAGCCACCAGGTCCAGACTCGAACTGTGACCGGCCATGTGGCATCTAGTTCTACTAACCACTAAGCTATGGGGCCAGCCCCTTACACATTCTTTCGATGGGAGGCAGTACCCCGAGAATGTGGGCTCTGCAGCCTATTCTGCCTGGGTTCAAATTTTGGTTGTATGATTTATTATCTCTGTCACTTTAGGAATGTTGTTTAATTTCTCTGTGACTTAGTTTCCTCACCTGTAAATAGATGTGATACTACCTATTTTATAGTATTACCATGAGAACTGAGATAATATGTATAAATTGCTTCAAATAGTGATCAGTAAATGTTTGTGATTATTACCAAATTATCCTTTGCTTCCAGGTCTTCTTCTGAGAGTCCTGGGGTCCCTAGAATGTCTGATTAATTTGTTTGTTTGTTTGTTTTTACTTGCTAAAGGTAAACCCTGCATTCTGTTAATTCAGCTAAGTTTGCGGTTAGACCAGACCTAACAAAATGCTTTCCTGAATAAGAACACTCTTAATCCTAAGATAAAATTGGCATCTTCCTTATAAGATAGATGTAGAATTACTTTTTTTTTTTTTTTTTTGAGAGAGAGAGGTTTTTGCTATAGGGTGTGTGTGCTCGCCAGACAGACAGAAAGGGAGAAATCACCCCTCATGGGGGATGGCCATGCCACAATTCCTTCTCCTCCATTCTCCTCTTGGGATTTTGAACAGGAATGTGCACGTGCCTGGCATGAGTTTAAGCCACCAGGTCTGGGACTCGAACTGTGGTCAACTACATAGGGGTCCAGCGACATCCCCATTAAGCCAACTACTGGTCCCTGTACATGGATTTCTTCCCCTTATTTTACATTTGACTCTTTATGTGTTAATTAGACATCTTAGGACTGTTTTTTCTTTTAACTGATAATTCAGAACCTGTTTACTCATAGGTACTGAAATTGCACTGAATTGCTTTTTCTTTTTATATTTTCTTGACTTTTTTTTACATTTTTTTCATTTTCTTGGTTTTTTAAAAGTTCTAGACCATACCTCTTTTTTTCAAATTCTCAGCCTTTATAAATGTTTTCAAATCCATAAGTTTCCCTAAGTACTATTTTTTTTTATTATGATTTTAGTTGAAATATAGTAATCATACATATGTATGAGGTACAGTGTTTTTTTCATTATGAGTACACTGTGTTACGATCAAAACAGGGCAATAAACATATCTACCATCTCAAACAATTATCATTACTTTGTGTATGAACAAAATCATCTCTTCTAGCTATTTTGACTTGCATTGGATTGTCTCCACCTGTAGTTGCTGTGTTGTGTCACAGTGCTCCAGAACTCACTCCTCTCACCTGTTAGTGATACCTATTGTATCTGTTGCCAAGTTCTTCCTGTTGTTCCCTCTCCCCTCTCTTCCCTGGCATCTGGTTAAGCAACAAATGCTAACAAAGATGTGGAGAAACGAAAATTCTTGTGCATTATTTGTGGGAATGTAAATTAGTACAGCCATTGTTGAAAGCAGTATGATGGTTCTTTAAATAAGTGAATAAACAACAAAAAATTCACAATGAGGGGAACCAGCAGTTAGCGTAATGGCTATGTCGCTGGACTCCCATGTAGTCGACCGCGGTTCGTGTTCCAGACCCAGTGGCTTAAAACTCACGCCGGGCACGTGTGCGTGCATGCCCAAGATCCCGAGAGGAGAATGGAGGAGAAGGGATTGCAGGGTGGCCATCCCCCCTGGGGTTTTTTTGGTTTCTTTTTTTTTTTTTTTTTAAGAGAGATTTTTGCTGTAGAGCTCCTGTGCTCGCCAGAGAGACAGAGAAAGAGAGACAGAAAGTAAGAAATTACCCTCCAGGGATGCCACACTGCAATCCCTTCTCCTCCACTTTCCTCTTGTGATTTTGGGCACACACACACACATGTACCCTACGTGAGTTTGAAGCTGCTGAGTCCAGGACTTGAACTGCAATCGACTATGTGGGAGTCCAGTGCCTTAACCAGCTCACCACCTACTTGACCCTAGGACTATCTTTTGTTCCATCTACCCCACTACTGAGAATACATCATAAGGAAAGGAAATCAGTATGTTCAAAAGATACCTGCATCTCCACGTTTGTGGCAGCACTATTCACAGTAGTCAAGGTACAGAATCACCCTGAGTCTCCATCAGCTGATGAGCGGATGAGCCTAGAGGACATTATGCTAGTAAGCCAGGCACTGAAAAACAAGCACCAAATGATCTCACTCATTAGCAGAAGCTAAAGATTTGATCACATAAAAGTGGAGAGTGGAATGACGTTTCTTTCTTTTATGAAAATGTCATAATTTATTCATCATTTCAGGGGAAAAATGAAAGGTTTATATTGCCCCCCCCATTTAGGTTACCCTTCCGTCTGCGACAGTCAGAGGAAAGAAACTCGTCCCTCATTTCCAGAGACTGATAAAGAAGCCTTACAGCTGGAGCAAGAGTACGTCCATCGAGTTTATGAAGAGATCGCTGGGCACTTCAGCAGCACGAGACATACCCCCTGGCCACACATTGTGAAATTCTTGAAGGCTTTACCGAGTGGCTCTATAGTGGCTGATATTGGATGTGGGAATGGAAAGTATCTTGGCGTCAATAAGGACTTATACATGGTAAGTAAGTGCTGCTTCTGGCTCTCTTTCCCCTTTATTTGTGGTGGTTGTCCTCATCTTTTTTCCTCATGATATGATGCTTTTTTAAATGTCATTGCTTAAAAGTTGTAACAGGTGAAAATTAATGAACACTCCCATTTTCTCTTGTTTTTCTAGGAATTTATGGGCATATCATCATTTGCATTTTTTCCCTTCCTTTGGGTTTCGCTTTCTAATAGGCTTTTTTTAATCGATAAAACTATTTTTTTTTAGAGGTTTTGCCTTCAGATGTGTGTGCTTGCCAGAGAGACAGAGACAGAAACAGTGAGAGGGAAAAGCCAGAGAGACAGACAGAAACAGTGAGAGGGAAAGCGAGAACTCACCGCCTGGCGGGATGGGCATGCTGCACTCCCTTCTCCTCCTTTCTTCTCCTGGGATCTTGGGTATGCACACACCCATGGCCCAAAACCAGTTCCAAGCCACTGGATCTGGGACTTGAACCACGGTTGGCTATATGGGAGTCCAGCAACATAACCGCTATGCCATCTTTTGGCCCCAGTAAAACTATATTGCAATCATAAGATACTTTTTTTTTTTTTTTGAGAGGTTTTTTCACTATAGGGTACGTGCGCTCGCCAGACATACAGAGAGAGACATAGAGACAAAAAGAGAGAAATCACCCCCCAGGGGGGATGGTCACGCCGCAATCCCTTCTCCTCCATTCTCTTCTCGGGATCTTGGGCATGCACGCATATGTGCCTGGCGTGAGTTTTAAGCCACCAGGTCCGGGACGCGAACTGCAGTCTACTACATGGGAGTCCAGTGACGTAGGCATTACGCTAACTGCTGGTTCCCCAATACTTTTTTTTTTTTAGAAACTATTTTTATAGAAACTATTTCCTTTGGTTATATCCTCTTAAGTATGAGTAAGATAAAGCTGGTATTTTTATCTGTCTCTTATAAATTCAGAAACTGGAGCTCACAGAGGTTATGTGACTTCTCTGCTGCCATACAGTCAGGGGAATAGAACTGAAACTTGAACCTATGCCTCTGACTTCAAATCCAGTGTTGTTTTATTCATAGTAGAAAAAAAAAGTTTACTATTTATCGATGTCTTAATTGTTGTGGAAACTAAGGCTCAAATAGATTTAAACCTTGACCAGAGTCATAGTGATAGACCCTGAGTTTGAACTCACTTTTGTCTGACTCCAAAGTGATTATTTTTCAGTTGTTCTGATTTCTTTTTCTACATAGAAAACCACTTTTTTTTCCTGCTGTGCTAAGAAATAAAATATTTTCCCTGCTGTAGTACATTGTAAATCCTCATACTAAAGTTGCCCAGTGAGGACTGGAGCTGCTTTTCTCAAGACTAGGGAACTGACTGCTGTTCTGTGCATATGTTCTTATTTATTTAGGAAACTAATATGTTCAGGGCACATTCTGTTCAGATTTGTTTCCTGGGTAATTACTTGATGCATCGTATGGACTTTGTTGCTGTAAATAGTTAGAACTACAAATATAATACTCAATAATGTGGGAGTATATTTATAAAAATGGTTGATATGTTTATATAGGTCCATTCTGTACACCATTGCTTCAGAGACTGTATTAACCACCCCAGGAAAGGATACAAGTACAGGAAGGAAACTAGCAGTGGCAAGGGCCTGGCATGTACTAAGTGCTGCGCTGTTTTCTCACATGCACCATCTTTGAAGTTGGTATCATTATCTCCGTTTTACAAATGGAAAAACTCAGGCTTAATCAGATTATGATGTGCCCAAGGTCACATAGCATCAAGACAAGTATTAGAACCTCGTCTACTTCAGGGTACATACTCTATGGCACTCTGCCAAGAGTGACCTGAAAGTCTAGTTGTGGTAAAAGAGAACACCAGGCTGGAAAATCAGAGGTGGCAGGAATCTTGTTCTCCACTTATTGGCACATAGTAGAGGCTCATTAATGGTTTGTGAAATGGTGAGGAGCAAATCTGTGAATTGGCCTTCAATTTCTGACCTAGTTTCTTACAAGAAAACCAGAATAAACAAGGGGATCTTCAAAAAGTTCCACTAGGGACCAGCACTTAGCATAATAGCTATGTCGCTGAACTCCCATGTAGTCAACCACGGTTTGAGTCCCGGACCCGGTGGCTTACACTCACACCGGGCACATGTGCATATGTGCCCAAGATCCCGAGACTGGAGGAGAAGGGATTGTGTGGCCATCCCCCTGGTGGGTGATTACTCGCTTTCTGTCTTTCTGTCTCTCTCTGTCTTTCTGGCGAGTGCACGCACCCTATAGCAAAAAAAAAAAAAAAAGTTCAGCTAAATAGACAACTAAATAGGGTTTTATATTTATTTGTGATTGTTTTTTATCTTTAAGATATATTGCTCCAGGGCTGGCAGATGGCATGATGATGAAGGTGCTGGACTCCCACATGGCTGACCATGGTTTGAGTCCCATACCTGGCTTGCTTTCTCACTTTCTCTCTCTTTGTTTCTCTCTGGTCAAACTGAAAGATAATAATAAATAAAATAATTTTTTTAAAAGATATATTGCTCCAGTAATATATGAAGGGTATTCAGAAGGTTCATGGATAAAAAAACTATGCATGGTGGGACAACTGATGGCATAATGGTTGCATCACTGGACTCGCACATAGTTGACCGCAGTTCAAGTCCCAGACCTGACGGCTTAAAACTCGTGCCGGGTGTGTGTGCGTGCATGCCCAGGATCCTGAGTGGGGAGTGGAGGAGAGGGGATTGTGGCCTGGCCATCCACCTTGTAGGGGGTGATTTCTTGCTTTAGTTTCTCTGTCTCTCCAGCGAGCACATGAACCCTATTGCAAAAATTTATCTTAAAGAACAAACAAACAGGGATCAGCAGTTGGCATAATGGCTACATCACTGGACTCCCATGTAGTCGACCACCGTCCGAGTCCCGAATCTGTTGGCTTAAACTCACGCCAGGTACGTGTGTGTGCGTGCCCAAGATTCCAAAAGGAAAATGGAGAAAGGATTGAGGCATGGCCACCCCCCCTGGGGGGGTGATTTCTCGCTTTCTGTCTCTCTGTCTTTCTAGTGAGTGCACAAGCCCTACAGGACAAAACCTCTCCAAAAAAAAAAAAACAAAAACAAAAACAGCTATGCATGGATTTAAAAAATGTTTGCACCAAAATAAACTCATATTTTTTTTTTCATAAACATTTTGAAGTCCCTTCATACATGGTTTTGTGATCTGCATCCTTGAAAGAATTCAACAACCTCAAAATTTGTGTGCCTTAACTCAGGTTACCTTTAGGACACAGATTTTTCTTTCTTTTTTAAAGAATTATTTACTTAATTTTATGTATTATTATTATTTTAAAATTTGACCAGAGAGGGAGACAGCAAGCCACTAGGTCCAGGACTCGAACTATAGTTGGCCGTATGGGAGTCCAGCCCCTTAACTACCACACCACCTTGTTTTGGGCGATTGTTCAGCTTGTTTTCATTGAAGTTAGGATTCAAATCTAGACATGCTTTTATTTATTTATTTATTTTTTTGAGAGATTTTTGCTATAGGACATGTGTGCTCACTGGAGAGACAGAGAAAGAAAGAGAGACAGAAAGCAGGAAATCATCCCCCTAGGGGATGCAATCTCTTCTCCTCTATTCTCCTTTCAGGATCTTGGGCACACATTGGGTCCAGGTCTTGAACCGTAGTCGACTACATGGGAGTCCAGTGAAGTAAACATTATGCCATCTGCTGGTCCCTGTTTTATACCTTTTAAGGTAATAAATGATGCCCTGAAAATTTATATATATATATACATACATACACACACATATATATATTTTAAGAATTATTTTATTTAACTTTATTTATTTACTTACGTATTTTAATTTGACCAGAGAGAGACAGAGCAAGAGAGAGAAAGTTAGTGAGAGGGCAGAGAAAAAGAGAGCTAGGGAGCAAGTCACCATGTCTGGGACTCAAACCACAGTCACCCATGTGGGAGTCCAGCACCCCTACCCACCACACCACCTGCCAGCCCCCAAGATAATATATTTTGACTTTGTACTGATCGTAAGGACTGATAATATGGCCTCAGATCATTTCACAATGTGTATAAAATCTAATGAGTAAGGTATGGCTTAAAGCTTTTAATTTCTTGGGACATTTAAACAAAATGAAATTTTCCTTCCTCTATTGTAGGTTGGCTGTGATCGCAGCCAAAACCTCGTGGACATTTGTAGAGAGAGGCAGTTCCACGCCTTGGTCTGTGATGCATTAGCTGTCCCAGTCCGCAGTGGGTCCTGTGATGCCTGCATCTCCGTTGCGGTTATTCACCATTTTGCAACAGCAGTAAGCACTATCTTTCTTTCTCCGAGAACCTGCAATGAAAGTGGCAGGAAAAGTTCATGGATTTTGCTAATTTTGGACCCTGTTTTAGCTAGTCACTTATTTCTATCCTCTTATTACACAATTCTCCCTTCTTTAGGAGAGCACTTAGAATGAAAATGTGCTACCTTGGAGTCATTTTTACTTAAACAGAGCCCTGATGGGACTTCATTTCTGAGTGTTTTTTATCTTTTCTTTCTACCCTTTTTTTTCTGGGTGCCTTTCCCTTCCAAATGCCTTTTCTCAAACCCACGGAGTCACAGATGTTAGGTGGAAGAGACTTTGAGATCAGCAGCTCTGTCTTATCTCTTCTCAGACCCTGGACCTCTTCTCTATTTTTATATTTCTCTCTCTCTTTCTTTGTCAACCCTTACTCTAATCCCTGACATGTGAGTTTTACTTTCATCTCATTCTGTGTTTCCCCCTTTCTTACTGTTTTTTTTTTCTTTTTAGAATTATGCCTTTAATTTTGTCTTTTACTTTTTTTTTTTCTAATTTGCTACAGAGCATGCATGCTTGAGAGAGAGAGAGAGAAGGAAAGAGAAAGAGAAGGAGAGAAAGCAAACTGCCAGGTCCAGGATTTGAACCACAGCCGGTTGTGTGGGAGTCCACCATCTTAATCACCACACCACTTGCTGGCCCCTCTTACACTTTTTTGAAAGCTCTGTTTTATTTGAACTGAGTACAGTGTTTTGACTTTCTTAATTAATCAATTAAGAAATTAACCAATTAACCAATTAAATCTTAATTTTAAAAATAAGTGAATTTAGAATTTCATGTTTTTCCTACAGAAATTTAAGAACATACTTATTTTTCTTGGGTGCTTACTCTGATCTTAGCAGTAACATTATAACTCCTACTGTAGGTTACCCACAGTTTCAGTAGACCATATAACTTTAACTGAGTTCAAAATAAATCAGGGGCCAATGAGAATTCTGCTTTCTGCTCATACTTTGCTCTCTCATATTGCAAATTAACAGAAAAACTCAGGGAAAACGTGGATGAACACGTAAAACTCACCCTGGTTTAATTCTCTTCTCAGGGATTATAGTTCTTCAATTATTGTTCTCTGCAGCGTTGTTCTCCATAGTATTTATGTATTTCATCCTGTTTATGCATTTCATCCAGCTTTCTGGTTGTTTTTAGTGGGGAAATAAAAGCTACTTTTTCAGTGGTAAAAGTAGAAGTCTCTGTAATATACTTTACACAATTCCTTGGTATAATAAGCACTATATAAATGTAACGATTAATCTAGAATTGCTTCATACTTCTGCTCTTAGCCCTATGATCCCTATGTTTTCTAGCTAGTCAGTTAAGGAAAAAGTCACAGGAAAGATGAATGGGGAAAAATTTCTTTCTTCACTTTCTCACCATGTTTTTTTTCTTAATCACACAACAAAATGCCCCTTCTTTTTTAAAAAAAAATATAAGATGTTTCATGGGGCTGGCAGATGGCGTGGTTAAAGGTGCTGGATTCCCACATGGCTCACTGCTGTTTGAGTCCTGGACATGGTCACTTGGTTTCTCCCTTTCTCTCTCTCTCTGTCTCTCTGTGATCAAATTTAAAAAAATAATCATAATAATAATAGCAAATGGAAATAATTCTTTTTTAAAAAGATGTTTTGTTAGATTTTAACTATTAATTTTCATTGACAATAGTCCTACAGTTTATTATATTTTCCCATTTCCTCTCTGTATCTCCTCCTGGTTGATAAATGGCAATGTGTTTTTTGCTTTTTTTCAGGAGCGTAGGGTGGTAGCTCTCCAAGAACTTGTTCGACTCCTACGGTCTGGAGGAAAGGCGCTTATTTATGTCTGGGCAATGGAACAAGAATATAATAAGCAGAAGTCCAAGTATCTTAGAGGAAACAGAATTGGCCAAGAAGAGAAAGAAGAGATTAATAGTGATACCTCACTACGAGGGCTGCAGATGACAGACGTGGGCAATCAAGACTTGGCATCTTCTTCTGTGTCTCCTGTTAATGACTTTCAGGAGGGAAGATGTAATTCAAAGAAAGTTACTAATTCTGAGTTGCCTATTCATACCAACAGGACTTCTTTTCATTCTCAAGATGTACTGGTTCCTTGGCACCTCAAGGGAAACCCATGTAAAGACAAACCTGTTGAGCCAATTGGTCCAGTTGGATCCCATGACCCAAGTCCTGTGTTTCATCGTTACTACCATGTATTCTGCGAGGGAGAATTAGAAGCTGCCTGCCAGACTTTGGGTAATGTCAGCATTCTGCAAAGCTACTATGATCAGGGAAACTGGTGTGTGATTCTTCAGAAGGTTTAACTATTTATGTGAACATATCATATATAGAGAAGAAATATTCCGTTGTTTTTTTTAGTGGGAGACTAAATTAATTGTCCTTTTAATTAGAGAGAAGACTTGTGCAAAAAGTACTAAAGGAGACTCCTGAGAGAAATTTGGAAGTTAAGACTAGTTGGGAAACATTCAGTCTGCTACTGTTGGCTGACCACCATAATGCAGGCCCCTTATACATCTCTACTGAGGATGGTTTTTAAAAGTGATTACAGGACCAGGTGGTGGTACAACTGTAATACAACTGGACTCACGTGGAAAAGGTCCTGGGTTTGTATCCCAAGACCTCTCTGAGCATGCGAGGCACATGCATGCTCTTGATCCAGACTGACTGAGATTGAGGTGGATCATGAAGACGCTGTTTGGGGTACCTGTCTGTCTCTCTCATGGAAGAAAGAAATAAACTTTTTTTTAAAAAAAGTGATTGAAGTGGTTTTGTGAATACAGCATTTTGAAGAAACATTGTTACTAAATGAACCAAATCATATTGGATCTTAGTGATGAAATTATACAACTTTTTAACAAAGAACATATCTCCAGTCAGCAGAAAATGGTCTGAAGTTTTATCTATGACTGTCACTCCATAAAAATTGTAGAGTATAACCACTTTATTACCATACCTTACTGACAAAAGGCTTCACACATAGTGGGTACTAAAATTTTAGTCAACCGCATAATACCCAAGGAGTAGGAACTCCATTCAGCAAATACTTAGGAACCCCTACCATGTGCTAGTTGCTATGTTAAGTACTGAGAATGGAATAGTAAGAAAAAAAAAAAAAAAAAGCAATTGCCTGATGGAGCTTCTAAAAGAGAAAACAGACAAGCAAATAAATAAATAGATACTATGTGCCCAATAATGACAAGTACCATGAAAAATATGAAACAGGAGTAAAGGTTTTATTTTTAAGTTGCTAAAATAACTACTAATCCTCATTGTTAATTTATTAGCAATAGGGTGGGTGCGCTTGCCAGAAAGACAAGAGACAAAGAGACAGAAAGCGAGAAATCACCCTTCCCAGGGCAGATGGCCACACCACTATCCCTTCTCCATTCTTCTCTCGGGATCTTGGGCACGCATGCACATGCCTCCAGCTTGAGTTTAAGCCACTGGGTCCATGACTCGATCCGTGGCCGACTCCGTGAGAGTCTAGCAATATAGCCATTACACCAACTGCTGGTCCCAGAGTTAGTTGGTATTTCTAACTCATTGATCTATGTGATAAAGATGACCCAAATAATGCTCCTTTTACTCTTTACTTAAATTACAAAAATTTGAATGCTGTTAGTCAGACCTAACTATACCTTCATAGCCAAAGATGTGGTGTCATCATTAGTCAGTATTTCTAGTTTATTTGTAGTTTGCCCCAACCCAGGGGTAATCAGGGGTTTTTGTTTTTGTTTTGTAAATCTATACAATATTGCATAGTAACCTGGTTCATTTACCACTTAGGTCAAGTTTCCAGGAGGAACAAAGGTAGAACATTAACCATATGTCAAATTATGGAAAGAAAGGCTTAAGTTTTGGGGTTTTTTTTGGTTTTGTTTTGTTTTTGTTTTTGTTTTTTTCGTGTGTGTGAGGGATTTTTCCTATAGGGTGCGTGCGCTCGCCAGAAAGACCAAGAGACAGAAAGCAAGGAATCATTCTGTGGGGAATGGCCATGCCACAATCCCTTCTCCTCCATTCTCCTCTTGGAATCTTGGGTGCACACGTACCCGGTGTGCGTTTAAGCCACTGGGTCCGGGACTCAAACCACCATTGACCACATGGGAGTCCAGCGACATAGACATTATGCCAGCTGTTGGCCCCAAGTTGTTTTTTGTTTTGTTTTGTTTTTAACAACCCTTTATTCCAAGCATGCATTCCTTTTTTTTTTCTTTTTTGAGAGGTTTTTGCTATAGGGCGCATGCACTCACCAGACAGACAGAGAGACAGAGAGACAGAAAGTGAGAAATCAACCCCCAAGGGGGATGGCCATGCCGCAATCCCTTCTCCATTCTCCTCTTGGGATCTTGGGCATGCACGCACACGCACACGCACCTGGCGTGAGTTTTAAGCCACCGGCACCTGGCATGAGTTTTAAGCCACCGGGTCCGGGACTCGAACCACGGTCGACCATGTGGGAGTCCAGCAACATAGCCATTATGCTAACTGCTGGTCCTAGCATGCATTCCTTTTGTTAGTAAAACTCCAGACTGTCTTAAAGAAAAATTGCTCTCTGAATTATGGCTACCTAGACAATTAAATATCTTGCTATTAATTTTAGTGATGTTTACTTTTCAAACATCAAGCTTCCAGAAACATGTCACTACATGTCAGTAATAAGTCTTAAATGAGATGATATGATTGTTTCTGTCATAGAAATGCAATGTAAGATCCAGATGTACTCTTCTCATCAGATGAATTTATAAGCTTCCTGATATGGGAAGAGAGAAAATAGTGTTAAAATTGTTAATCTCTGATTCAAACTCTGGGACTTTACATCAAAATTTGAAGTTCAAATCATGCTGTTAAAAATTTTTTAGGGGGACCAGCAGGTGACATGGTGGTTATGGTGCTGAACACTCTCACATGGCCAAACACGGTTTGAGTCCTGGACCTGGTGGCTTACTTTCTCACTTTCCCTCTCGCTCTGTGTTTCTCTCTGGCCGAATTAAAATAAATGAATGAATAAATAAAAATAAATAATTCTTTAAAAAAAATTTTTAAAGTTGTTGCCATAGGGTATATGCACTTGCCAGAGAGACAGTGAGACAAAGAGAGAAATCACTCCCCAGAGGAGATGGCAGTCCCTTCCCCATTCTCCTACTGGGATTTTGGACACACATGCATACTTGCCTGGAGTGATTTTTCCAACTACCAAGTCTGGAACTTGAACGTAGTTGACCATGCAGGAGTCCAGCGCCTTAACTATCATGCCACCTGCTGGCCCCCATGATATTAAATTTTAAAATTTAGCTAAAATAGATTATTTTCTAGAAACATGCAAAATACCAAAATTGACTTACAAAGGGAGAAAAAATGGAAGGTATTGAAAAATAGCATAGGGATCAGCTGGTGGCATGGTTGTTAAGGTGGGTGGATCCCACATGGCCTACCATGTACCCCTACTGCAGCTCAAAAAATATGCGGAGGCATGAACTTGCACAAAATCTCAAAAGTGGGACCACCAGATAGCGTAATGGCTATGTTGCTGGACTCCCATGTAGTCAACTGCGGTTTGAGTCCCGGACCCGGTGACTTAAACTCACGCCAGGTGCGTGTGCGTGCGTGCCCAAGATCCTGAGAGGAGAATGGAGGAGAAGGGATTGTGGTGTGGCCATCCCCCCTGGGGGGTGATTTCTCGCTTTCTGTCTCTCTCTCTGTCTGTGTGGTGAGCGCACGCACCCTACAGCAAAAACCTCTCAAAAAAAAAAAAAAATCTCAAAAGGAAAGAGGAATGGAGGAGAAGAGTTTGTGGCATGACCATGTGCCATAAGGGTGCATACTCACATCGCCTCTGTCTCTCTCCAGCAAGGATATGTGCCCTCTGGCAAAATTTAAGAAGGAAAGAAGGAAAAGAAAGGAAGGAAAGAAAAGTAAGGAAGGGCGTGAGGAAAGGAGAAAAATAATATACAAATTCAGAACCTGTCTCTAAAATCAGGTTTCCTGCAAGTTGGATTTCATTTATTTATTTTAATATATTTTATTCTGAAAGTTCTATTTCAGATCTATTAGCTGTGGGGCTTTGGACAAATTCATTAACTTTCTATGTTGTGAGATTGGAAGAGTGTTATGAAAATTAACTGAAATCATACTTGTATAGGTCATAAGATAATATAAGCATATGATAAGCATTTGGGAAATGCCCCCAAAGAAGGCCCAGAGGAGTTAAAGATATTAAGCAACATCAAATCTAATTTGTTAATTGTGTAATAAATAAAAATCTCTGTTCTTACCAATGTTTCTGTTATTATTTTTTTATTTGCTATAGGGAATGTGAGTGAAAGAGAGAGAAAGTGAAAAACAAGCTGCCATGTCCAGGACTCAGACTGTGGTCAGCCACGTGGGAGTCCAGCGCCTCAGTCACCACACCACCTGCTGGCACTGGAATCTTGAATGGGGTTGGCTGCTTCTCTCTGCTGCTTCTTAGGAAGCTAGGAGAAAGCACAAGGACAGTTTTCCCCACCTTTTCTGGCAGTGACCGCAAAAATGCGGGGCTTGCCTGGGGGTGGGGGACTCAACAGTGAAACAGTTGGGAGAAATGAATTTTCTTGTGCTAACTCCAGTTTGCCCAGTTTCCTAGAGAGGAAACTGAAGAAGGCTGGCTGCTTCTTCCTGCAGCTGGTTTGGGAATAGGATAAACTGGAATTAGCACAAGAAAGGTAGTTTAGTCCACCCTTTTCATCATGACTGGAGGAATGGGGGGAGGGGGGCTGCAGGGGTAGGAAGAGGGTTCAAAGGAAGAAAAAGCACCCTGACCCAGTCTCCTAACTGGCCTGGGGTCTTAAGTGGGAGTATGCTAATTTTCTGTGCTGGGGCTGGGAAACAGGATAAAGTGGAATTAGCATGAGAACGGGAGATTTACCTACATTTTCAATTTGACTGCAAAAATAGGGGGCTGCAGGAGTGAGGAGGGACGTTATAATGGTCAGAGGATGCCAGGCCCCCACTCCCTAACTGGGAGGAGGCTACTTCTCTTTGTTCCTCATCGGGAAATGGGGTAAAGTGGAATCAGCTGAGAAAAGGGAGTTCGCGCCATCTTCTTCCCTGTGACCGCAGGAGTAAGGAAAATGCTTTAATTGAGGGAGACAAACAAGACAGCAAAAAACCCTGACCACTCACCCCCTAACTGGGCTGTCATCACGAGAGTGAGTATGCCAATACCCTCTGCCCCTAGTTGGCAAATACGGTAAACCGAAATTAGCACGAGAAAGGTAGTTTTACCCACTTTTTCACTATGAAAGCAGGAATAGGGGGCTACAGTATTGAGGCTAATTTAAAAGGGCAAAAAGTGCCCTGACTCCACCCCATAAGTTGGCTGGAGTCGAGTAGGAAGAGGCTGCTTCCCTTTGCTCCCAGTTGGGAAACCGGATAAACTGGAATTAGCACAAGAACGATAGTTGTACCCACCCCTCCACTGTGACTGCAGGGTTAGGGGCTGCAGTGGTGAGGAGGCTGACTTTCCTGGGCCCCACCCCCTCAGTGGGCTAAGGTCTTGAACGGGTGGTGGCTGCTTCTCTCCTTGTAGGGATGGTAAACTGGAATTAGCAAACGAAAACAGCTTTCCGCACCTTTTCATATTGACGGCAGGAACGGAGAGCTGGTCTCAGGGGTCTCCAAGAATTAGGGGGTGCTTGTTTAAATGGAGAACTAGCAGCTCTTACACCATCTCTAACAGTGTGTGTGTGTGTGTGTGTGTTTCTGAGAGGTTTCCACAATAGGGTGTGTGCGCTCGCCAGAAAGACAGAGACAGAGAGACAGAAGGCAATAAATCACCCCTCAGGGGAGATGGCCACGCTGCAATCCCTTTTCCTCCATTCTCCTCTTGGGATCTTGGGCGCGCACACACACATGCCCGGCATGAGTTCAAGCCACTGGGTCTGGGACTCAAACCACGGTCGACTACATGGGAGTCCAGCAACATAGCCATTACACCATCTGCTTGTCCCTGGGCTGGGTTCTTGAATGGGACAAGGCTGCTTTTCTCTGCTCCTTTTTAGCAAACTGGGTAAAGTGTAAAAATTACCAGAAGAAAGATCCTTTTCGGTATGACTGTAGGAATTGGGGGCTGGTCTCAGGGGGAGTTAGATGAGTTTTGAAAGATATACTTAGTCATACTTTCATCACCACAACAAAGATAGAGAACATTTGCATCGTCCTCAAAAGTTGCTTCCTGCCTCTGTCAATCAGTCCCAACCACCTGAGGCAATGACCGCCCTATTTTTCTGTTGGTATTTTTGCTTCTCTCAGAATTTCATATAACCAGAATCATGTGCTTAGTAGACTTTATGTCTGGACTTTTTTTTCTTTTTTTTACTCTGAAAAATGCTTTTGAGATTCACTCATGCTCTTGTGCTTTTCAGTAGCTTTTTCCTTTTTTTATTAGTTAAAAGTATTCAGTTATGTAGATATATCACTATTTGTTTATCCATTCACTTGCTTCAATTGTTTCAATTTTAGAACTAGTAACTTTAAAAAAAAAAGCTGTTATGTACATTTGAGACCACATTTTTTTGTATGGACATATGTTTTCATTTCTCTTGGGTAAATACCTGAATGTTGGATTGCTGGTTATGCAGTAAATGTATGCTTCACTCTGTAAGACATAGCCAAACTATTTTCCTAGGTGGTTGTATCAGTTTGCAGTTTCATCAGCAGTGTTTGAGAGTTTTGATTACACTACATCCTTGCCCACGTTTGGAAGCAGCAGTTTTTAAAATATTAACCATTTTAGTGGGTATGTAATGATATATTTTTGTATTTTAAATTTCCATTTCCCTAAAGACCAGTGATTTTAGGTTTTTTTTTTTTTGAGAGGTTTTTGCTATAGGGTGTGTGCGCTCGCCAGACAGACAGAGAGAGACAGAGAGACAGAAAGTGAGAAATCACCCCCCAGGGGGGATGGCCACACCACAATCCCTTCTCCTCCATTCTCCTCTCGGGATCTTGGGCACGCACGCACACGCACCTGGCGTGAGTTTAAGTCACCGGGTCCGGGACTCAAACCGCAGTTGACTACATGGGAGTCCAGTGACATAGCCATTACACTAACTGCTGGTCCCGATTTTAGGTATTTTAAGATGTGCTTATTTGTCATTTGTATAATTTTTTTGGTGAAGTGTCTGGCCAAATATTTGGTCATTTTTTAAGTTGTCTTTCTCTTTTTTTGAAAGATTTTTACTATAGGATGCACACACTCACTGGAGAGACAGAGACAGAAAGCAAGAAATCACCCCTGGGGAAATGGCCTTACCACCATCCCTTCTTTTCAATTTTCCCTTAGGATTTTGGGCACACATGCATACACACTTGACATGAATTTCAAGCCACAGAATCCAGGACTGGAGCCATGGTCGACAACCTGGGCGTCCAGTGCCTTAACCATTATGTCACCTGCTGGCCTCTTTAGTTGACTTTCAATGAGTTATACAAGTATATATATTTTAGATACAACTGCATTGGGTGTTTTATCTGAGACTCATGATTCTGTAGTTTGGAAAGTCCAAAAACATGATGTGGGCATCTGTCTGGCTCCAGTGAGGGCCACTTGCTGCTTCACCACACAATGGAAAGTCCAGCTGGCATGAACAATAAGAGAGACACATGCTTGCACCTGACTTGCTTCACAGCCTGCTCTTGGGGGAACTGATTGGTGATAACTTGTTCCCTCCCAGGATGTGGCATTAGTCTATTCATGACAAATCTGCCCCATGTCCCAAACACTTACCACTAGGCCCCACCTCTTGACACCAATGTATTGGTGTCAAGTTTCAACATGAGTTTCAAGGGAGATACTCACATTACAGCAGGTGGTGAGCATTTTGAATTGACAAGTGGCATACTATTAAATTATATTCTAAGAGGGGTACTCTGACTGCTGTTGAGATCAAACAGTAAGAAGATTGGGAGGAAGTGGGGTGGCTGGGCTTCTGTCATAATAAAGATGAGATATGATGATTGGCTGCAACAGCATGGTAGTAGTGGAGGGCATAAGAAATTGGCTTTTGGGGGACCAGCAGGTGGCATAATGGTTATGTCGCTGGACTCCCACATAGTCGACTGCGGTTTGAGTCTTGGACCCAGTGACTTAAAACTCATGCCAGGTGTGTGTGTTCATGCCAGGCATGTGTGTGTACGTGCCCAAAACCCCAAGAGGAGAATGAAGGAGAAGAGATTGCAGTGTGACCATCCCACTGAGGGGGTTGTAATTTCTCACTTTATGTCTTTTCTTTGTCTCTCTCTCTGCCTCTCCGGTGAGTGCACGCCCCCTATAGTAAAAATCTTTCTAAAAAGAAAAAAAAGAAATTGGCTTTTGGATATAAAATTTGAATGTATTTCCAAAAATCAAAGTTTCTGATGGGTTGGATATGGGATGTGAGAGTACAGACGGTATCGCTTCTCTGTAGTTTTTAGTGTCTATCCTATGGGGCTGTCTTCTTTTCAAGTGCAATTTTGGAGTTTTCTTTCCTGCCTTGCTTTCAGGGATGGATCCCCCAGCTGCTGCTGTTAGACTGCTATAATAACAATACTGTAGATGGTACGACTTAACCCACAAACATTAAATTTCTCATAGTTCCGGAGGCTGGGATGGCCAAGGTCAGGGTTCTGGAAGGCATGGTGGCTAGGGTCTGCTTTCTGATTCATAAATTACCTTGCTGTGTCTTCACATGGTAGAAAGAGGGTGGGAGAGCTGCCGGGGGTCCTCTTTATAAAGGCACTAATCCCGTTCATGAGGGCCCCACCGTCATGACCTAAATGCCTCTAAAGGCTCCAACTCTAAATATCTTCATATTGAGGGTTAAGGGTCAACATCTAAATTTTGGGAGGACACAGATATTCAATCCGTAGCGGCTGCCCTGAGCAAATCTTCCTGGTAGTACATCTGCAAACGTACCCAGCTATTACTCTGCGGTCAGACCTTCCTCATACTGCTGAGCAGCTAGATGTTTGGTCAGTGTGTGAAAATGGAGACAGGATGAAGCGAGGATTGCGGTCATAAATCCCCTTTGGGGCCATTAGATGGAGACATACAAACGCCTAGGGCTTCTAGCTCATCCTAAGCAATAGAAAGGCAGGTGATTGATGGCACTTTATTTTCTGTAAATCGCCGAAGATAAAATGCTTCCCTGAGAACAGCCAGGCAAGCATGAGCATAACCTTCAAATGCCCTTTGCAGCAAGCAAAGAGGGGATAAATGGTGATAAAAAAAAGGGAGTTAAGAGCTTTATTGTCGCATTTACCTTCTTATGTGACCCTATCTACAGGTCTCAAACAAACTGAAGAACAAGTGTGGAAGAGTAAGAGTGTAGTCTCATTGTGTTCACTCTTGCCAAAGCAATCGGAGTTTGTTATTGATTGAAATGGTGAATACAGTTTTTAAGAATGTCCACTCTGGCTTTGGTAGTTTTTAGTAAGAAAAACAGGGCATTTGAGGGAATAAAAACCTTTAAAATAAATGCTGTTTTAAAGGATCAGGAAGAACTAAGAGAGAAAGCATTCTTAACCTGCAATCCATGAATAAACTTTAAAGGGTTTGTCAGTGGGACCAGCAGTTAACGTAATGGCTATGTCACTGGACTCCCACGTAATCGACGGCAGCTTGAGTCCTGGACCCAGTGGCTTAACTCACGCTGGGCGCGTGTGCGTGTGTGCCCAAGATCCCGAGAGGAGAATGGAGGAGAAGGGAGGTGATTTCTCGCTTTCTATCTCTCTATCTCTCTCTGTCTGACTGGCGAGTGCACGTGCCCTATAGCAAAAAACAAAAACAAAAACAAAAAAACTCTCCAAAAAATAAAAAAGGGTTTGTCAGTGACCCACAGTTTCATACAAAACTTTTATTTTTGAGCAGTTTTTGCTATAGGGCACGTGCGCTTGCCAGAAAGACAGAGAGAGACAGAGAGAGAGATAGAAAAAGAGAAATCACCCTCCAGGAGGGATGGCTATGCTGTAATCCCTTCTCCTCCATTCCCCTCTTGGGATCTTGGGCACGCACACACACACACCCGGCGTGAGTTTAAGCCACTGGGTCCGGGACTCGATCCGCGGTCAACTATGTGGGATCTAGGGGGGAGTCAACCAACATAGCCATTACACCAACTGCTGGTCCCTATACAAAACTTTTTGTGCAAGGGCATCATATGTACACCTTCCTTATTAGAGGTTTTTTTTGTTTTGTTTTGTTTTGTTTTTTACCGAATTTGCGGTATTCAGTTGTAGTGACAGAAAAATCGACTGACTCACTGTGCATTGGAGAAAGGGAAGTAATCAGAGCTTTGAGGCCTATTGGACCAGACTCAGAACTGACATTCATTCTAGGAGGCTCAAAACATTGCTATGGCCTTCAGTCAGAACAGGAACTTGTGCAGATCAGGTGATCCGTGGAGTTTTAGCTAAGATTTCTCTCACAGTTGTACTAGTAGGTCCCTCAAAACACATTGTGTTTATCTTCTCCAGTCCTAAAGTGAGTAACTGGATCGTGCATACTGAGCAACTGGCAGAATCCCTGCCCTGGTTCCCTGAACTGGGGACTGTTGGCTCTTGTAGAATAGGCCAGGTGGAAGCCACCAGAACTACCGTCATAACGAAAATAGTAAATCAAAAGTGATACCACATTCCTGGAGAGAATACCGAAATTAGTGCCTCCCCTGAAGATGCAGAGGTGCAGGTTCTTGAGGGATGCAGGGGTAGTGATTCCCATCACATCCCACTTCAGCTTATCTTTGTGACTTGTAGGAACAGATGGATCTTGGAAAGTGGCAGTGGATTATTGTAAACTTAGCCAGGTGGTGACGCTGGTTGCACATGCTGTTTCAGGTGTGGTTTAATTGCTTGAGCAAATGAATACCTCCCCATTAAGCTGGTATGCAGTTAAATTAAGTAGCAAAATATATTTTCAATTTATTTGACTTTTTCTTAAATTACACTTCCTAAACACTGTATTACTTGAGTAGTTCAAAATATATAATTACATAGATCTTTTAGTAACAAAGAACAAGCCAGGTTTGGGTTCTTGATCTGTATTTGAATGCAAAGCATAGGTCTTTAACGATGCCAAATTGTGATTTACTTAGTAGCAACTCCTCAAGGCTTTCTAGAAGGTATGCCCTCGTAATTAGGTGTTATAGCAACATAGCCATTACGCTAACTGCTGTTCCCCTGTTTTGGAATTTTATGCTGGGAAGTAGTGATGCCTAGTGGGTGGTGACTGGATTGTGGTGAGGAAGTCAACACTCTCGTGAATGGATTGATAATGTCCCTTGAGACCCAGTGAGTTTGAGACATTAATTCTTAAAAGAGCTGGCTGTTATAAACGACAGAGCGGGCAGAAGCTTTCTCTCCATGCACTTGCCATCCTCTGTGCTCCCATCAGTCATGCTGTGGTCCTAGGCCTTTGGACTTTCCAGCCAACAAAATCATGAATTTGTAGATAAACCTCTATCTTCATTATAAAATCACTGAGGCTCAGGTATTTCTTTTAATGATGTGAAAATAGGCCAAGACACTCAAAGAGTAGGACTGTGAATTGATTCTGTCTTACGCTGTTCACAATCACTTCATGTATTATAAGCCATCAAGTCTTGCTGACTCCTTTTTTTTTTAGGGGTTGTTGCTATAGGGCGCATGCGCTTGCCAGAAAGACAGAGACAGAGAGACAGAGAGACAGAAAGTGAGAAATCACCCCCCAGGGGAGATGGCCACGCCGCAATCCCTTCTCCTCCATTCTCCTCTTGGGATCTTGGGCACACACGCACACGTGCCAGGTGTGAGTTTAAGCCACTGGGTCAGGGACTCGAACTGTGGTCGGCTACATGGGAGTTTAGTGACATAGCTAACTGCTGGTCCGGACTCCTAATTTTTTTAAGAATTAATTTATTTAATTTTTTAAATTCATTCATTAATTTTTTTAAATGTAAGAATCATTTTATTTAATTTTATTTATTCATTTATTCATTTTTAAAAATTTGATTTGACTAGGCACACACACACACACACACATACAGAAAGTGAGAAAGCAAGCCACCAGGTCTGAGACTTGAACTGTGGTCAGCCATGTGGGAATGTCCAGCACCTCATCCACCACACCACCTGCTGGTTCCTAGTGATTCCTAAATATTTCATGTACTGATTCCTCTCACCTCAAACCCCACCTCTGTGATTTTCTTCATTGCTACCAAAATGAGTTTTATAAAATCTGAAGCTGTCTCTCCCTAACTGAGCTGACAGTAGCTTCTAATTCTTAGCAATGAAACTCCGAGTCCTGTAAGTATATAGAAAATGTAACACATTATAACAATCCTGTGCTACACTGCCGGTCTTAAGTCTCTCTGCTCCCCACAATAAATTTGCCCTTCCCATGCCTGCTCACACTGCATCATTTATTGATCCTTGTTCTTCCTACTCCTGACTAGTTCTTCCCTATTATTTTATCATATTCAGTCTTACCCATTATCTAAGACTCATTTAAATTTTAATCTCTTTCATAAAGCTTTTTCTCATTCCTCAGATGAAAACATTTCTCTTCTGATTTCCAAAGAATTTTATTAGACTGATCTTTTATTTTTAATTCCTTTGGGTCTTTTTATATTCAATTGTGCTTCTAAATTATCTTTATTTTAGAATACTGGCTTCCTTAAGAAAAGAGCCCTGTGGGGCCAGCAGATGGCATAGTGGTTATGTCCCACATGGCCAACTGCAATTCGAGTCCTGGACTAGTAGCTTGAAAAATCATAGTCGGCACGTGTATGTACGTGCCCAGGATCCCAGGCAGAAACTAGGGGAAGAAGGGATTGCAGCTGGCCATCTCCCTGGGGAGGGATTTCTCACTTTTCCTCTCTCTATCTCTGTCTTTGTCTCTCTCAGCGCAGGTGTCCTAAGGCAAAAACCTCTTTTTTTTTTTTTTTTTAAAAAGAGCCTTGCTTATACGTAGCAGTGAATCGATAATTTTATGTTGAAAGAATGTCGTAAGTTTATTAGAACTAAAGTTTGGTAGGAAAATATTGATAAATTTGATATCTATTATACTTTAATAGATACAAGTTTAATTATCTTCCAAGAAACTCACAAACGTGTAAAACACATCATAATCTGGTATGATAGAGGTGAAGTAATAGGATAATCATGCCGTATTGATTTTAAAGGAGATACATTGTTCATCTTATTGTTTGCATATTCATTGGTTTATTCAATACTCAACAAATGATTACTGAATGCCTGCTCTATGCTGAGCACTGGGCTGGTACCCCATAATGCTCTGGCATATAATACCGATCTGGCCTGTGCTTGCAGTACTGTGAGAAGAAAAACAATAAACAAGCTAATATGCAAATAATATGTAATTATAAATTCCAGTATGTGCTTCCAAGGAATAAAATAGATTTGTTGGTAGAGAATAAAAGTAGGAGAGCTCCTGCATAATGATGAGGCTACCCCCCAAAATGCATTTTTAATTTAAAGACTGACTTCTGTCCTGCTGGCAGATTCTCCATTTCTTTCTTGGATTGTTCACTTTGGTAATTCCAGCTGCCATGTAAAGAGACCACGTGAATAGAAACTGAGGGCACCCTTTGGCCAATAGTCTATGAGGAACTGAGGCCACAACCCATGTGTGTTTCATTTATGTGTGTGTGTGGGGGGGGGCGCATGCGTGCACATGCAGGCTGTGTTTTTGTTTTTGTTTTTTAATAGTGTCTTGCTATGTTGCGATTTTCCTTTCAGATAGGGGCTTGTAGTGTTGCCCGTGCTGGTCAGGAGCTCATGATCCTTCTGACTCGGCCTCCCAAGTAATTCAGACTACAGGTACCTGACATCACTCCGGCTTTTTAGAGTAGGCCAGAAATCATATTGGGGACTCCTATGTGGCCTAGGCCTGCCAAGCAGCAGTGTCCAGCATGTGTTACCATGGCTGGGCCTGTGTTTCACTTTTAACCAGAGTAACTTACATAAAAGAGTTCGAAATATTCCACTTACAACAGAAACTTTTATGATTTTGTAATTCATTCATATATATATATGTGTTTGTATATATATGTGTATGTATATATATATGTATATACATATATATATATGAAATCAGTTATTTAATTAGGTTCTTGGCAAGAAATGTAGAACTTCAATTTGTGAGGATAAACTCCGTTTGTGAGGACAAACACAGATTACAGATAATCCTGAAGCTGAGAAACAGCTTTGATTTTTGTTAAAATTTGGGAGTCCACAGCTTTCTGATCAACCTGTAATCTCGTATTTCTCCTTCTCTATGTTGAAGATCACCTCCCTGGTGTCTGAGCTTCCACAGCTTCTTTTTTTTTTTTAATTAATTAATTTATTTATTTTGGAGAGGTTTTTGCTATAGGGTGTGTGCGCTTGCCAGAAAGGCAGAGAGAGAAAGAAAGTGAGAAATCACCCCCTGGGGAGTGGCCATGCCACAATCCCTTCTCCTCCATTCTCCTCTCAGGATCTTGGGCACACATGCACATGCACCCCACGTGAGTTTAAGCCACCGGGTCTGGGACTCAAACTGTGGTCAAGTACATGGGAGTCCAGTGACATAGCCATTATGCCACCTGCTGGTCCCTGCTTCTTTTTCTTGAAGTAAGCATCGTTAAGGTGTTTTGCGCTTTTTACTTTGCTAATACCAGTTTTCATGGAGGTGGCAATGGCAAATTTCTGGTGTGTTCTATGCAGTGGAATTTGAATGAGGACAGGGGTTCAGTCACAATCAGAAAGCCACTGCTCAGCTGCTTCAGGAAAACCACTGTCTTGCCTCTGTGGCGTCCAGTGAGGATGATCAGAATGGTCCGAGAGTGATGCTGGCTCGCGGCTCTTTCACAGGTTAAATAAAGGTTTTTTTTGCCGTGGCTCAACAGCTTTTGAGGCACATCTTCTGTAGGATAATACCTAGGCATTTTGTGCAGTTAAACCACCCAGGTACCCCCATTCTTGTCTCCACCAATTGGTTTTGTGATAGAGCTAAGAATCTGCTCCTTTTTCTTTTCGATCCTGGATTTAGTGGCTGAGTATTTCCTCTTGTACATGACCTTTCTGGAATCCATGGCAGACTGGGAGTATCTGCCGATGCCCCAGACTAGGACAGGGTTTCGGCTGCAATGGGGCTTCCCCTTCTTGGGCTTTTTAACCTTGGGGTCACCTTTTTTAACCTTGCCACTGGCATCAGCCTTCTTGGCTTCAGGTTTCTCCTCCTTAGTATCCTGCTTCGCAGCTTTTTCACCTGCCTTCTTGTACAGTGGGAAAGAGAACTAAGCTCTCTGCTTCTGGTCTACAAGCAATCATGGGAGGTTTGATCTGATTTTGTAATTAATTTCTAACCCTATAGCATTTGTAACCAGAGAACGTTGTCAATGCTGTTTCTACTTTTTATTATTTATGGAGGCTTGATTTGTGGCCTAATATATTGCAAGTTTTTGTGAATGTCTAAACATTTGAAAAGATGTTGGGCCAGCTGATGGTGTGGTGGATATCACAAGGCCGACTGTGCGGTTTGAGTCCTGGACCTTGTGCTTGAGAAACGTGCAGGACACGTGTGTGTGCCAAAGTTGTGAGAGGAGAGGTGGAGGAGGAGAGCTGGTGGTGTGGCCATCACCCTCCCCTCCAGGGGTGCTTTCTCACATGCCTCTCACTCTGTGTCTCTCTGTCTCTGGGACATGTGCTCACTAGAAAAATAGGAGAAAATTGATGTTTATTTGGAAGGTAGAAACTTAGATCAGATCTTCTTTATTATTATTTTTGAACTCTCTTTCTTTTCTATCCAAATTTGATTAAAGCCATTCCCTCTTTCTATATACCAAGATTACTGAGACATCAATATCATTAAATATGGCCTGTTTAAAAGTTGTCCTCTATGTAAGTCACGATTCCAACAAACGCACGGCACACTCAAATTAGGTAGGAAATGAAGAGTTTACAGAAGTATGGGTAAGGTTAAAGGAAGTCATCAGGAGAAAGCAGCAGTAGCCCATGGCTGATGACAGAAGGGAGCCATTACTCCCCTACACGTGCAGTGGCAAGGCCAGCAGTAGAAGGTAGTTACTGGAACCCTGAGAGAAGGACTGTGGGGAAGGGTTTCCTAACAAGAGCTGTGGCCTTTGATTGGAGGACACAGACAGTGCACCTGTAAGTGATATAGTTCAGAAGTCAGGGGTCTAAACACCTCTTCCCAGTCTTCTACCTGTGTCTCTCCTCGAGGGGAAACCAGGAAACAGAAGAGCCCAGCTGCTGTCATTCATAGCACCGAGTAGTGTTCAAAGCTGTAAGTGGATTTCCTCACAGCTACCTGATGATTCCTCCCTATTGGCCCTAAACCCTCAAATTTGATTAGCTCCCTACTTCTTTTTCCAAGAAACTAAAAGGCCTGGATCCCATCCTGAGAATGGAGAAAATACTTTTCAGAGAGATGCACACAGAATTAAGTAACTTATCAAAACCAGTAACTATAGGAATTATTATTATTACTAGCCAGACAAGTCCAAACTTCCTTAGAAGACACAGGATTTTTTTTTTTTTTTTTGAGAGGTTTTTGCTACAGGGCACGTGCGCTCACCAGAAAGACAGAGAGAGAGAGAGAGAGACAGAAAGCGAGAAATCACCCCCCAGTGGGGATAGCCATGCCGCAATCCCTTCTCCTCCATTCTCCTCTTGGGATCTTGGGCATGCATGCACACGTACCTGGCATGAGTTTAAGCCACTGGGTCTGGGACTCGAACTGTGGTCAGCTAAATGGGAGTTCAGCGCCATAGCCATTACGCTAACTAATGATCCCCAAGTCACAGGATTTTTGACCCCAGAATTGTGGCACAGGGGTAGTGCAGTGCCTGGAGTGCTCGAAGGCATCTAGAAGGTTGGAGTTTGCTTCCCAGATCGCCCTGTACTACTGGGTGAATGCATGCGTACCCTTGGTCCTGGCTGCCTGAGAAAGGATGAAGAGGATTGCAGTACCAGACCTGTTGCTTGTCTCTCTCTCTCTTTCATCAGAGGTGAATAAATGAACTTTTAAAAATTAAAAGGGAAACAAGAGGATTCTGAGGGGCAGGAGAAACAAAGACAGAAGTTCTTTGGGCTCTAAGTCAAGTAGTGATAGGGCCAGCCCATGGGCTAAAGAAACCAGAGCCCACATGGCCGACCTTGTAGTTCTAGTCGGTGGCTTGAAAAACCCACTGAGCACATGTACCTATGCCTGCCCCAAATCCCTGCAGGATGAAGAAATTGAGGAGAAGAGAATGTGGACCATGCCATGCTGGAGGGTACTTTGTCCCTCATCCTCCCTCTCTGGCAAGTATACACACCTTTTGGCAATGAATAGAATAAAGTCTATGTGCCAGCAGATGGTGCAGTTACATAGCTGGACTCCCACATGGCCAACCACGGTTCAAGTCTCATATTCAGTGGCTTGAAATTCATGTTAGGTGCATGTGCATGTGTATGGCCAAGATCCTGGGAGGAGAATGGAGGGGAAGGGATTGTGGCATGACCACCCCCCCCTCCCTCCCCCC
>NW_006159803.1:2261674-2269326 GCF_000334495.1 Tupaia belangeri chinensis | reverse complement strand
TTGGCTTTCTTGGCCCAAAGGCAAAACCCTCTCCAAAAAAAAAAAAAAAAAAGTCTAGTGGTGATCAAGAGGATAGAGTCTCTATTGTCTTAGAGTTTAGTGTCAATTACATACAAGTGCTTGTGCCATACAGTGTCCTGTCCTGTCTGCATACTTACGTAGGCAAGTAGAAATTTCCTTAAAGAAGGAAAAAAATCTATATGCCTCCAGTTATAAAACAATCTGCTTTATAAATCCTGTTTGATAAAGAAATAAACACAGTCTTTTTGTACTACACACAGTAAGACAGCATATTGTTAATACATTTGACTTAAAGAAGAAAATTTATGCCAAGTGGCAAGTGGCAGTTTCTGTCCGGGGTGGTGTTAAAATGATACCTTCCTCAAACTTTCAAGGTTGTGAAATTGGATGTTACCTAAGCCTTTTCCCATTGAAGCAGGTGGTATTTTTTTTTTTCCTAATTTGTGAAGAGATTTATTTTTTCCAGGTGGCTTTAGAACATTGCTTTAGTCCACTGAACAAAATGTCAGCAAAAAGTCTCTCAGGAGAAAAATTTGGTTTGAAAATCTGAGCCAAACGAGCTCCTCCAAAGTCCCTGGGAAATGAGAAATGCTCTAAGTGACCTCTCTGTTGCTCAGGAGAGAAATATAGAGCAAGCACACGTGTCACCATTCACAGGGAGGAGTTTGCACTGGCCACAGGCAGACATCTGGTCACCCCCTTACCTGCTGGTCTGGAAAACTGCCAGATGTGCTTTTCAAAGAGGCAACTTCCACAACTAGGGAGAAAATGTTCTTGGGCAGAAGGGCTGTGATCTGTGCGGGCCAAATAATGCTTTTTCCTCTATTAATTTTTAATTATTGTTGAATTACATTTTACATGGATAAAATGGTCCTTTGGAGGGTTTCCTACAATGTCCATATGGTATGTAATCACCTGAAGCAGTGTTTCACAAAATGCGGCCCTTTCCCACCTGCCGAAGAATTATCTGGCGGTACCTGAAGAAAGTCAAGTTTCCTAGAATACCTGAGGCTGGGGCCCTGTGGTATGCATTTTTTTTTTGGGAGAGGTTTTTGCTATAAGGCGCGTGTGCTTGCCAGACAGACAGAGAGAGACATAGAGACAGAAAGCGAGAAATCACCCCCCAGGGGGGATGGTCACACCGCAATCCCTTCTCCTCCATTCTCCTCTCGGGATCTTGGGCACGCACGCACACATGCCCAGCGTGAGTTTTAAGCCACCGGGTCCGGGACGTGAACCGCGGTCGACTACGTGGGAGTCCAGCGACATAGCCATTACGCTAACTGCTAGTCCCTGGTATTCATTTTTTAAAAGAATTCTTTTATTTAACTTTATTTATTTTATTTATTTTGATTTGAGCAGAGAGGGATAGAGTTAAAGAGAAAGAGCAAGTAAGAGAGGGAAAATGAGAAAGCAAGCTACCGTGTCTGGGACTCGAACTGCAGTTGGCCATGTGGGAGTACAACACCCTTAACTACCATGCCACCTGCCTGCCCCATAGTATGCATTTTTTAAAATTATTTTTAATTTTATTTACTCATTTTACTTATTTTATTTTTTATCAGAGAGACACAGAGAGAGAGACAAAGTGAGAAAGCAAGCCACCAGGTCACGGACTTGAACCATGGTTAGCCATGTGGGAATGTCCAATGCCTTAACCACCACACCACCTGCTGGTCCCCCATAGTATGCATTTTGACAGGCTTCCTGGGTGGCTTTTTTGTGCTCTTCTGTTGAAAGGGTGTTGATTCTATTTCCATTTAAATATTTCCAACAAGATTAACAGTGTCAGGAGACCTAGGGTAGGTTTATACCTTTGTCATTTTCCACCTGTGTGATCTTGGAAAAGAAACTCACATACACTGTCTGAACCAGAGTTCCTCATTTGTAATTTGGGAGTGATAAAGCCTCTATTACACAGTGCATAAGAAAGGTTAAAAAATTTACGGAAGAACTATGAAATTATAGAGACCTAAATAGATGATAATAGATTGTTACAACAACTGGAGATTATGTATGTGGGAAAGATTGGTATAGGAATTTCGAGGAAGGCTGTAATAACATTTGGTAAGAGAAATCAGAGAAGACTTCATGAAAGGGGTGGCATTTTGCTGGTCTTTGAAGAATGGTTAAAGATTTCAGTAAGCAGAAATGGTGTGGGGATTACAAAGAGATGAAAGTGGAGTCTGGTTTGACAAGAGCAGTGATTCTCTGCCTTGCTACACATCAGGATTACTTGGGAAGCCTTTTGAAAATGCAGAGGTCTGGGGCCAGCTCCATGGCACAGTGATGATGTGCTGCTCAAGAGAAGTCAGATCCCGGGGCCAACAAGTGGCGTGGTGGTTAAGGTGGTTTAACTCCTGGACCTCCTGGTGGCCTCCTTTCTCACTTTCTCTCTCTCTGGAGAGCACACGTGCCCTAAATTAAAACAATAATAATAACAATAATAAATAATAAAAATTAAATAAATAACACTTTAAAAAAGAGAGAGAAAAGGCAGATCCCTAACAGCCCAACACACACTGGGCATGTACGTTAGTGCTCAGGCTGTAGGATGGAGGAAAGGGATCGTGGTGTTGCCAGACACTGAGGAGGGTGCTCTCCGTCTCTCTTGCTCTCTCTAAGTGTGCACACATGGTTCTATCATTAAAAAAAATTAAAGGGAACCAGCAGTTAGCGTAATGGCTATGTCGCTGGACTCCCACGTAGTCGACCGCAGTTCATGTCCCGGACCCGGTGGCTTAAAACTCACGCCAGGCGCATGTGCGTGCATGCCCAAGATCCCGAGAGGAGAATGGAGAAGAGATTGCGGCGTGACCATCCCCCCTGGGGGGTGATTTCTCACTTTCTGTCTCTCTGTCTCTCTCTGTCTGGTGAGCGCACACACCCTATAGCTAAAAACCTCTCAAAAAAAAAAATTAAATACAGAAATTTCAGCCACACCCCAGGCAAATTTAAACTAAAGCAGCAATTCAGAAGATTAATCTAGATGGGGTAAATAAAGTATTGAGGCCTGAGGAGGGAAGGCAAAATGGTGCCAGGGTACCAGTTAGGAGGCAGGGTTGATGTGAAATGAATGATGAAAAGGACGATGGTGTTAGGGGGCAGCAGAGGGCATGGTAGTTAAAGTGTTGGATTCCCACATGACAAACTGTTTGAGTCCTGGACCTGGTGGCTTGAAACTCACACCAGGTGCATGTGCGTGCATGCCCAAAATCCCAAGAGGAGAAGGGAGAAGGGATTGCAGTGTGGCCATCCTCCCTGGGGGGCAGGGGTGATTTCTCACTTTCCCTCTCACTGTCTCTCGTAAGCACACATGCCCCATAACAAAAATCTCTAACAAAAAAAATGACAATGAGAAAGAAAAACATATAAACCTCTATTAGAAAAATAAGATTAGAGGGGTCACTAGGTGGTGTAGTGGTTAAGGTGCTGGATTCCCACATGGCTGACCATGGTCCAAGTCCCGGACCCAGTGGCTTGTAACTCAAGCTGGGTACATGTGTGTGTGTACCCAAAATCCCAAGAGGAGAATGGCACAGAAGGGATTGTGGCATGGCCATGCCTCCTGGGGCGTGATTTCTCACTTTCTCTCTCTCTGTATCTCTCTGTCTCTTCCGTGAGTGCATGTCTCCTATAGCAAAAATCTCTCTAAAAGAAAAATGAAATTAGGAAAATGAATTTCTGGGGCCAGATGGTGGCAAAGCAACAAAACACTACTCTGTGAAGCAGTCTCGTGAGAGAAGTTTCCTAGTTCATTCTGGAAATCTCCCTTCATATTCCAGGCATGGGCTTGCCCATGATCCAAGGCTGCCTGAAGGTTGGGGTGGATTGTGGCACTGAGATCCTTTGGGTTTGTGTGTGTGCTCTCTTTCTCTCTCTCAAGAAAAAAATGATAAATGAATAAACTTTTTTTAAAAAAATGAACTCTTTTATTTTTTTATTTTATTTTATTTTATTTTTTAAAGTTTGCTAGGGGGTTTGTGTGCTCACCAGAGAGAGATGGAGAGAGAGAGAGAAAGTGAGAAGTCATCTCCCAGGAGCACGGCCATGCCACAACCCCCTCCTTCATTCTCCTCTTGGGATTTTGGACATGAACATATGCACAGGTATCCAGTAAAATTTTCAAGCCACCAGGTCTGGGATTCAAACCGTACAGTTGGTCATGTGGGATCTAGTGCCTTAAACTTCATGCTAATGACTGGTCCCTTCAAATAATTTTTTTAAATTTTAAAACATTATTTATTTTATTTTTTATTATCATTATTCTTTAATTTGACCAGAGAGAGAGAGAGAGATACAGAGAGAGAGAGGGAAAGTGAGAAAACAAGCCACTCGGTCTGGGACTTGAATCGTGGTTCACCATGTGGGAGTCCAGCACCTTAACCACTAAGCCACCTGCTGGCCCCTTAATTTTTTAAAGGAAGATGTATGGGTTCATTCATCTTAGTGTTTGATTGCTAGGTTGAAAGTTAAACTTGGTGTCAAATACATTTTTTGGTTCCTTTACACTATAATAATTAATCTGTAACCTCCTAATTTAAAAAGATAAATCAGGCCAGCAGGTGGCATGGTGGTTAAGGTCCTGGACTTCCACATGGCCAATTGTGATTTGAGTCCCGGACCTGGCGGTTTGCTTTCTCACTTTTTCTCTCTCTGTCTCTGGTCAGCACATGTACCCTAAAGAAAATTTAAAAATTAATTAAATAACTTTTAAAAAAGATAAAACTTGTAGTATTCAGAAACTTGATGACTTATTGGCTTTTCCCCCCCTTTTCTTCCAATGGATTCAAGATTTCTAGTGCTTCTTAATTGTTTTCAATGTTTCATCAACATTGCTCAGATAACTATACTTCAGGAAGCTATTATTAATGTGAAAATTAAAGGTGATTTAACAGTTGTTTTAGTTTATTGTAAAAGTGTAAAAACTTGGCACCAGCAGATGGCATAGAGGTTACATTGCTGGACTCCCACATGGCCAACAGTGGTTCGAGTCCTGGACCCAGTGGCTTGAAACTTATGCTGGGCATGTGTGCATATGTGCCCAAGATCCCAGAGGAAAATGGGGAAGAAGGGAATGAAGTGTGACCATCCCCACTGGGGGGGAGGGGTTATTTCTCACTTTTCCTCTCAGTGTCTCTATTTCTCTCTCTCTCTCTATTTCTCTCTCTCTCTGTTTCTCTCTCTCTCTCTCTCTCTCGCCTGGTGAGTACACATACCCTAAGGCAAAAAAACTCTTGAAAAAAAGTATAAAAACTTACTAAGTTTTCCTTAAAGGGGCAGGGTATATATAACGTATAAGAGTTCCATTTGTCTTCCTGGTGGTAAATGAGCAACTTATCATGGTAGAGTTAAAAAGTAATTTGAGAAGTTTTTCTGAATCTTAAATACTGCAGGAAAGTTTTATTTGCTTAACTGATTTTGATAATGAGATGATAAGAAACTGAGGTGGTTGGGTAACAATGGGAAGGAAAGGAAAGCAATGCTTGTGGAAATCCTGTAAAAGACTTATCAACAAATTTGACAGGAGAGAGCAAGGGTGAAAGACAATACCTGTCTCCCCAAAATGTGTCAGAACTTGATCTCCAATGCAACAGTGTTGAGGGTGGTACCTCTGACAGGTAATTAAATCAGGAGGGCAGTGGGTTACTAGTGTTATCAAGAAAGTGAGTTAGTTATCTCAAAAGTAGGTTCCTGATTTTAAAAAATGAGTTTAGTAACCTGTGGGTGGCATGGTAGTTAAAGTGCTAGACTCCCACATGGCTGACCACAGTTCAAGTCCTGAACCTGGTGGCTTGAAGCTTATGCCAGGCGCATGTACGTACATGTCCAAAATCCTAGAAGAAGAATGGAGGAGAAGGGACTGCGGTGTGGCCATTCCCTCTTGAGGATTATTTCTCACTTTCCTCCTTTTCTCTCTCTGGCAAGTACATATGCCTTGTGGCAAAAGTCTAAAAAAATAGAGTTTAGCCTGTTCCCTCTCTCTCTCTTGCTCACATGTGTTCTCTTGCTCTTCTGCATTCTACCATGTGGTAGTGCAACAAGAAGCCCTCACCAGATACAGGCCCCTCAACCTTGGACTTCCAGCTTCCAGAACCGTAAGAAATAAATTTCTGTTCTTTATAAAATACCCAATTATAGGGAACCAGCAGTTAGCGTAATGGCTATGTCGCTGGACTCCCATGTAGTCGACCACGGTTCGCATCCCAGACCTGGTGGCTTAAAACTCACGCCGGGTGCGTGTGCGTGCGTGCCCAAGATCCTGAGAGGAGAATGGAGGAGAAGGGTTTGCAGCATGACCATCCCCCCTGGGGGGTGATTTCTCGCTTTCTGTCTCTCTGTCTCTCTCTGTCTGGCGAGCGCACGCGCCCTATAGCAAAAATATCTCTCTCAAAAAAATAAAACCCAATTATAGTGGCACAATATGGGCTAAGACAGTGTTATTGCAAGAACTCCAGATATTTGAAGGAGACTTTGGATATTGGGAAAGATAATTCTGATGTTAGTTACTCCTGAGGTGCCAACCTCCCCTTTTCATTTCCATTTCTTTCTCTTCTTTCTTGTTGGGCCTGGTAAAGAAGATAACCTCAAAGGTTACAATTTTATTGCCTGGAGGAGACTAAAACCAAGTTCGTATCTATTATAATTTAGCAACCTTATTTCAACATTTCTTTCCCAACAGCCTATAAATCTCTGTTTTTCACATATCCTGGAGACCTTATCTTTCAGATACTTCTTTTATTCATAGATTGAATAAAACTTTGATTTGTGCAAAAAAAGTAATTTTGTATGAATATTTTAGTTTCGTGGTATCTAGGTTTCAGTAACTCAAGCTGCAAATATAATCACATTTAGGAAGTGTGTTTTATGTAAGCTAGGTTATTGTTTATGAAGCAGTATCCCTGAGTCATAAATGTGCCTAGCCTTTGTCCGCTGTTGGTCTACAGTTCACTGATAGGAAGAAATTGCAAACTATCGTAGTTTTCTGGTCTGGGCCACCTTGGGTGACATGGTCATTGGCCTTCAGTGATGAGTGCTACAGAAGCAGAAAAAGGACTTTCTTTAAAAAAGGATTATTTTTCTATAATTTATTTATTTTTATTTGTTATTATTTTTAAAATTTGACCAGAGAGAGAGGCAAAGTGAAAAAGCAAGCCACCAGGACTTGAACTGTGGTGGGCCATGTGGGAGTCCAGTGCCTTAACCATTTCACCTGCCGGCCCCTTTGGGAGAGGACTTCTTTTTTTTTTTATTATTATTATTATCATCATAATCTTCTTAATATTACATTGGATTACATATTACTTTACATTGACTACCATTGCTTTTTCAAAAGGGAATGCCATGCATGTCAGTCAATACAGAGGCATCGATCTCCCCGCTTTATCATTCAGTCTTTTCCATGCATTTCCCAATAATTATTATTATTATAATTTTTTAAAACAGTCAATCACTATTTCTCATTTTGCTTGTTAAAAGACTTCACCCATCATGAAATACTTCCCAGACCAGTCCAGTTGAGAATACTATACACGTCATCTTCAACAGATAATAAACCATATCTGTTTCTCACTAACATCCCCTCTATTGTTCACTTTCTATCTTTCTCTATCCTCTTCTCTTTTTTTTTT
>NW_006159803.1:2251201-2261307 GCF_000334495.1 Tupaia belangeri chinensis | reverse complement strand
TTTTTACCTAACATTCATTCCCTGAGCATCATCACAGCGTACTAAATGTAATTTCCCATCTAGAATAGGGGAGAGGACTTCTTAACCCTTCTCTGGCACATACAATTTCTTAAACTTGTCTTTCTTTCGGAGCTGCATTGTCCAGTAGGGTAGCCACTAGCTACACCTGGCTATTTAAATGAATTCAAGTGAAATAAAAGTTTAGTTCATTGGCCACATTGCAAGTTCTCAGTAGCTGCTGGTGGCTGCTGCACTTGGTGGTGCATGCCTAGAGCATCCGCATCGTCACAGAGAAAGCTGTTGGATGGTTCTCACGCAGGGAACTTCAACCTTAGGGAAACGTACAATACAGCAGGCTGCCATAATCCCAGGAGTACCACTCTGGAAATCTGACTTGGGGGGGGTGAAAATATTAAAAAGTCGTTATTATTTTAGAGCATGCCATGTTGTACAATACTTTTCAAATCCTCCCCTTTTCCAATGGTAAGTTGTATTTTTTGCAGTGAAACGTTTTCCTGAAAGCAAGTCGATGTTATCAGACACAGTCTCACTCTACCTAAGCTTTCAATCTGCACGCTGTGTGAGCTGAGGCACTTTGAAGGAAAAATGTGCTATATAGCCCAGCAAATAGGATGAAGTTTCACTTTTTAAGGGATATGCTGACACTATGAGTTTTATAGTTTGTGGCCTGTGAGAAATAATCCTATAAAGCAAAAGAAAAAGAAGGGAAATAATTCCAACCTTCCCCCCCCCAGGAAGATTGATTGTGAAAAATAAGCTAGAATTTGAGGAAATGAGCAGAAACTGTCAGGAAGTGGCGGGGCAATTCTGCACTGGAGACCTTCTGGGGCTGCTTCTACGTGCAGCTCTGATGTGCTCTCTCTGGGAGAGATGCCTCTGTTGAGATTTTATACTTTACTGGGAAATGTCAATATTTACATTGGGAGACACATGGCACTTGTTCACTGGTGGCACTCAATGAATATAACTTCATAGCAATTATAGACTTATAAAAGTAGCTGCATTTATAAAGCAATGAAGAGAGTTGGCTGGCCCAGCAAATAGGATGAAGTTTCACTTTTTAAGGGATATGCTGACACTATGAGTTTTATAGTTTGTGGCCTGTGAGAAATAATCCTATAAAGCAAAAGAAAAAGAAGGGAAATAATTCCAACCTTCCCCCCCCCCAGGAAGATTGATTGTGAAAAATAAGCTAGAATTTGAGGAAATGAGCAGAAACTGTCAGGAAGTGGCGGTACACTTCTGCACTGGAGACCTTCTGGGGCTGCTTCTACGTGCAGCTCTGATGTGCTCTCTCTGGGAGAGATGCCTCTGTTGAGATTTTATACTTTACTGGGAAATGTCAATATTTACATTGGGAGACACATGGCACTTGTTCACTGGTGGCACTCAATGAATATAACTTCATAGCAATTATAGACTTATAAAAGTAGCTGCATTTATAAAGCAATGAAGAGAGTTGGCTGCCACTCCGACAGGGACTCCTATTTACTTGGAGGGTGGTTGGTGATTACTATAGTACGAGTTTGGGCTTCAGGTTTACAGGTCTAGAAACTCAATTTTGAGAGGGCAGTAGGAGTTGATCAGGAAGAGAGGACTGAGTGTCAGTACCTAGAATCATAAAAGACTGACGAATTCCCTTTCTGTCCAGTATAATGGGACACATTGCTTTCCAGAGACTAGATCTCAACAAATATCATTGTCACATGCTCTTATTTGTAGTTGCTAGCATTCCGTTGTCAGTATTATGATTCTCAGGAGGTAGGGTTAGTTATAAAAATGCTTGCAGAATCCATACACTAAAATAGGTTTGTCCCCAACATCATGCAATATGACAACAAGGGGAATTATAGCACAGATAATTGAAGAGTTTGGAGGGACATACTTCTTATGCCATGATAAGAGTTGACTGAACATCAGTAGATTATGTCTCTTTGGTAAATGGCATGTCAAAGTCTTCTCTGTAGAGGCAGCCTGTGGTGTCAGGATTAGGGGGGCTAGATCCCACCTGGCCAACCTCGCAATCGAAGTTCCAGACATGGCTACTTGAGAAACAAACTGGGCACATGATGTGCATTTTTTTTAGAGAGAGAGGTTTTTGCTATAGGGTACATGCGCTCGCCAGACAGACAGAGAGAGACAGAGAGACAGAAAGCAAGAAATCATCTCCCGAGGGGATGGGCACACCGCACTCCCTTCTCCTCCATTCTCCTCTCGGGATCTTGGGCACGCATGCACACGCACCCGGCGTGAGTCTAAGCCACCAGGTCCGGGACTTGAACCATGGTCGACTACATGGGAGTCCAGCGACATAGCCATTACAACAACTGCTGGTCCCATGATGTGCATTTTTTCAAAACCCCAAACAGCAGAGAGTGAAATAGTGAAGGAGTTCTGGCATGACTGTTCCCCATGGGGGGTGCTTTCTCACTTTCCCTCTCACTCTGTCTCTCTCTAATGAGTGCATGCACCCTCTGGCCAAAAAAAAAGAAAAGAAAATTAAGGTCTTTTTCTGGGACCAGCAGATGGCATGATGGCTACGTCACTGGACTCCTACATGGCTGACTATGGTTTGAGTCCTGGACCCGGTGGCTTGAAACCCAGGCCAGGTACGTGTGCATGCATGCCCAACATCCCAAGAGAAGAATGGAGGCGAAAGGATTGCAGCATGGCCATCCCTCCTCGGGGATGATTTCTCACTCTCTATTTTTCTGTCTCTCTCTATCTCTCTGACAAGTGTACATGCCCTATAGTAAAAATCTATCTTAGAAAAAAAAAAGAAAGTCTTTTTCTGCCTTTCTCTCTTGGAAAATGTATAACATTCTACGTTTTCTATGTTCTCAAAGACTTTCTCTTTCTGTCACATAATTTTTCCTCAGATGGAGTTTACCTCAACCCAAAGCAGGGAAATGAAAAACAAACAAACAAACAAACAAACAAAAAACTATAATCTGCTTTAACATGTATTATAAGTAATTACTTTTGAATTAACATGTAGACAGAAACATACATGTATTCTCTGCTATCTACTTCTAGTTTCCATGTTGTACTCAAATCACTTTATACACAGTTAAAAAGACTCACACATTGAGGACCAGCAGGTGGCATAATGTTTATGTTGCTGGACTCACATAGCTGACCATCGTTGAGTCCTGAATCCGGTGACTTAAAACTCACGCCAGGCATGTGTGTGTGTGTGCCCAAAATCCCAAGAGAAGAACTGAGGAGAAAGAATTGCAGTGTGGACATCCCCCCCGGGGGCTGATTTCTTGCTTTCTGTCTCGCTCTGTCTCTCTGACAGTGCATACGCCCTATAACAACAATCTCTCTTTAAAAAAAAAGAGACTCACACTTTTCAATAACTGTTTTTTTTTTTAATTTTTGGATGTTGTTCTATTAAAGTTATTCTTTATTTTTTAATTTTATTTACTTATTTTAATTTGACCAGAGAGGGACAGAGAGAGAGAGAGAGAGAGTGAGACAGCAAGCCACCAGGTCTGGGACTCAAACAGTGGTCGGCCATGTGGGAATCCAGTGCCCTTAACCACCACACCACCTGCTGGCCCCCTATTAAAGTTATTCTTAAGACCACTGCCTTTTCTGCTGTAAAAAGCAGTAGAAAATAAACAGTGTGTAGTGATACTGAAGTGGAGATGAGATTATCTTGTATTTTCATATAGCTTGACCTCTTTGAGCCTCTCCTGCCTCTATGCAAAACGAGGATGATGGTAATTGCCTTTCTTACCCGGCTGTTGCACAGACCGAAAGAGCTAGTGCACGTGAATCGCTTAGCTCGGTTCTTGATGTGTGGACCAAACACTTGGTAAATGTGAGCTTTTCACTTTTTCCTCCCCCTCTTCTTACTGTCTTCCAATCTTCCTTTTCCTTCCTCTTTCTGACTACTTTTTCAGTATAAAACAATTTTCACTTGGGGCCGGCGGGTGGCGTGGTAGTTAAGGGCACTGGACTCCCACATGGCTGACCACGAGTCACTGCCTCGTGGCTTGCTTACTCTCTCTCTCTCTCATTCTTGCTCTCACTCTGTCCCTCTCTGGTCAAATTAAAATAAATGAGTAAATGAATACAATATAAATAAATAACCTTAAAAATAAAAACAAAAACAAAACAATTTCCACCATGAAGTAAACAACACAATCTCTAAACATGAATATTACGACAAGTTGTCGCTGAATACATGTATTCTTTGATTTTTCCCATTTCTGCCATTGTTGTTCTATTAGTATTTGGTGAGCCCCATGTTCAGTACCTCACTCCAAGTCACCTTCACTGAGCCCCACTCCTGTCATACGATCTTGTTACATGATGTCTACAGCAGTCACAATGACGGACTCTTCAGCAGATGCCTGGAATTTTCCTGCAGCAAATATCTAAATATCTGATCCAAGACTGACGGGCCCCTGCCACCAGAAAGACCTTTGCATCTCCTCCTATCATCAAAAGGCACAGTGCTCAGGGAAAGCAGACTCATTTTAATAAAATTACAAGCACAGCATAACTAGCAAAGTAAATCTGCTGCTGGGGAAAGTAATTATACTCCAAAACATGTGTGATTTAGGACAATGCTATATAGAGAGATGTTATTTCCCCCTTCTATTACTGTGGATAATTAAGAGATGATTAGTACTTAAAACACCATAAGCTTTATGAGAGAAAATAGAAATTCAGAGTTTGTCATTCTCTGCCTTCCTTGCTTAGAGGACTAAAATTCAGTCAACTATAAGCTCAGACAATTCAGGTCCCATACCAAAACTTCACCTGCTAAAAACAATAGGAAATTCATGGGGCCAGCAGATGGCATAATGGTTATGTCATTGGACTCCCACGTAGTCAACTGTGACTTGAGTCCCCGACCTGGCGACTTAAAACTCACACTGGGTGCGTGTGCATGCATGCCCAAAATTCTGAGAGAAGAATATAGGAGAAGGGATTGTGGCATGGCCATACTCCCTGGGGGGTGATTTCTCCCTTTACTGTTTCTCTCTGTCTCTTCAGTGAGTGCACATGCCCTATAGCAAAACAAACAAAAACAAAACAAAATAAACAAACAAAAAAACCTCTCTCCAAACAAAACCAAAAAACAATGGGAGTTTCAAACCACTGAGATGGGTGGGATCCATTGGCCTGCCCCTAAGCCACACAGCATACCTGTGTTTCTGGTGAGTGGAAACCAAGTCACTACTAAATACATAGAGAAACAATACTCTTAAGTCACCAAGATCAGGGAAGTTGAACCAATTATATTCTAATTAGAGCAGGTGTCACAAGGAGTGAGGCCAATGGACTTTTTAGTAATCTGGCAGCGATCAGAATCGTAATTGTAAAGGTAAATCCATTCCAAATAGTGTGAGAGGCGACTAAAGCAGGGCTCAGCCTGAGGTTAGAAGAAAGAGATGCCAGAGTTCTCCTCCACCTGAGCTGAGGCTCAGGACAAGGTTCTAATTCCAGAATCCAGGCCCATTTTTACCCTAAAGGAGGGAAACCCAGAAACTGCGAGTACTCATCAGACAGATGGACCACATGGAGTAGGGATGTGAGAGGAAAGCATCCCGTGAGCCAGGTTCACCCTCAGGAACAGCAAAGGCTGAGTCACAGAGCAGTCACCAACTCTCTGATAAACAAAGCACTGTCGGTAGCCAAATAGGTTAGACTTTGGTTTAAATATTGGGTGGGGCTGAACTTGCGGGATGACAAATCTCTGGTGTTCACAGTTGTTAGAGGGAAAGGGAATATTTTCAAAATGATTCTTCTAAGACAACAGACAATGAAAATTCATGGAGGTGATGTCTCTAACATTAAAAATTGGTTACACTTAACATTCAGTTAAACTTATTAGCACTTAACCAAGGTGGACCAGATAAAGTGAAGGTGGTTTCTGGACCACATGGCCTCTAAATACAAACTAGCTCACGTTGCTGTTCAACCACAGGAGTTGAGATCTGTTCCAATTCTGGAAAAACAGTGACATGGAAGACTTCCTGGGAAGTGGCTTTCTTAGTTTTTGATATGACTTGTAAAGAAGAATGAAATGGATCTAGCTGGCATATATGCCATGAAGATTAGGGAGAAAAAAGAGTTTAGTGTGGCATCCGATAATTGAAAAGAGATGATAAGGCCTTATCAGAGTCTGAAAATAATTGCTGCTGACATACACTGAGGACTTGGAGTTTTGAGGCAATAGTCTAAGCTTTGCAGTTTTTAACTCATTTAATTCCTACAGAGTTCTATGAGGTATATACTATCATTATTTCTATTTTATAGGCACAGAACCAAAGCATGAAGCAGCTTATGTAAATGGACCTGGTGAATAAATGGCAAGTTAGTGTTTAACCCAGGAAGTCTGTCTGTAGAACCTGTACATTTAACAACTCACTAATACCTTTCAAATTAATACATTTTTGGCTAGAATACAGGAACTTTTCTATCTGTGTTATTGACTTCTGCACATTGTTAGATAGAGTTCATGGCCTTTTCCTGAACTCTACCTTTACTAGAAGATAGATAGCCTTATGTTGAAAAGAATTAAGATTGGTTTATTGTAGATTGGTCATATAATTTATCATCCAAATTGGGATCCTTTTAAAGTAAAAAACGATGTTACTGATAACCACCAGGACAAGGGATGTAAATTATATTGTCCCAGGTGAACTGGGATGTATGGTAATTCTACTTACAAGATATGTTTTTTTATTTTTTTTGAGAGGTTTGTGCTATAGGATGTGTGCGCTTGCCAGAAAGACAGAGAGAAACAGAGAGACAGAAAGTGAGAAATCACCCCCCAAGAGGGGATGACCACACCACAATCCCTTCTCCATTCTCTTCTCAGAAATCACCCCCCAGGGGGGGATGGCCATGCCACAATCCCTTCTCTTCTATTCTCCTCTCAGGATCTTGGGCACGCATGTACACGTGCCTGGCATGAGTTTAAGCCACCACGTCCGGGACTCAAACTGCAGTTGACTACGTAGGAGTCCAGCGACATAGCCATTATGCCAACTGCTGGTCCCTTACAAGATGGATTTTAACATCAAAAGATATGTAGACTGCTTATGATGTACGTGACTATACATTACACATTGACATGTATGAAATCCCTTCTCTTCCATTCTCCTCTCAGGATCTTGGGCACGCATGTACACGTGCCTGGCATGAGTTTAAGCCACCACGTCCGGGACTCAAACTGCAGTTGACTACGTAGGAGTCCAGCGACATAGCCATTATGCCAACTGCTGGTCCCTTACAAGATGGATTTTAACATCAAAAGATATGTAGACTGCTTATGATGTACGTGACTATACATTACACATTGACATGTATGATACTGTCATACAATAGTTTTCTCTGGTTCATATATCACTATTTCATGGGAAACTTGAGGGATTTTCAAGGATATCTTGACTGTGTTTGATGTTCACTTTATACATTAGTGACAGACTTTAACTCCTATATGTGTGACCTCATATGTAGACAAGTTAAACATTTTCACACTAGTTCTCTTATCTAGTAGGTTAGCCAGTCTTTAGAAAACTGTTCTTGAGAGATTGTGTAGAAATTGATGACTATTGAATTCCTGCAACAGTTAGTATCATTCCATATAAATGCAGTTTCAAAAGAGTACTTATATGTTTCTTTCTTTTCTCTCTCTCTTTTTTAGAGAGATTTTTGCTATAGGGCACATGTGCTCACCAGAGACAGGAAGCGGAAAATGACCCTCCTGGGGAGATGGACATGCTGCAATCCCTTCTCTTCCATTCTCCTCTGGGAATTTTGGGCATCCAGGTACACACGTCTGGCATGAGTTTTAAGAAATGAGGTATGGGACTTGAACCATGGTCAACTATATGGGAGTCCAGCAACATAACCATTATGCCATCTTCTGGTCCCCACGAATGTTTCTTATAAATCCATCCACTCACCAAGTTTGGTGAGCTTTCATGTGCCACTTTGTTAGATGCTAGCGATACAGGAGGAATGAGCCAAGAAAAGAGATAAACAGTCAAGATAAGTGCAGGTAGAGAGAAGTGCTGGGTGATGTGATGGAGAAATTGAGAAGTCATGTCAAGGTAGAGATATTATATTGTGTGGTTTGAGACAGGCTTCCTCAAGAAAGGGACATTCAATGTGAGATGACGTGACAAGAAGTTACCAATCATCCAAGAGTCCCCAGGCTAAGGAACATGCAAAGGTCTTAGGCGGGAGTGAGAGCAGAAAGGAGGCTTGTGTATCTGAGGCCCCGTGGTCAGGAGGTAGGGAGTGAGGAGATCAGAGAGACAGTGAAGGCACAGCAGCAGTGTACCTCATCTGCTTCGCTCCTCTCTGTGACCAACCGGAAGACTAGGTTTCAGCATCTCACTGCAGCTTGAGCCTTGGCTATCTTCAGTGAGAAATGGGACTGAACAATGGCAAGATCTGGCAGGAGTGAGGCACTGCTAGTCTGCGTGTCTGTGTACATAGTGGGAAGGACAGAGCAGAGCAAACCCTGGGAGACAAATACAGACACAGGCAGCTTGTTATTGAAAGCTCGGGCCGGCCGGCAGCTCTGACCTTAGTATAACATTATCAGCATGGTCTCCTCTACACCGTGTGATGGGGTAGGGAACAGGGAAGGCAAGGGAAGAAGGATCACAATATAGTGTTTAGTTTCCTAACATGCCCATTTCCTGTGACTTTTTTTAGTAGAAGGGCTCATAGATATTGCTTTTTTTTTTTTTAATGATAAAATGACCTTCCACAGCTCCTCTGGCTAATAGAGACAAAGGTTGCATGTACACCATGCCAGAGTGATTAGACAGTATTTCACGGCATACACTCTTGGATGCCTTTGATTTTGGGTGAGCAGGTGCAGCAGCCTCTCCAATCAACCTGGCCTTGGCTGGTTACCTGGACCTGAGACACACCAGCTGCAGCGTGCAGCCTCCCTAACAAAATGAGTCAAACCAGACGATATCCAAGAGGTCATCACTTCTATTTGGTGGTAACCTCGTCTGGGACTTAAAAGATGAAATTCAGAGTTTAGAGAGCTGTAAAGTATGTGGTTTCTTGCAAATTTTTACCCTAGCCATGTAAATCCAGCCACCTATCAGACCCCTCTCCATTGGATATATCTTTTACAGATATCCCTGAATTAGCCACAGGAATAAAGGAGAGGGGAAGGCTTATTATCCTCTTTTCCTTTACCTATCTATTTGGCTCAACTAAATAAAGCACTTAATGTTCAGCTTATTGATGCAGAGGCATAAGGGACCAACAGATGGTTCAGTGGTTAAAGCACTGGATTCTCACATGGCCAACTACAGTTTGGGTCCTGGATCTGGAGGCTTGAAAATCATGCTGGATGCGTGCACATGCATACCTAAAATCCTGAGAGGAGACTGGAGGAGAAGAGATGGCATGGCCATCCCCTCAGAGGGTGATTTCTCACTTTCCCTCTCTGTTTCTCTCTGACTCTCTAATGAGCGCTATTACTCTATGGCAAAAACCTTAAAAAAAAAAAAAGAAGACAAAGAAGGATGTTTCTTGGTAGGAGATAATCTCACATGTGGGGACTCTTTCCTCAGTGTGATGGAAACTCCTCTTGTACCTTGGTTTGAGTAATGCTAGACTTCAACCTCTAGATTTTTCAAGGAAGAATCCCAGGAGTAGAGGCAGGAGTCAGGATGCCATTCAGAGATACAGTACTCTTCCAAGATTTCTGCACCATCAGAAGGAATAATTTTGATGTGCCCCTAGCTAATGTGTTCGATGTGGGGAAAATCACTTCATCTGATCCTCTCCCCCCTCGCTGACTGTACTGTCATCCCTCATGCTTTTGTACATTTGGTCACACGGCCAGAAGGTACCTTTCCCACTATCCCCCAATCACTTTACCCTCTTAACTCTTACAGGTTCTTCAAGATTCTGATTAGGTGGGGCCAGCAGGTGGCTTAGTGGTTAAGGATGCTGGACTCCCACATGGATGACTGCAGTTTGAGTCCCAGATTTGGTGGCTTGCTTTCTCACTTTCTCATACTCTGCCCCTCTCTGGTCAAATTAAAATAAATAAATAAATAAATAAAATAATTATTTAA
>NW_006159803.1:2243684-2251067 GCF_000334495.1 Tupaia belangeri chinensis | reverse complement strand
CTGAAACTCCCGCTGGGTGAGTGTGCGTGCGTGCCCAAGATCCCGAGAGGAGAATGGAGGAGAAGGGATTGCGGCATGGCCATCTCCCCTAGAGGGAGTGATTTCTCACTTTCTGTCTCTTTGTCTCTCTCTGTCTGTCTGGCGAGCGCACGCGCCCTATAGCGAAAAACCTCCCCCCCCCAAAAAAAAAGAAGTCTTGAAACTGAGCTAAGAGCATTCTTCTTCCCTGTCCTTCTTCCCTTGTTATCTGCAGTCCCAGTCTCCCCTGGATTCCCCCATCAGAGCCATCATATGCCTTGAAATTCATCCAACAAATATATTTATGGTATTTGTGTATTTATAGCAGGCATTATTTTAGGCATTAAAATAGAAATGAACTAAAATCTCTGATTAATAGAACTTAAGTTTGGTGTGGGATAATAGTCCATAAATGAAGTTGAATCAACCCACATAAGAGGAATCTATGCAGCTGTTAAAGGGAATTAGGGAGTGATCTCAGGATGAATTATTTGCCTAATAGAATTCTGGATTTGGTCTATTGCTTCCTTGTAGTGTCATGTAAGCTTTTTCTCTGGCCCTTTTGTTTCCAATAAACTAATTAGATCTCGAGGCTGTGCTGAATTCTGCTTCTGTTTTTTTTGTTATTTGTTTTTGTCTAAAACATCTTGTTACCAATACTATGTACTTCTACCTGTATGGCATCAGGAGGCATGTACTGTCTGCTATGACTCCTTTTGTGCTTAGAATTTAAATAATATAATGCATCCTTGGGATCACATCCTTGTAAAGAAACTGCTTATTTGCCATATGCTTATCCATGCTTCCTGGGAGCTAAAGTGCAGATGTGGAGTGTGGGGACAGTGTTTACCTTGTAGAGGAGGGCATTTACCTTAGAGGCTGGCCAAGTCACAGGAAGCAGGGCCCCAGGATGGTGGAGAAATGCCATTTTCTGTCTCTGTCTATCCTTCATGGTTGGACTGTTAGATAGCAGTGTTAACTTCTGTCTCATTTGAGCTGTGGTATTTTGGGTTCCTTTTGTTACAGCAGCTTAGACTGTATCCTACTAATATAGGAAGACATGGCAGAGGAAAGAAGCAGCAGCCTGGGAGGACATATTCCATCCCTGCAGAATAAGCAAGATTCATTTGAAGAAGTGATTTTCTATAGAGGCTTGGAGTTGCCACTGATGAGATGTATGAATAATATCGATGAAATAGCTTCTTCATAGAGTTCTGAATACTGAAAATGAAATTTAAAATTTTCTGTATGGGTCAGCAGGTGGTATGGAGGTTAAGATACTGGATCCCACATGGCTAGCATTGTGGTTTGAGTCCCAGACCTGGTGACTTGAGAATCATGCTGGGCACATATGTGTGAATGGCCAAAATCCTGAGAGAAGAGTGGAGAAGGGATTGAGGTGTGGCTATCTCTCCTGGGCATGATTTCTCACTTTCTCTCTCTCTCTCTCTGACAAGCACACACAACCTACAGAAAAAACTAAAAACAAACAGAAAACCTCTGTGAGCTTTATATTTGATATATAGAGAACAGCTCTCAAGTCTTACTCAGGGGCCAGCCTGTGACCCAGTGGTTAAGAGAGCCAGATCCCATGTGGCTGACAATGTGGTTTGAGTCCTGGCCCTGGCAGCTTGAAAAACATGCTGGGCACATGCGTGTGTTGCCCCAGATCACACTAGGATAGAGAAATGGAGAAGCAATTGCGACGTGACCGAGATCCACTTTTTCCTCTCCTTTTCTGTCTCCCTCTGGTGAGCACTCATGCCCTCTAGCAATTAAAAAGAAAATCTTACTCAGAAAAATATGAGCTCTTTTGTGCCAGGAGAGAAAAAAATCTACATTTCTTTGAGAGGGGGAAAAGTACCTCTGTGGTCATTTTACTGTTCTAATTCTTTGTTCTCATAAATGCCATCACCAAAAAACTTGCACTAAATAAATATGATAAAGGGAAAACATTAAAAGAAGGTTTACTTTTGCCGCTGAAAACTGAGCCCTCATCTCCCCTTGGTGCCTGGTTTTAAAACATGTATTAGTAATTATCTTAGAGAAACATGGGTTAGATATAAACATTTGTTGAGCATGAGCTTGTAAAAATGGAACAAACCTGCTGGCCCATACAGAGATTTTTAATCACTAACATTATGAGCTGAAGCCATAAAATTTTATAGATTTTTTTCTGTGGCTATTATTATTATTATTATTATTATTATTATTTTGTCATGCAGATCTTTCAAAATGAAATTTACAATGTAAAACTCACTTGGAGTGGTTAAGATGAACTAAATCATTATTGCATCTGTTAGAAAGTAGTAGGAAAGGGGCAGGCAGATGGCACGGTGGTTAAGGGCGCTGGGCTCCCATACGGCCGACCACAGTTTGACAGTCTCAGACCTGGTGGATTGCTTTCTCACTTTCTCTCTCCTCAGCTCTCTGGTCAAGTTAAAAATAAATGAAGTTATAAACCTTTTTAAAAAAGTAATAGGAAAAATGGTAAGGACTTGTACACGGCGAACTCCTCAGCTGTTTGTAGAATAAGTACATGAATATTATTTGATTTAAAATGATTATTAAACCATTTCACTGATTGAAAGCAGGAAGTAACTGCAATTTATGTCATTAAAAACCAATGTAAAATAGTGGTTGCATACACGTACATGGGGGAGCAGACTATCTCAGTTCAACTCTTGGGTCTATCATTTACTAACTGTGTGAACTTTGGTAAATTATTTGATAGCTCTATGCTTCGGTTTCTCATCTGAAAAACAGGTATTGTTATACTAACAACACTTACAACATAGGATGCTGTTAAGAATTAAGTAACTTCTTAAAATTTTTTTTTTTTAGGTTTTTGGCACAGGGCATGTACGCTGCCCAGAGACAGACAGAGACAGGAAGAAAGAGATGACCACCCACAATTCCTTCTCCTCCATTCTCCTCTTGGGATTTTGGGCATGCATGTACATGTGCCTGGCATGATTTTTAGGCCACTGCTCTGGGACTCACACCACTGAGTTGGCCATGTGGGATCGAGTGCTTTAACCACCATGTCACCTACTGGCCTGTAAACTAACCTTTTTAAATTTTTTAAATAATAATTTATTTATTTAATTCCATTTGTTATTACGCTTTAATTCGACCAGAGAGAGACAGAATGAGAGAGAGAGAAAGGGAAAGGGAGAAAGCAAGCTGCCAGGTCCTTGACCCAAATCGTGGTTGGCTATGTGGGAATCCAGTGCCCTTAACCACCGTGCCACTTATCGGCCCTTGTAAATTAACTTTTATAAAGTATGTAGAACAGTTCCTGGTAAATATTAAGCCCTGTATATATTTGGTTCATAAGCTATTTTTTAGGAGCTATGATTTTTGAAAAGACTATAGAAATAGTGTACTGCTTTGTGATATGGAAGGCCTAATGAGGAACACTGAGTCAGATGGTCGGATAGCCCCAGAAGGCATATCGGAATCTCTTATATAGTTTAAAGAATTACATTTAATATTACAAACATATTTAGTATTCTATTTCTCTCTCTGTAAGCATATAAATATAGAACATAAAATGTGACAGTATCTCTAACAAGTTATTTTGTAAATGTTGACAAACTGATTATAAATTTTATGTAGAAGGAAAAAAGGGCTCAGATAGGTAACACAATACTGAAGAAGAAGAACAAAGTTGGAAGACTCACGTTACACAATTTCAAGACTTAATACAAAGGTAGACCCTTCCTTAATCCAACCCTGAGTGGAGTTTATGCTCCCTACTACCAAAAACTTTATGAGCTGATGGTTGGAACTCGTGGCCTCTCTCCCTTTACTTGTATGTATCACTTTTTCAGTAACTCTTCTGGAAGACAACTGTATATAGCAGGGATATTGTAATGGGAGAGTGAGACAGGGCAGAGGGACAAACATAGGAAAAATAAAAAAAATAAAAAAAAAGAGAGGAAGAGGAAAAAAAACATATATATGTGCATAAGCAAGAAAGTAGAAGTGGAATATTATTGATAACATGCTTGATTGGGTCACTGTGCAGTCTATTCTAGATGGGAAATTACATTTAGTACGCTGTGATGATGCTCAGGGAATGAATGTTAGGAAAAAAAAAAAACGAAAACAAAAAAACAAACAAACAAAAAAAACGGTAAAACTATTCATACCATTTAAAAAAAAAAATGGATATTTGATGGCTGCAGTGAGCGGTATGGGCCCAGTTGGGTTCTACTTTATAGTATGCTCTTTTTACCCAATGGGGTTTAGGCCTATGGCAAAAACCTTAAAAGAAAAAATTGGTGAGCCATTGTTACGGTGTTTAGAGGGTAGAGACTTAATCTGATTATGGTGTTCAGAGGTATGGCTTTAGGGAAGTGATTAGGATTAAGGTCATCAGGGCGGAGACCCCATGATTGGGTCCCAGTGGATTTAGAAGGAGAGGGAATGAGACAGAGGCATGTTCTGCATGCATGTGTGCCCTCTGCCATGTAGTGACACAGCCAGAGGACCCTCACCACATGCTAGTACATGCTCTTGGACTGCTCAGGCTCCAAATGTGTGAGCTAGAAAAACCTGTGTTCTAAAGTACTCAGACTTAGTCTGTGTTAGCGGTAGAATGGACCTGTCCTAGAGCAGACTAGAATGGACTATACTAGTCAGGAAAAGAAACTAACAGGATTTTCTAACCAGCTACACTGACCACCACCCAAAAAGGCCACAAAAATACAGTTAGAAACATGCAAGAACTCGGAAACTACTGTTCCCGTGAGTCCTCCTCCAGGCTTAAGAGAAGACAGGAAAAGCTTTGGTGTGAAGACTCGTGGTGATCATTAAATGTGTTTAACAGGAGAACTAAGAGGAAATGGTGGGGATAAGGATGGTAGAAGAATGTAATTATTATATGCTTCCATAATGGGAATGTAAATAAAATGAAAAATAGGAAGATAAGCGAAAAAGTATATGGAAAATAGACTATTAGGTATTTACTGAGAGTCATCGTATCTCAAAAATGATGCTCGGGAGAGGGAAAGAAGGGAAGACGCTGTTAGCTAATTTAATTATTGCTGTAAGGAGATGGAGAGAGAGACACACGGACACAGACACGTGCTCTGCTCGCTTTCTCTCTGTGTTGCCCTGAGCCACCTCACCAGATGTAGCCTCTTGATCATGAAATCTCCAAAACCGTGTGCAGAATCTCTAGCCTTTGTAAATTACCCAGTATGGTATTTATTTGTTAGCAACAGAAAAGTGGACTAAAACAATACTAAACTATTAGACTGGGCCAGCAGATGGCATGGTGGTTAAGGCACTGGACTCCCACATAGCTGACCACAGTTCAAGTCCGTGGCAGCTTGAAAATTATGCTGGACGTGTGTGAATGCGTGCCCTGAATCCTGAGAAGAGGATGGAGTGTGGCTATTCTCCCTGGTGGAGGTGAGTGAATCTCTTCTACCCCGACTCTCTTCTGTCAATAAACCTCCCTTACAGCAAAAATGAAAACATGGGGGCTGATGGGGACCCTGATGTAAATGAATTCAGACTGACAACACCTGAACCCATGTATCCATCTTTTTAAAAAAAGAATTATTATTATTATTTTACATGAACTTGCCAGAGAAAGACAGAGAGAGAGAGAGAGAGAGAGAGAGAGAGAGAGAGAGGAAGCTGCCAGGGCCAGGACTCAAACTGTAGTCGGCCATGTGGGAATTCCAGTGCCTCTACCACCATACCACTTGCTGGCCCCACACTTATCAATCTTAATTTCATGAAAAGGAGAACTGTGATGTGCTTGAAGACATGATACAATAAGTACTGGACATTCTTATTTTTACAAACATTTTGTAAAAAAAAAAAACAAAAACAAAACTGAACTTGAATTTTAAAAAAAAACAAAAACAAAACTGAACTTGAATCTAATCAAATCTTTAAATCTACCTACCAGTTTGTAAGAATTAGGGGAAAAAGAAATGTTGAAATTCGAGGGGCCAGCAGGTAGTGTAATGGTTATGTCACTGAACTCCCACATAGTAGACTGCGGTTTGAGTCTCGTACCTGGTGACTTAAAACTCAAGCTGGGTGAGTGTGTGTACATGCCCAAGATCCCAAGAGGAAAGTGAAGAAGGGATTGTGGTGTGCCTATACCCCCTGGGGGATGATTTCTCACTTTCTGTCTGTCTCTCTCTCTCTCCCTCTGGTGATTGCACATAACTTTATCAAACATATCTCTTAGAAAAACAAACAAAAACCCAACCAAACAAACAAACAAAAAAACTCATGCGGGGGGCCAGCAGTTGGCGTAATGGCCATGTCGTTGGACTCCCATGTAGTTGACCGTGGTTTGAGTCCTGGACCCGGAGGTTTAAATTCACGCTGGGAGCATGTGCGTGCATGCCCAAGATTCAAAGAGGAGAATGGAGGAGAAGGGATTGTGGCATGGCCATCCCCCTGGGGGATGATTTCTCACTTTCTGTCTCTCTGTCTCTCTTTGTCTTTCTGGCCAGCGCACACACCCTATAGCAAAAACCTCCCCCCCCCAAAAAAAAAAAGGAATAAAAACAAAAAAACTCATGCAGGGCACATGCTCGTACATGCCCCAAATCCCCAGAGGACAATGGAAGAGAAGGGACTGTGGCGTGGCCATCTCCTCTGGAGGGTGATTTTTTGCTTTCTGTCTCTCTGTTACTCTCTGTCTCTCCAGCCAGTGCACGTGCCCTATAGCAAAATCTCTCTTAAAAAAATAGTAAAAAACTTCAAAAGAAAATTCAATAAGGTAAACCCAGAATGTGGGCTATCTCAAAGAAAATAAATGAATGAATGTCATGAAAATGAAGAGGCAGGCAAAGTGAAAATTATTACAGATTAAAAGAGATTTAAGTCTTTGTCTTCCTCTTCTAGTTTGTTTCTGTTCTCTTCCCTTCCTGAACTACTCAGCGCCAGTCCTTTGGTGGGCTTAACAAGGTGTTTCCGTGTGGCATGTGGGAAAAAGTGGCTCTGAGCACAAACTAGGAGAGGAGGGTCACCATGAGGCACGCGAGTCACCTTGGATGCAGTCCTAGAACCCAAGCAGAGCGAGAAGTGCACGCATGTGACAGAATTGTCCGTATCAGGGTTCTGGAGCCTGACTGGGAAATCTAGGACAGGATGTCAAGGCCTCAGTCGTTTTTTTGTTATAGCAGCCTTAAAGGACTAAAACAGACAAGTTTCTGATATAATCATTGTTTATTGTTTTATTAAAATTATTTAATTTTATTTGGTTTTATTTATTTATTTATTTATTTATTTATTTTAGTTTGACTAGAGAGAGAGAGAGAGAAAAGGAAAGAGAGAAAGCAAGCCACCAGGTCCAGGACTTGAACTGTGGTCGGCCACATGGGA
>NW_006159803.1:2171391-2242329 GCF_000334495.1 Tupaia belangeri chinensis | reverse complement strand
AACGCGCAACACCTTCAGAGAAGCCCGGCGACGTAGCCATTACGCCACCTACTGGTTCCACATACACTCATCTTAACCTGCACACAAGGACCCGGATAAGCGAAAGAGTAACTGTTTCGGGTTCTCTGGTTCCTGGGGATAGAGGAACCAGCGGACCTGCCAGTCATACTCTGCGCATGCTCGGTTCGTGCCGCCGCGCTCCCTCCTCTCTCGTGTCGGAAGTCCGGGTTTTTTCGTGAAATTACGACAGTCGTAAACTGGGATTTTTCCTGACGGCTTCCTAGCTTTACGATGACAACAACTATGGCGGCTGTTAGTGGTAGATTTGAAAGTGCGAAGAGTATCGAAGAGCGGAAAGAACAGACGCGAGTCGCTAGGGCGGAGGTGTTGCGTCAGGTACCTCCGTTTGGGGCTTTTAGCAGCGCTGTGGGAGTGGAGGGTTCCTGGGAGCCAGCCCCCACCGGTCCCGCTCCGCATTTCTCACCTATGCCTCACCTGCGGGGGGCGGGTCTCCGTTTGCGCTGCGGGTACACGCGCGTATCCTAGACGTTTTGGCAGGTTCCAGTTACGCGGTCTCTTTTCAGGGAGGTGTTTCGTTTCCTCTGAGTTTCGTTACCTTTAAACTCGTCCTCTGTTGCCATTTCTGTCACCTGGATTACTCAGTTTACAGATACTCAGCTGCTCGTAGCAACTCAGCCAGAGCGTTCGCACCGCAGTTATCGCGCCTCCTGTGTGTGGAATGAAACTTTCTCATTTTGAGGACCGTATGTGACGCTCATTTGAGTACAGTGTTTGACATTTCGTTCACCTGTCTTACTCTTGGGATCTGTTCCAGAGTTATTGTAATCTTACTAATCTAAACAAGAGTTAAGAGACCCAGAAAGTGTAGTCTCTTACTGAAGTTCAGAAATGCTTTATTTATCATGAAGACTGAGACGTATAAGGGTATGATAAAGATGAGAGGAAGTAAACTATTGAGTTATCGGATAAGTTATTCAAGATGTAAGAAGTATGGCAACGAAATGGAAAAGTTGGAGAGCTGTACAGGGTACAGCGAGTGATAGAGTTTTAAACAAGTTTAAATGCAGGTGTGAAGGAGGTAGTGGAGAAAAGGGAAAGGGGACAGGAAGGAGAAGGCATAATGACTGCTGGCCAGAGTTTAAGGGGGAGAGTGTGGGAGGTTAGTGTTGTACCAGTGAAATGTTGGTATGTTTCTGAGTTTTACCTACATACACACATACACGTTACAAATGTTCTTTCCTGCCTCTTTAGTATATTCAAGCAATTTTTGGAGGGAATAGGATTTGTGAGCTGTAACTACTTTTATAGTAGAGATATGCATTTATTTGAGAAGTTCAAAAGCCTTGTTTGGAAATGAACATTTATGAGTAGATATGTTTATGTGAAAGTGGAAAGGGTTGGGGCCAGCAGGTGGCGAGGTGGTTGTAGCTCTGTACGGGGCTGATTGTGGTTTAAGTCTCGGTTCTGGAGGTTTACTTTCTTTATGTCTGTCTGGTGAGTACACCTGTTCTAGAGGAAATTTAAATCAATCAATCACTCAAAATCTTTTTTTTTTTTTTTATAGGAAATTTAAATCAATCAATCAAAATCATTTTTTTTTTTAAAGAGAGAGATTTTTGCTATAGGGCACATGTGCTCACTGGAGAGAAACAGACAGAGAAAAAGCAAGAAATCACCCCTCTGGGGGGACACCCATGCCACAGTCCCTTCTCCATCCTCCTTCTAGAATTTTGGGCATGTGCCTGACTTGAGTTTCAAGCCTCCAGGATTCAAACCATGGTTTACTGTGGGAATCCAGCGCCTTAACCACTGCACCACCTACTGGCCCAGTAAATAATTAAAAAAAAAAAAAGGGGAATAGGTTTTGTTTTCCTTTCATTGTGAACAACACTGAATTACTAATTTGTCTTTTTTGTTGTTGTAGGCTAAAGCCAATTTTGAAAAAGAACAAAGATGTAAAGAACTTAAACGACTTCGGGGCGAGGACACTTGGATGCTACCTGATGTGAATGAGCGAATTGAGCAGTTTTCACAGGTGAATAAAAGCAGGTTTATTTGAACTAAGGGTCTCTCTCTCTCTCTGTTTTTTACCTTATTCAAGGTAATATTGGAAGAATAACTTTATATACCATTTTAATGAGTTAATAGAATAAATATCACGTAGTTGGCTTTACTGAATAGTTTTATTTCTCTGGCAAAAGTAGTATAATATTTTGATGATATCGCAAAGATTTTCTTACTTGAGTTGGCAGGTACAATGCTGAGCTTCAGACTTCTGACTTACTCGTAGCAAGCTTATAGATCTAAAAAAAATTAGGCATTTTAAACTTTGTGTCTTGATTTTTCTTTAGGTCTCTATTATAGGAAATGTTTTAATTTCCTATAATATTTCATTTCCTATCATTAAAAAAAATTTAAGTTCATTTTTATTTATTTGTATCTTAAGAAGAGATGGCTAGAAAGAGAAAGATATGCAATAGACGAACACACACGTAGACAACCTCAACAGGTTCTCCGTGCTATAGTCCTACTTCTGTCTTCAGCCAGCCTGGATGAAATGCAGGTACATGTACTTGGCATCCATGTGGAGCCCTTGAGCGGCAAACCTGAGTCCTTCCCGTGTGACTTCAGCATTGTGGAGCACTGTGTTACTGCTGTATCACCTGGTTTAAAATTTATTTATTTAATTTTATTTTATATTTTAAGGAGCTATTTATTTATTATTATGATTTCTTAATTTGCTATAGCACATGCACTCACCAGAGAGAAACACAGAGACAGAGAGAAAGTGAGAAAGCAAGCCGCTGCGAAGCGCCAGGTCTGGGACTCTAACTGTAGCTGGCCCTGTGGGAGTACATTGCCTTAACCACACTCCACCGGCTAGCCCCTTAACATTTATTATTAATTGACAAATAATAATTGTATATATTTGTAGGATATAGTTTGATGTTTTGGTATACGTATACTTTATAGAAAGATTCAGTCAAGCTAGTTAACATGTCCATCACCTCAGTAACTTACCTTTTGTTTTTTTAGGAGAATATTAAAAATCACTTTTTTTTTTAGCAGTTCTGAAGTATATGTTATTATAATTGTGGTTACTCTGAAGTGCAATATCTCACTAGAATGTACTCATTTTGTCTAACTGAAACTTTGTACCCTTTCATCAACATCTTCTCTTTCTCCAACCCTTCCACTGTCCATGCCCTCTTCCTGTTTTAATTCACGTTTTCTTGTCGTATATTTTATGACCTAATAATTTAGTATAAATTTTATGGGGGATCACAGGAGGGTACTACATATGTATGTGTGTGCGTGTGTGTGTGTGTATATATACACACATGCGTTTTTATATCGGAATTTTTCTTGTATTTCTGGTAAGAAGTCCAAGCTGTATGATTTATTATCAGTGCTTATGTAAGTCATGGTAAGGTTTGTGGAGAAGATTTTGTTTATTTAGTCTTTATTTTTGTCTCATTTTATGTAAGATGTAAAGTAAGATAAAACTGAATTTCTTTCTTACATGGTCAAAATGATTATTTATAGGAACACTCTGTGAAGAAAAAGAAGAAAAAAGATAAGCATTCAAAAAAAGTAAAGAAAGAGAAGAAGAAAAAGAGCAAGAAGCAGAAATATGAAAAAACCAATGACTCAGCCGATAGCTCATCAGTAAGTATGTACTAAAACTAACCAGAACAGCCAGTTGACAAGGTTTTGTTTAAAAGAATAATATATGAGGACTTAAAAAATGTGAGAACTGGGTCAAGCTACAGTGGCACAAGCGGGATGCTGCTGCTCCATGGTAACTGGGGCTGTCTCAGAGGCTCAGGTTTGCTTCCCACCCAACCTAAATAGACCTGTGATCCTAGCCAAGTGGGAGGTTTGGACAGGAGAAGTGGGAGTTAGGAGTTAGACCTCACTTGTAGGTAGACAGGGTAGGGGCTCCCCATAGTGGAGTTACTGTAGTTTTGCTTTCTATGATCTGGTAAATATTCACTGTGCTCCCATTATAAGTCTCAGAGGAATTTATGACTCCCTGTTACTGGGCAAAAATCACATGGAAACCAGTCACTGTCCAGAGCACAAAGGAAATCTCCATCTTTAAGTAAAACAGCCATCTAGCCCTCCCCAGGGACTGGGGGTGGGGGATTAACTCAAGACTCCCAGGTGCCTTGAGTTCCAGGACCTGGGCTGACAACTCATTTCAGAGTAGCAGGTTTTTCTTCCTTGTCAGGATCTTATTTAACCAGGCTATTTTGGCCCGTCTATGGAATTTACTTGGGCCCACTTCTTTGTACTGCGTTGGAAGCTTTTCCTTCTTTAGTTAAACTCTGCTTGCTGTCCTCTCCATCTGTCCATTTGCACTTCTAATTCCTCTTGAATATTGGACAAGAAGGGGTGCTGGGCCGATTACCCCTGCACCCTTGAGCCAGTGGGATGTGGTGAGATACTGCCAAAAATCTCAGCTGTACATTACTAGGTGGTTTTCAAAAATCTCAGCTGGGGAACCAGCAGTTAGCGTAATGGCTATGTCGCTGGACTCCCACGTAGTCGACCGCGGTTCGTGTCCCGGACCCGGTGGCTTAAAACTCACGTCGGGCGCGTGTGCGTGCGTGCCCAAGATCCCGAGAGGAGAATGGAGGAGAAGGGATTGCGGCGTGACCATCCCCTCTGGGGGGTGATTTCTCGCTTTCTGTCTCTATGTCTCTCTCTGTCTGTCTGGCGAGCGCACGTGCCCTACAGTGAAAATCTCTCCAAAAAAAAAAAAAAAAAAATCTCAGCTGTACATTACTAGGTGGTTTGCGCAAGGTCATTTCTATGTTCTTTCCGATAGTTAAAGTTCTCCAGATTAGAAGAAAAGATTTTAGAGCCAGACAGATTCGATTCCTGTTTGGTTTTCATACTTAAGATACCATGTAACCTGGGGAAATTACTTACTTTCAAGTAACTTTCCTTATCTGTAAGACCAAAATAACACTTTATCGGGTTGTTTTGAGGATTCAGTATGATAACGTATGTGAAAGTACTTAGGATAATACTTGGCATAGAAGAATAGACTGATACTTTTTTATTTTTTCTTTTTTTGGAGAGGATTTTGCTATAGTGTGTGTGCGCTCGCCAGAAAGACAGAGAGAGACAGAGACAGAAAGCGAGAAATCACCCCCCAGGGGGATGGTCATGCCATAATCCCATCTCCTCCATTCTCCTCTCGGGATCTTGGGCACGCACGCACATGCGCCCGGCATGAGTTTAAGCCACCAGGTCTGGGACTTGAACCACAGTCGACTACATGGGAGTCCAGCGGCACAGCCATTATGCTAACTGCTGGTCCCAAGACTGATACATTTTTTGAAAACAAAACAAATCCCCAACCTTGGTATAATAATCAGAACATAGATGCTGATTAAGTACCTCTTAGTTGATATAATCTGTTATTTTGGGTCAGCACATGGCGGACCACTGTTTGAATCCTAGACCTGGTGGCTTGCTTTCTCTCCCTCTCTGGGAAAACTCATGTGAAAAAATAATAATAATGCATAAATAAATAAATAATCTGTTATTTAGACACAGTAAGCAAAGTGCTTTTGCCAGCCTAGCTGTTACCTGTGATCTCTGCGTTCTTTTATTTATTTATTTATTTTTGGAGAGGTTTTTGCTATAGGGTGTGTGCGCTTGCCAGAAAGAGAGAGGCAGAGAGACAGAAAGTGAGAAATCATCCCCCAGTGGGGATGGCCATGCCACAGTCCCTTCTTCTTCATTATCTCTCGGGATCTCGGGCACGCACTTAAGCACATGTGCCCAGCATGAGTTTAAGCCACCGGATCCAGAACTCGAACCGCGGTCGACTACATGGGAGTCCAGTGACATACCCATTATGCTAACTGCTGGTCCCAAGATCTCTGCATTCTTTAGATCCAGAGAAATCTGAAAATTTGAAACTTAGGGGCAAACAGCAGGCTCATTTATGTGGATGTTGTTTCCAGTCATTCTAGGGAAGCAAATGTGTGAGTAGTAACGAGTTTGGTAGGAACCAAAGCGAGTTCTTTATCTAGCAGTTCTTATTTTTGGTTTTTGCTTTCCCTTGGCTTAACAATAAACTATTTAGAAAATGGAAGAAATTTGGTCACATTATGTGGCCTTAATTCAAAGTTGTGGGTTTACATATTCTTCAAACTTTGAATGTCATTTATAATAAGGGAAAATAGAATGTAAGAACTTTCTCTAGGAAACTACTTAATCACAGCACAGACATTTTATATGAGAGTATGCAAAGTTGAGAATTTCCCTTATATACTAAATGTCATTTTTTTTTTTTTGAGAGTTTTTTTCGCTATAGGGCGCGTGCGCTCGCCAGACAGACAGAGAGAGACATAGAGACAGAAAGCGAGAAATCACCCCTCCAGGGGGGATGGTCACGCCGCATTCCCTTCTCCTCCATTCTCCTCTCGGGATCTTGGGCATGTACGCACACGCGCCCGGCGTGAGTTTTTTTAAGCCACCGGGTCCGGGACGCGAACCGCGGTCGACTACGTGGGAGTCCAGTGACATAGCCATTACGCTAACTGCTGGTTCCTATACTAAATGTCTTTAGAGCTCTGAAGAGGAATGGGTTGAAGCTGTTCCATCTCAGACACCTGGAAAAGAAAAGGCCTGGAAAGTGAAAGATGAAACGTTAGATAAAGAAGACAACAGCCAAGTTATTCAGGTAAGCAAGGCACATGTTTTTTTAAAGAAAGAAGTGTCAACTTCTAAGAATAGGTAAATGTTAAAATGAAAATTGATTACAGTTTCTTCAGGAGGAGAATTAGAATTTGAAAACACACACTTTATGAATAATTTTGGCAGTAGTGCTTTTCGCCGTGCGTTTAGACTCCATGTCTCTAGTCTTCTAGAGATTTTCTTGCTTCTTGTTAACAGAGTAAGAGTGCTTTTCCCTTACTTAAGGAAGCCTTACACTGTTGATATTAGCTCTTCCAGAACCCTTTCACAGTGAATAGAGTTGAGTCACAGTTTTTCTGTCCTTTCACCTCATCCTAAGCTATTTTTAGTAATTCTTAGAGTCGAATAGTTCACCAGTTTTGGGTTATTCTTCATGTGCCTTTGGAATAGTGCAGTTTATGAAGGAATAAAGGTTGCAAGGAACCAATGTTTGATTGCTTGCTGTGTGCCAGGCATTGTGCCCGATGTTGTATACCTGTTACCTTGTTCACTCTTTCATACAATTCTGAAAGGTAGGCGTTTGTCCCATTTTATAATGTGGAGGATAAGGCATAGAGAGATTAAGAAACTTGCTTAAAGTGGTATAGCCATGTAGGATTTGATCCGGGCTTGAGTGCCTCCACAGTCCCTGCTCTCATTACCAAATGTTTGTTTGTTGTTTATTTTATTTTTTCTTTTTTTGTAGATAGAGGTTTTTGCTATAGGGCACGTGCACTTGCCAGAAAGAGAGAGACAGAGACAGAAAGTGAGAAATCACCCTCCCCCCCCGGGGGGATGGCCACGCCTCAATCCCTTTTCCTCCATTCTCCTCTTGGGATCTTGGGCACGCATGCACATGCGCCCGGTGTGAGTTTAAGCCACTGGGTCTGGGACTTGAACCGTGGTTGACTACATGGGAGTCCAGCGACATAGCCATTATGCTAACTGCTGGTCCCTTGTTTATTTATTTTTATTTTTTTGAGAGTTTTTTGCTATAGGGTGCATGCACTCGCTTGAAAGAAAGAGACAGAGAGACAGAAAGCGAGAAATCACCCCCCGGGGGGATGGCCACTCCCAAATCCCTTCTCTATTCTCTTCTCGGGATCTTGGGCACACACGCACATGCACCTGGCATGAGTTTAAGCCACTGGGTCTGGGACTCGAACTGTGGTCGACTACATGGGAGTTCAGCAACATAGCCATTACACCAACTGTTGCTCCCACCAAATGTTTATTATTAGTTTCCAATTAATTCAGATTAAAATGTCTTCCTTTTTTAAACAGAGGGATGAGTGGATGACTGTTGACTTTATGTCTGTTAAAACTATGTCATCATCATCACTCAAAGCTGAAAAGGAAACTAAAAGAAGAATAGAGCAAGAGAAAACTCAGGCACTGGAACAGGTAAGAGAATATTTAAAATGCTCTTTTTAATTTGTCTTTAGTAAACTGTTAAGACATTAGTATAACTGTAGTTTTGCTTGTAAAATATTATTTTATCTGTTGTAGTATTTAAAATAATGAGAACAACTATTGTGCCCAACATAAAACTTGAACTGCAGCCTAGTCTCTTGTCACTGTTAGTCACAATTCTCATTTTTAGCCAGTCTGAATTACTTGTAGTTCCCTGAAAATGCTGTGCGCTCTCTTTCTCTAAAGTTTTATGAAAATGCTGTCTTTCTGTGTACCTAGAGCATCTTTATTTATTTATTTTTGTCTTTAAATATTTGTTGTAATTTGTGATTTACATATAAGCAAGCCTCCAGGTCCAGGACTTGAACCACGGTCGGCCATGTGGGAGTCCAGTGCCTTTAACCACCACGCCACCTGCTGACCCCAGAATGGTCTTTAAAAGTATGTGTACAATGCTTTTAAAGTGAACAAATCGAGAATATAAACATATTTACCAAAAATATCTTCAATGTTTGAAATTATATTATGTTGTGTACATTTGAAACCTACTCCAATGGCTTTTCTGCAAGTATATACTGAATTGTTATGATTCTTTACTATGTGATGCAGTTCTAAAGAAAAACATATTGATTAAAAATCAGTCAAGAAAAGATCTCGTAAATTATCAAAGATAATCTTAACATAGCCAGTGAAAGAAGAGTTTGTCATTTCCATGTAGAGGACTGTGGAAGATAAGTTTATAATCTGAAAAAAATCTGTGGGTGTCAATTGTTGGTCCATAGTTTATAATCTGAAAAAAAATCTGTGGGTGTCAATTGTTGGTCCAGGCAGAGATAGGTAAAATTGTACATAACAATAGCTCATTAGGAAGAGATAGAAAAAGAACACTTTTACTCACTCACTGAGTTCTTGTAAGACCGTAGCACTGTAGTGTATATAAAGAAGTCAGTAAAACAAAAAGAGATGTTTTAAAATGAAGACATTACCTAGAACATCTTTATTCTCTTTACTCCCCTCCTTCTCCTCCCACCCCCCCAAAAAAGAAAAATTAGGTAATTTGTGCTCATCTAAGACTGCACTTATTTATTTGTTTGTTTGTTTGTTTTAGAGGTTTTTGCCTTGGGCGGTGTGCAATCTGGAGAGAGAGAGAGGCAGGCAGAGACAGTGAGAGGGACCTGGAGAGAGAGGCAGGCAGAGACAGTGAGAGGGAAAGTGAGAAATCACCCCCCTGGAGGGATGGCCATGCCTCAATCCCTTCTCCATTCTCCTCCTGGGATCTTGGGTACCCACACATGTGCACTGTGTGTTCAGGCCACCGGGTCTGGGATTTGAACTGTGGTTGACCATGTGGGAGTCCAGCGACCTAACTGCTATACCATCTGCTGGCCCCAGGACTTCACTTATTATTTGTTGTAGAAAGTTTGAATTCTTTGTTACATGAGCATGCTGTATCCTCAAAGCATATATTAGTTTGTTATTGCTTGTTTCCTTCACTGCATTACAAGCCATTCAGGAATATTGACAGTTATATTTTTTACATCTATCACAATTCTGAGACATACCAGGCATTTAATAAAACACTGAATGAATGTGAATTTAGACATTATTTCTTTAAAGTTACATGATAGTGTGCCTTCAGAGTGTTTTAAATGATTTGCCCAGGGTTACAACTAGATCTCAGATTTATTATTAATATTTTTGGTAGTGCATTTATTTTTAAGTTCTGATCTCTGAAAACATTTTATTTTAGTCCACACTGCAGGAAAGAGAATTGAATCCATACTGGAAGGATGGTGGGACAGGTCTTCCACCAGAAGAGGGTAGTGCATCATCAGTTACCAAAGGTATCCCTCTATTTTGGTTGTAGACACACGAACATTTCTTATAACTTGATATTCCTGAGGGAATAACCTGAGTTTACACCTGACAAAGCATTGATAAAACATTTGCAGTATTCCAAAACCTTATTAAAATCATTTGTATTTGGGAAGGTTATTTTAATTATGCTATGTTTAGGAGCAGGTTGATTAAATACATATTTTTATACTCCATAATGTTTTCATTTGTGAGCTTCTATTTTAAGTGAATTAATGCAAAGTATGATTCTGTGAGTATATAATTGTTCGATTTATTACATTCTATAACAAAATATAAAAAGTGTTAAATGTGAAATATTATGAAAGTAGTGTTTGAAAATTAAAGATGTGGTTTCATATCTTCAGAAATTTCTACTTTGCATTTATAAAAATCTGTGGAGTGCTGATCTATTCCAGCAGATGGAGACAGAATATTTAAGTGTTACATAAGCTTGCTTTATAACATAATTTAAAATGTTTGTTAAGTGTTGTATTGACTACGCAATGAAAAGTTTATTATAATTAACATGGTAGACATCATAAATTATGATGTTATCTCTTCATCTTAGTGATTATTAGTGGGATGTTTTCCTGCTTTTTATACATGGTTTATTTAGTTATTAAAATGTTTTGCTAAATGCCGGGGGTTCTCACTAGACAGAGGCAGAGAGAGAGAGAGGCAGAGAACGAGACAGAAAGAGAAAAAGCACCTTCCACGAAGAATGTTCATGCTGCCATCTCTTCTCCTCCACCTCTCCTTTCTTTTGGGATTTCAGGCATGCATACAAACGAGCCGGGCATGTTTCTCAAGCCACTGGGTCTTGGACTCCAGCTGTGTGATTGGCTATGTAGGATCTGACTGCCTGAGCCAGCAGGCCATGGAGCCTGCTCCATTTTAATCAGTTTCACCGATGATTCTGTGGAATGAGCAATTTAATGATATAGTTGGGTATTAATACAAGTATTCTTTAGCGTGGATTTCTTGTCATTGCCGATTGCAGATTTAGACGATAAGTTCCTTGAGTGGTTGCACTGTTAATTTTGAACTCTTAGACTATATAAATTTAAAAAAGAGCAGGAGTAAAGTAAGCCTTTGAATGAAAAGTAAAATGATTAACTAGTAATACAGATTTTGACGTACAAAGTAGTTCAGATGTTTGTAAAGAAAGCTACATTATCTTAGAAGTGATTGCTTAGTAAAGATAAACTTCTGAGATTTGAATGGGAATAGAATTAATTTAAGGACTAAACAATTTGTTTTTTAAATAAAAACTTTGTGTTGATGTTGTACATGTATAGAAAAGTACACAAAATATAAATGTACGGCAGACTGAAGATTTTCACACAGCAAAAACATAGGGCTAACCAGTGCACAGTTTAAGAATTGTCAGAAGCTCTCTTCTGGTTTTTAGTTTGTCACTCCATGGTGACTGTTTTCCTGTTCTCCTTTGTTTCCAGCCCCTTGCGCCCACATTTGCAGATTTGTCCTTATTGTTGGGTGTAATCGTAGTGCCTTCATTGGCCTTGATGTACCTGAGTCTTTTTAGGAGTATATCACAATCTGTTTATCCCTTCTACTAAGTTCCTGGCTTATTTCCAGGCTGGGACTGTTACAGATTGTCCTGCTCTCAGCATTCTTATGCATATCTTTTGGGGTCGGTATGTGTGCATTTTCGTTGGTTTTGTCCTGCAGTTATCTTAAAGTAATTCTTTTTTGGGGTCAGAAAACTAGATACAGGATTTTGATTTAAGTAATTCATTGGATTTCCTCTTCACACATATCAAAAGTATAATATATAGAGGGAAATATAAGCAGCTTAATAAAGTTCTTTGAAGGCATTCAAATTTTCACAGTTGGTATTCATGACTAAATAGGGTAATTAGTTCTAACACGTATTTCCACATTATTTTTCATAACTTTCTTAATAGTTCTTTGTGGTGTATTTGAGGTAGCTTTTACCTTCTATATATTTGTCTTTGTTCTTTATTTCCTTCTTAGAATGCCTTGCCTACTTTTTCCTTTTTTAGTGGAGATACAACTCTTAAGCTTGGTTCATAGAATTTTTTTTGATCTTCCAGTTAGAAATAATTCTTCACTTTATACTTTCTTTTTTTCGAGAGGTTTTTGCTATAGGCTGTGTGCACTCACCAGAAAGACAGTGTCAGAGAGACAGAAAGCAAGAAATCACCCCCCAGTGGGGATGGCCATGCCACAATCCCTTCTCCTCCACTCTCCTCTTGGGTTCTTGGGCACACACATACACGCGCCCGCATGAGTTTAAGCACTTGACTACATGGGAGTCCAGTGACACAGCCATTATGCCAACTGCTGGTCCTCTTCACTTTATACTTTCTATAACCCTTTACATCTTTATATAATAGGTATAACATATTATCTTAAATCCTTTTATTCTAATTCTGATAGGTTGGAATCTTTTTGAGCATAGTTTACTTACCTTTTCCTTCTTCATAGTACAGAACTGTGTACTTTTCAAAGAGTCACTCTATCTGGAATTTTAAATATACTTATGATTTTTATATGTTCAAAGAAAAGTACTTAATTTTATACTTTAATACTAGTCCTAGAGGCAGCATATGTAATTCTATGATAACTGTATTAAAAGCATAGCTAACATTTAATATTGAAATTTAGTTTCAGTGGTAGAAGATGGTGGATTAAGCTGGCTAAGGAAGTCTTATCAAAGAATGAAAGAACAAGCTGAGAAACAAAATAGAAATTTTGAAGATATTGTAGCAGAAAGATATGGGGTGAGTATCTATCTGTATTGAGATATGTATGCTTTCAAAATTATATAAAAAATTAAGTGCCCCTAACTTTGATTTATGACATGAGATGATTTTGAATTAAATTAATATTGTTTTATATCTTCATACTGCTGAAGTTCTTTTCTGCTTTTTGTTGTTGTGTAACTCCTGAGGCATTTTTTATTGATGTAATTATATAAACTTAAATAATTCAGGAAAGTCTGGATGGTACAGCTTTGGAGATTACCACTGTTGAAATTTTGGTGTATTTCAGTTTGATATATTCTAGGGTTCTAAAGAAGTGTATATGTACTTTTTTTTTTTTTAAGAATTATTAATTCAATTTTATTTACTTATTTTTTATTATTCTTCATTTTGACCAGAGAGAGAGAGAGAGAGAGACACAGAGAGAGATGAGAGTGAGAAAGCAAGCCACCAGGTCCAGGACTCAAACCATAGTCAGCCATATGGGAATCCAGCATCTCAACCACCATGCCACATGCTGGCCCATGAAGTGTATGTATACTTTTAAAACAGTGAACCCATGCAGCATATATGATATTTAGAATAGTCAGTTCCCCTTGGTCATCATGTGTGGGGATAATCTTTCTATTTCAATAGTAATTGATGTCAATTTTTTCCCTCTCATCAGTTTTCAGAAGAAAGCAGGTTTAGAAAGTAGTAAGATTTTAAAAACTGTAAGCAAATCTCTCCCAACCTTCCCAAAGAAAAGAGGAGGAAAAAGTCATCCTCTGTCTTAAGAAAATCTTTGTTGGGACCGTCAGGTGGCGTGGTGGTTAAGGTGCTGGACTCTCTCATGGCCAACTGTGATGTGGGTCCTGGACCTGGCAACTTGCTTTCTCAATTTTCCTTTGTCTCTCTTTCTTTTTCTAGTCAAATTAAACAAAATAATAATAACAAAATAAATAAATAAATTTAGAAAAAGAGAAAAAAGATTATGTGATCATTTAAATTATGTTTTTCCAGATTTTTTTCTTGTCTTTTCAAGGAGGCTGCTAGGATATACTTTGTATTATTATTATTATTTACTTACTAATATGTACATAGTTGAGTGCAAATAAATATATACATTTTAATAACTTACTATCTTCTCTTGTGTTTATATTACATTCCATTATTTATTTATTTGTTAATTGTTGGACATTTATATATTTTTCTCATTCCCTTCTTTTTTTGGTTATTGTTACGAGACAATGTAATGAGACAATGAGAGGGAATTTGAGAAATGACCGCTTGGGGGGGAATGGAGAATGGCCATGCCACAGTCCCTTCTCCATTCTTCTGGGATTTTGGGTGCAAATGCATGGCCTGATTTTCAAATCACCTGGTCAGAGACTTGAACCCTGAGTCCAACGCCTTAGTCACCATGCCACCTGCTGGTCCTCCTACCCTTCTGTTTTTGTTTGTTTGTTTGTTTTAATATAGAAGTATTTATTTTTAGATAATTACTTAATTTTTTTTATCATTATAACTGTACTTTTAAAATATTTGCTTCAGGGCATGTGTGTTTACCAGAGACAGAGAAAGAGAGAGAGAAAAGTGAGAAAGCAAGACTCTAGGTCTGAGACTAGAACCATGATCAGCCATGTGGGAATCTAGACCTTAACCACCACACTACCCGCTGGTTCTCTATTTTTTTAAAAGAACTATTAATTCAATTTTATTACCCGCTGGTTCTCTATTTTTTTTAAAAGAACTATTAATTCAATTTTATTTATTGTTGTTATTTTTAGTATGACTAAAGAGAGACAGAAGGGGAGAGAGAGCACTGTGATGACCATTTTTGTTCAGTGGATTTCTCATACTTATCTGGTTATTTTCTTAAGGTGAATTACTAAAAATGAAATTGATTGTTTAAAGGACATAGACGTATAAAGTGAGTTATATGGGGTCCAGCAGGTGACATAGTGGTTAAGGCACTGGAGTCTCATGACTGACTGGGGTTTGAGTCCTGGTTGGAAATTATGCAGGGTGTGTGTGCATGAGTACCTAAAATTTCAAGAGGAGAATGGAGAAGGGATTGTGGTATGGCCATCCCCCCAGGGAGTGATTTCTTGCCTTTTATATCTCTGTTCCTCCAGTGTCCCATAGCAAAAATCTATCTCCAATAAATAAATACATAAATAAATAAAATAAAGTGAGATATATGTTGCCAGATTTCTCTATAGAAAGGTTGAATAAACTATGCTTGTTGAAATACCTCTTTTAGTATGTAATTTTCAGTAGTAGGATTATTCTTTATAATCTACTTGCTATTGTGATCAGTCAACAGCTTTTTTTTTAATTTTTTTCTTTTATATTTATACATTTGTTTTTTAGTGGAGTTTTTTTTTTTTCTTTAATAGAATTAATGTGAGGACTGAATAGTCTATTTTTTCTTTAAAAGCTTGTTTTTTTTAGAGACTTTTTTCTGTAGGGTGCATGCACTTGCCAGAGAGACAGAGACAGAAAGACAGAAAGTGAGAAGTCACCCACTCTAGGGATGGCTGTGCCACAGTCCCTTTTCCTGCATTCTCATCTCAGGTATTTGGGCATGTATGCACACGCATCCGTCATGAGTTTTAAGCCGCTGTGTCCAGAACTCAAACTGTGGTTGACTACTTGAGAGTTTAGTGGCATAACTATTATGCCATTGGCTGATCCCTAAATAAAAACCTTTTATAAATTTATTCACTTCATCTATACAAAAGCAAGAGAGACAGAGAGAGATAAATAGAGACAGCACTCCAACTAGGGTCTAGATCCACTCCCATCCTTCATCCCACTGGATTACAGGCACACGTGGACACGATGTATATTCAGGGAAGTCTTCAGTTGTGTACCATAAACCTTCCCATGTGGATCGCCTCTTAGAACATTTCATTTTACCTCCCATTTTACTTTTCCTGTATTCAGATCATGACTTCCTGTAGGTAATATGAAGATACAATGTTTAAATAAAGTATCCTTGTATTCAGAGTTAGTCCAGCTCTGAATTAGGATACTTTTGGATATCTGTTTTGGCCATTTTTTTTTTTTTTTATTAAATTTGCTGTAGATACTGGGTTGTTGGAAAGTCGTGACGCATTTTTGCATAGAAAACTTAGTGTAATGACCTAATATTATTTGCTTATTTTTCTTTTGGTAGAATGATTAAGACTTTTTAATAACTCTGTTCAAATTTCTCCCCCTTAGTTTCATTTTTTTAATTAAATTAATTTTTTTTACCTTATTGATAATTTGTATGGATAAGTTAAAAACATTTTTTTAAGATGTTTTTGCCTCAGGACCAGCAGTTGGCATAATGACTGTGTCACTGGACTCCCATGTAGTCGACTACGGTTCGAGTCCTGGACCTGGTGGTTTAAACTCATGCTGGGCGCATGTGCGTGCATACCCAAGATCCCGAGAGGAGAATGGAGGAGAAGGGATTGCGGTGTGGCCATCCCCCCTGGGGGGTGATTTCTCGCTTTCTGCCTGGCTCTCTGGCTTTCTGGTGAGCACACGTGCCCTATAGCAAAAACCTCCCCCCCCAAAAAATAAAAAGAAAAAAAAAAGATGTGTTTGCCCTAGGTTTTATGTGCTCACCAGAGAGAGAGACACGGACAGTGAGAGGGAAAGGGAGTAATCACCCCCGAGGGGGAATAGCCACACCACAATCTCATCTTCATTCTCCTGGAATATTGGGCACACACGTACATGCGTCCTACATGAGTTTTTAAGCTACCGGTTCTGGGACTTGAACTGTGTTTGTCATTTGAGAGTCCAGTGACATAACTGCTAAGCCATCTGCTGGCTCCAAGTTTTCAATATTTTTTACCTAGAAAAATTATTCATATTCTTCTCATGACTTAATTCATTGACAGGTCTTCTGAACTCTCCATATCGTAAAATTGTGCACCTATATTTACTTCGAGCACTCATTCAGTTTAATTTTGTTATTTATTTATTTTAGAGAGATTTTTTTGCTATAGGGCATGTGAGATTGCCAGAGAGACAGAAGGTGAGAAATCACACCCCAGGGGGGTGGCCACACTGCGTTCCCTTCTCTTCTACTCTCCTCTCGGGATTTTGGGCAGGGGGGTGGCCACACTGCATTCCCTTCTCTTCTACTGTCCTCTCGGGATTTTGGGCATTCACATACACGTACCCAGTGTGAGTTTTAAGCTGCTGTGTCCGGGACTTGAACTGTGGTCAACTACATGGGAGTACAGCGATGTAACCATTCTACCATCTGCTGGGCCCCCAGTCTTATTTTTATGTGTATCTTTCTGGAATATATATTTACCACACTGCATTCCCTTCTCTTCTACTGTCCTCTCGGGATTTTGGGCATTCACATACACGTACCCAGTGTGAGTTTTAAGCTGCTGTGTCCGGGACTTGAACTGTGGTCAACTACATGGGAGTACAGCGATGTAACCATTCTACCATCTGCTGGGCCCCCAGTCTTATTTTTATGTGTATCTTTCTGGAATATATATTTATGTATCATGGGAAGTAGGTATGTGACTTTCCTTAAGTCTTTAGATAGTTATTTTCATGTATCGAGTGGATTATTCTTTTCTAGCTAATTTGAAATGACACATTATAATTCAATTTTTCTATTTGCATGAGTCCATTCCTTTATTTTCAAATCTATTTTATTTTTCTATCTTGGAATTAGTGTCATATTGTAAGACTATTGCAGTTTTCAGTAAATTATGCAGATAGCTACTAATGAATACTTACTACACAGCAGGGTTAATATTTTACTGGTTATTAAATTAGCCTTTTGTTCTTTTTTTTTAATTGCTGGAAGGTTTTTGTACTCAACAGAGTTAAGAGAGATGGAGAGACAGAGAGGGAAAGGGAGAAAGTGCCTCCCACTTGGGCATAGTTGTGCCACAGTCCGTTCTCCATTTCTCTGTCCTGTCAGGATATTTGGCACACATGGCTTGTTTTTCAAGCCACTGGGGCCAGGATTCAACTCTCTCAGTTAGCCATGTGGGATTGTAAGCACTAGGCCTTATGGCAGCCGTAGCATTTTATTCTTATGTGTTTATTTTTCTATGACAATTTAAAATAATTTCAATTCGTGTTCAACAGAAATAGCAATTTTCCAGAATCCATTATAAACTTAAAAGTCTTTGGAATTTTGATTTAAATTTAACTAAGCGTGTAGATAAATTAAGGGCAGTTAGTATCTTTGTAACGTTGAGTCATCATATCCCAAAACACCAGTGTCTTTCTTTACTCAAGTTTGCATTTATGCTTCTCAGGAATTTTCTATGTACAGTTATGTATGCGTCATCGAGGTTATTTTTACTTTATCTATTGTAAGTTAAATCTTTTTCTTTCTTATGCTTCATAACTTGCTGGTGGATTACTCTGCTAATTTTCTAAATTATTACCATTAGTTCTTAGTTTATTTTTTTTAAGCTTTAGTTTATCTGGGAGGGTAGCTTTTTCTTTTTCTTTAAGGTTTTTGCCATAGGGTCTGTGAGCTTGCTCAGACAGTGTGAGATCACCCCCTGCCACAATCCCTTCTCCATTTACATCTTGGAATTTTGGCATGCATGCACATCCACCTGGTGTAATTTTTCAAGCCACTGGGTCCAGGATTTGAACTGTGGTAGTCGGCCATGTGGGAGTCTAGCACCTTAAGCACTGTGCCACCTACTAGCCCTGAGGATAGCTTTTTGCAACTGGTGAATAGTTTTTATTCTCCCCAGTTATTATTTTTTTTTTTAAGAGGTTTTTGCCTTAGGATACTGCACTCATCAGAGACAGAGACAGACAGAGACAGTTAGGGGGAAAGTGAGAAATCACTGCCCCCCCCCCCAGGGGGGATGGCTGCATTGCAATCCCTTATACTCCATGGTCCCCCTGGAATCTTGGGCACGCATGCACATGCTCATGGCATGATTTTCAAGCTGCTGGGTGTGGAACTCGGACTGTGGTCAGCCACGTGGGAGTCCAGTGACATAACTGCTATACCTTCTGCTGGCTTCCATTATTATTTTAAAAATTTACTATAGGCCACATGCATGAGAGAGAGAGAGGGAGAGGGAGAGGGAGGGAGGGAACACGTGCGTGGAAGCGAGTTGCCAGATTTGGGACTCAGAACCCTGGTCGGCCACATGCAAGTCCAGTGCTACCTGCTGGCCCCAAGTTATCTATTTTATACTGTAAAATTACCTAAAACCTCTGTTAGCAAATTTTGTGTTTGTAATATGTATTATTAACTATAGTCCTTATGCCGTACATCAGATCTAGCTTTATTTATCCTGTAAAACTTTATAACCTGTGACCATCATCATCCCATTTCCCGATCTCTTGTAACCACATTTCTACTCTGTGTTTCTATGTATGATGCATCTTTTCCTTAAAGATTTTATTAAACTTTGCAACTTTAAGAGCAGTTATTGAGACTTGGCCATTACAATTGCCATTTGGTTTATGGTGTGTCATCATTATTCAGAGGTCTTGATCCCTATTTGTTTATGGTTTGGCTTATTCATCATTTTTGATTTGTTTCTCCTGATTTAGTAAGTGATAGCCCTTCAGAGTACTTATACATTTTTTTTGGAGAGGTTTTTGCTATAGGGCGCGTGCGCTCGCCAGAAAGCCAGAGAGAGACAGAGACAGAAAGCGAGAAATCACTCCCCGGGGGTGATGGCCACGCCGCAATCCCTTCTCCTCCATTCTCCTCTCGGGATCTTGGACACGTATGCACATGTGCCCGGCATGAGTTTGAGCCACCGGGTCCAGGACTTGAACCGCGGTCGACTACGTGGGAGTCCAGCAACATAGCCATTATGCTAACTGCTGGTCCCTGGAGTACTTACAGTTTTGAAAATGGTTTTCCTTTGCTTATACAGGGAACAATAGTTTGACTATTAACTGATTTTTTAAAAAATATGGAATTATAGCCAAACAATTTTTAAAAAAAATTGATTGTTATTCTATTTTCTATTTGGTATTGGTGATGAAAACCTGTTAATATTACTTTCTTTCCTTTGTAGGTAATAAGTTATATACCTTAGGGTTTTTTTTTTTTTTTCTTTTAATCTTTTCCTCTAAGGCAGTAGAGCCCTTCTGATCTGGAAAATCAGCTGGGGAAAATTTTTCCATGCATAGTAGTCTGCCCTTTGCCAGTTTGCTTTTCATAGTTTGTTACTTGTGGTCCAAATTACAGTCCAAAAATTGGTGAGTACTATATAGTAGAATAAGATATATTAGAGAGAGAGGGAGACTACATTCACATAATGTTTATTACTACATCTTGTTATAGTTGTTCTATTTTATTATTAGTTATTGTTGTGTTAATATCTTAATGTCCCTAATTATAGATTAAACTTTATCAGATATACCTATTCATAGGAAAAAGCAGTTCATGGTTTTAGGCATCCACTGAGGGTCTTGGGAGGTATCCTCCACAGATAAGAGATGCAGTACTTTTTAAGTTAATAATTTCTTTTTATCATTTCCCTCTAGTACATATGTATTAGATTTTCTAGAATTATTGGTCCATGTTTTGTTTCTCCTTTTTTTATATCTTATTTTTATTTGCTGTCTTTCTTTAAACTACAGAATTCCCAGGTGAATTTGGTCTTAAGAATTTTCTATTCTTCTTTTCAGTATATCTGGGCATTTTTTGTTTATTTGGACAGTTTTCCATTTATAAGTCTTTTTTTTATTTTTTAAGAGAGTTTTTTTTGCTATAGGGCGTGGGTGCTTGGGAGAGACAGAGAGACAGAAAGTGAGAAATCACCCCCCACAGAGGGGCTGGCCATGCCACAGTTCCTTCTTCTCCACTCTCCTCTCAGGATTTTGGGCACAAATGCGCATGTTCCCACTGTGAATTTTAAGTCTCCAGGTCCAGGACTTGAACCACAGTCGACCACATGGGGGTCTAGAGACATAACCATTATGTGTCATCTGCTGTTCCCAGTTTCTGATATTCTTTTTTTCTTTTTTGAGACGTTTTTGCTACAGGGCGCTTGTGCTTGCCAGAAAGACAGAGACAGAAAGCGAGAAATCACCTCCCAGGGGGGATGGCCACGCCACAATCCCTTCTCCTCCATTCTCCTCTTGGGATCTTGGGCATGCACACACATGCACCCGGTGTGAGTTTAAGCCACCGGGTCCAGAACTTGAACCGCGGTCGACTACATGGGAGTTCAGTGACATAGCCATTATGCTAACTACTGGTCCCACCAGTCTTTGATATTCTTGAACTGTTCTTTTTTCAGCAGAGTCAGTTAATGTTTTAGCAATATAGTAACCTCTTGATCTACTAATACCAGTAAAAATTATTATTTTTTTAAAAGTGTGTTTCTGTTTTCTTTATTACTTTGTATTAGTATAGGGTGTTTGGCTTAAGTAACTATAATTTTGAGATCTTTTTTGTTACTTGGTACCTTCTCATTGTTTACTTGTGTATTTTTGAAGTATTCATTTCAGTGTAGGATGATTATATGGGTCCTTTACCTTCCTTTGGTGGATTTTTCTTTTGTTTTGTCACTTGACAGTGTCACAGCACAGCAGTATGCTAGGGCAAGTCATTGAGCCTTTCTTAATTTTCAATGTCTTTAATTTCTCTCTTTTTAGTCAATGGAAATATTTCAGTCAAAATTAGAAGAAGCTGAAAAAACGGCATGCTCAAGAGACAATTACAGACAGGAACGGTGGAGGAAACCAACTTTTTCAGATAAAGCACAAAGTAGTCAAGAAAGTAGAAAATCAGACTTACTAAAATATAAACGTTCAAGGGATAGATATGATACAACAGACACTGCAAACAGTAGCAATAAAGATAAGTTTAGTGGTGATGAAAAAGATAAGCGATCTGGGTCTTCGGAATTGTGTAGAAGACAAACCAACCCAAGGCAAAGTCAAGATTTTTCTTCTGGAAATTTGAGACCTAAATTCTTAAGACCCTCGGATGATGAAGAGCTGTCAAGTCACAGCAAGCACAGGCATTATGAGCCATCTAGTTCATCTTCAGCGTTAGGAACTCAGAGTTCTTTGCATTGTGGTTTTAGAAAACCATCCGAGAGTAATGAAGAAACTTTAACATGGAATCAATCTGAAGGAAGGGAAAGAAAAAAGAAACATTCAAATCAAAAGTCATCGGAAAGCAGTAGCAGCCTGGAGTATCAACACATTGCAGAAGACACGAGAGAAAAATCACAGGCTGAGAGCTTAAGAGGTGACCCTTCAAAGAAAGAACACCTGCAGGAAACACACTCTACATTTGCTGGGTATTTTATCATTTTTTTTTTAAATTGATAAATGAATATTGAGGTCTAGAGGATTCAAAGAACTGAACTGTATTTTTAGCATTTGCTGAGTATTTTATCATTTGTTTTTTTTTAAATTGATAAATGAATATTGAGGTCTAGAGGATTCAAAGAACTGAACTGTATTTTTAGAACATCGCTTACCAGATACGAGTATAGTCTCCTCTTCCTTCAAATTGATGGAAGAGATAAAATAGGGACATTAAACAATACAGTAATATTACTTAGTGAATTGTATTTTAGTTTATTTTAAAAAGAGCTAGAATTCAGTAGGTATGTTTGCTGAAAATTTGTTGCTATTTTTAAAATTTAAAAACACCAAGTTAATCTTTAAAGTGGATGTGGATATCTCTTTTAAAGGAGATATTTCGGTTGTTTTTGTTACCAGTGCCATATTACTTGTTAAGGCATTTACCTCATTGTTAACATAATCATAATTACACATACTGCAGGTCTACAGGAGGTCTAGACTAAACGAAAATGTGTTGCGACAGCCCATAGTTGAAGTAACAAAGACCTGTTAAAGATCCTGCAGAGGGAAGCATGAATTATGATTGTTGTTTTGCAGAGAAAGAAATAATCCATTTTGGGCAATTGATGGATTTTAAAGATTACTTTAGGGTGTTAAATGTAAAACATAAAGTAGTGATTGTAACATCTAATGACTAGGAAAATACGTAGTGGTAACTGACTTTGTTATTGTACCTGTTGCACTTGTGTAGAGCTGGGTCAGAAGACAAACTCAGGTTAAGTGGATCAAGTCTAGGAGAACCCTGATTTAGCCATAGGGGTAATCCTGTTGGAGATTGACAGTGTTCCAAGGATAATGAAAAACTTGAATGATCATTGAATTATGTTTAAAAAAAAAATGCCACCAAATGATTGGTACACTAAAGGAAAAGGCTTTAGGAAATAATAGAAGTAAGTGGTAACAGTAGATACAAGCCTTATGATTTGGAGTCTTAAATCTGATTCGTTGCTTTTGTTAATGACTCCATCGGAAGCAGTAGATTATGAAGCACCCGTGTAACTGTGACTGGCAGAAAGCCGATAAATGTGGACTGAGTGATTGAACCCCCAGTCACATGGGATCTGGTTCAGTCTAGGGCTTTGCTCTCAGGAAACTGAAGGCAAAATCCAGTTGCGTTGACTGAATAAGCATGGCAGAGATAAGAGAATGTCTAAGGCAGTGTGCACTATGTAATTGTTCAGACCTCACTCTAAGTACCCTGAGTGGTAAAGTATTTCTAGTCCCTAGTTGTTGGTAGGATGAGGTTCTTACTCTCTGATAGCATTAGAGTTAACCTAATATTTGGGTAGTCAGTAGGTCTTAATTTCTGTAACTGTGGCTAAGCAGAGTATATAAAGCAGTTTTACAATGTTAGCATTCCATCTGATTATCTGATTATTTATATTTGTGTGTCTTCTTTAAATTGTAAACTTCTGATTTATTGTAACAGGCACCAACTAGAATACACATGTATACACACACACAAACACACACAGACATGCCTTTTTTGTTGTTTATATGTGGACAGTATTCTTGTTAGCTGTGTTAATTTTGATATTACACAGAGTTTGAGGTTTTCTGTGAATTCCTTGATTAGCTGGAGAGAGAAAGAAAAGTCTAGGAATCATCCAGTGTACATAAGAGAAAAGATTTCTGATTGTGTAGAATGTTATAAAGTAGAATAGGATCTTGAGCAATGTCTCAGAAGATTCAATAATAGATTGTTAGAAGTTGTTAGTTTGTTTGAACATTATCTTGGAAATACTTTACATTTTTTAAGAATTAGTTTATTTAAATTTGCTAATTTATTCATGTATTTATTTAAATTTGACCAGAGAGGGACAGAGTAAGAGAGACAGGGAAATTGAGAAAGCAAGCTGCCAGGTTTGAGACTTGAACCACAGTCAGCCATGTGGGAGTCCAGTGCCCTTAACTACCATGCCACCTGCCAGCCCCCACATTACATTTTTAAAGAATGCCAGAACACTAGGGAATTTTAGAACCAATGAACATTTTCCAGTAGTTGCCTGTATGATTAAGAGCTTTAAGCTTATTATTCCTAGAGATGAAATGTGTTGGTGTATATTTTTCTTTTGTTGGAAAATATATTAGCTAAGTACTTTCAAGAATTTAAAATCTATAATCATATGTAATATGAAGAAAAATTAATGTCTTTAACTTAGATTTTTAAGTTTAATATCAGAAACTAATTCATTTGTGTCTTCACCTGTGGATGTCATTCTTGGCACAGTTTGTTGTTATAACCCAGAAGGGCAAGAAAAGGATGGTATGTTCTGAAGGCTTAGAGTGTAGTCATGGGATCCTTCAGCAGGGGAGGAAATGTGAGAATAAATGGTAAGAAAAGAATTATTAATAGGAGATCTGTGGACAGTGCCAGGAGAAGAATAATATAGTATCCTCAAGGTTTCCAAAACCTCATTGGGCTACAGCTATTCTAATTGATTCTTCCTCAGAAATTTTCAGCCAGTGTTTTTTTATGTGTGTGTGTGTGTGTGTGTGTGTGTGTGTATGTGTGTGTGTGCGCATGCACGCACATATGGGTTTTACAGAGGGTACATTTTAATGGGAAAGTAGGGTTTACTTTTTAGAAATTAATTATAAAGAGGACTTCTGGTACCAGCAGTTAGCGTAATGGCTATGTTGCTAGACTCCCATGTAGTTGACCATGGTTCACATCCTGGACCCGGTGGATTAAACTCACGCCGGGCGTATGTGCGTGCGTGCCCAAGTTCCTGAGAGGAGAATGGAGGAGAAAGGATTGCAGCGTGGCCATCCCCACCTGGCGGGTGATTTCTCGCTTTCTGTCTCTCTGTCTCTCTCTGTCTTTCTGGTGAGCGCATGTGCCCTATAGCAAAAAAAAAAAAAAAAAAAAAAAAAAAAAAAAAAAAAAAAAAAAAAAAAAAAAGAAAAGAACACATAAAGCAGTAATCTTAGAAAAGAGAACGCTTGAACTTTTTAATTTTTACAGGATAATTGAAGGTGTTGTGATACTTTTTGCAAAACATTTTTCATCATTATTAATGCTTAGAGAAGGGAAAGGTCTATTTTCTGGTTTTAGTTACAAAGCAGAGTTTTTGTGTGATCTTAATAAAATAATGTATATTTTTCAGTCATTTTGTGCCTGACAGCTCCATGCCCAGTTCTTTTTTAGATAGGGTCTTGCCCAGGCCAGCTTCATAATTCTCCTGCTTTACGCTCTCCAAGTCACTGGGACTGCAGGTGCACACTAGTACACCTGGCCTTTAGGGTGGACTAGCATTGAACCCTGGCCTCTTAGGTGGTTCCAGCGTATAGAGTACAGCTTTTTAGTGCATTGCTGTTTTGCTGATTTGACTGGACCAACCAACAACTCTCTTGCTCTCTTTTTTTTTTTTTTGAAAGAGAGGGTTTTGCTATAGGGCACCTGTGCTCACTGGAGAGACAGAGAGACTAAGAGACAGAAAGTGAGAAATCACCCCAAGGGAGATGACCATGCTGCAGTTCCTTCTTCATTCTCCTTTTGGAATTTTGGGCATGGATTTACATGCACCTGACATGAGTTTTTAGCCACCAGGTCTGGGACTCAAAACCTTGGTCAAATATGTGAGAGTCCAATGACATAACCATTGCATCATCTGCTGGTTCCAAGAACTCTCATTTTAATTTTACTACCCATTAACATTATATGAAGTGTGTTGAAGTAACTGTTGATACTAAAATACTGGTACAAGAGATATTGAATTCTTATATATACTTTCATATACTAATCTACTTTTCATCTACTGATAAATTCATGTTAGAAAATATTCACATACACACACACACACACACACACACACACAGATTTGAAACATGTTAGTCTTTTTATGACATGGAAGTCACCTTTTTTAAAGACTCTCTTTGAGAGTCTAGTTATCATTCTGAAACTTAGGGGTTTTCCTTTCATTGCCCTTCTGTGACCGAATCTCTGATTTTGCATCCTGAGAAGTGAGGGGTAAAGGAAAGTTTCTCAGAAAAGTAAAAATTTTAAAAAGTAAAATAAAATGACAAAAGATGGGCCATCGAGTGGCTCCGAAGTTAAGGTGGCTGGATCTCATATGACTGACCTTGCAGTTTGTGTCCTGGACCTGGTGACTTGAAAAACATGTTAGTTTGGGACCAGCAGATGATGTGGTGGTTACGTCGCTCGACTCCCACACAACTGACCACAGTTTGAGTCGTGGACCCAGTGGCTTGAAAATTATGCCTAGAGTGTGTGCATGTGTACCCAAGATCCCAGAAGGAGAATGGACGAGAAAGGATTGCTGCATGGTCATCCGCCTTGGAGGGTGATTTCTCAGTTTCTCTCTCACTGTGTCTGTCTCTTGTTCTCTAGCATGTGCCTTAAGGCAAAAATCTTTAAAAAGACAAAACAAGAACAGCAACGAAAAACATGCTAGGCATGTGTGCTTATAGGAGAATGGAGAAGGGATTTTGGCATGGCTGTCCATGTTGGGAGGTGATTTCTCATTTTCATTCTCTGTGTGTCTGTCAGCCTCTGGCAAGTGTGCATGCCCTAACAGCAAGCAAAAACAAAAGAAAAAAAGAGATAAAAGATGTGCTCTTTGCATGGACAATAGTAGACATATTTGTCAGCTTAATCAAGAATATTTTATTGTAAAAGAGGGCATAAGATGCAAATTTTTTAAGCTAAATTATGACATGTGACTTATGGGGTGGTAGAGATAGAAATTATACATGGGAGAAATGGGTTAGACGAAGTGCCTCTCACTTTTAAAGTGTAGATACTTGAACATGTTTATATTTTAATGCAAAAGTGTCAATATCCATTGTAGAAGAAGCTAAACATGTTGAGAGATGATAGATGGGTCTGTTGAACACAATCTGTGAGGTTAGTGTGGATAAATAATGACATCCAGTTTATGTATGAGATTAGCTATGGATGGAAAGGTAAATAGAAATATGGTTACAGGCTATGGGTGACAGGGGAGAAAATTTAAGAATTCCTTCTTTATGACATAGATCAGTATTTTTACATCATGTCCCCAGAATATTGGTGATCCACTTTGTCTATGCATGGACCACAGTTGGTTAAAAAAAAAAAGGTGCCGTCAATTTCATTGACACACACATTTCACAAAATTGAAGTGTCCTCTCATTGTTCTGGGTTTTTTTTTAATTTTCCTTTTTTACTGCTGTTAGCTTATTTTTCACCTTAAATTTTGATGAACTTAAAAGAAACAAAATTACTCTTTTTTTTTTTTTTGGAGAGGTTTTTGCTATAGGGCGTGTGCCCACGCCAGAGAGAGAGAGACATAGAGACAGAAAGCGAGAAATTACCCCCCCAGGGGGGATGATCACGCTGCAATCCCTTCTCCTCCATTCTCCTCTCGGGATCCTGGGCACGCACGCACACGTGCCCGGCGTGAATTGTAAGCCACTGGGTCTGGGATGTGAACCGCGGCTGACCACGTGGGAGTCCAGGGACATAGCCATTACGCTAACTGCTGGTTCCCGAAACAAAATTACTCTTAACATTATTGGTTCAGGTACACATCATTTTCCCCTTAATTGATCTCTGGATAGTGAAAGTTTGAGAAACAGACTGTTTCTCACACACATTTAGATTTTAAAAGATATATCTGGACTGGTGTGACAAAGAATGAAGTAACAGGTGGATATTTGTGCATCATTTATTAATTTATGTTAGATTACTTTAATGAATTTATTCTGCTACTCTTCTATATTAGTGAATGTTTCTAAGTTTCCTAGGCATGGTATGAAAATGGAAATAGTTGCTAAATTCAAGGAATTCACAGTATAGGAGGGGCCGTCATACAGCTGTGTTGGTGGATATGGTACATAAATGCTGTGCTTGTATGTTCAGGGATAAATATAGGTATTATTCATAGCTACAGTAGTTACAGGAACAGATGATGAGCTCCTTTGGGATAAAATTAGGGAAAATAGAGTCCAGAGAAGTTGTGTCAGGAAAGTTGTGAGGTCTTAAAGGATGAACCTGTTAGGTAGTGAATGGGAAAGAGCAACCAACTTGTAAGGAAAAACATGGAGGTAGGAAACAGCATGATATAGTTGAAGATTTGCAAATAAGAGTGGTCGTCAAGAAGTTTGTGAAAAAATGGAATTAAAATATGAGTTTTGGGAGGTTTTGACTTCCTGTATGTATGAGTAAGCTACTATGCAGCATATTCTGGATGGGAAATCACATTTTGTATGTTGTGACAATGCTCAGTGAATGAATGTAAAATAATTAATTAAAAACAAAAAATTAAAATAAATAAATTTAAAAAAATGAATTTTGGGCCAGTTGGTGGCATGGTGGTTCAGGTGGTTGGTTCCCACATGGCTAACTCTGCAGTTTTTGAGTTTTGGACTTGGCGGCTTGAAAAACATCCTGGGTGTGTGTGCATGTAATGCATGCTCAGGATCCGGAGAGGAGAATGGAAAAGGGATTGCAGTGTGGCCATCTGGCCTTCCCTCTTAGGAGATCATTTCTCTCTCTCTCTCTGTCTGGTGAGTGGATACACCCTATAGCAAAATTTAAAACAAACAAACTGGGTGAGTGCATACACCCTATAGCAAAACTTAAAACAAACAAACAAACAAACAAACAGATGGGGTCAACAGGTGGTGTGATGGTGAAGGTGCTGGATTCCCACATGGCTGACCACAGTTCAAGTCCCAGATCTGGCAGCTTGCTTTCTTTATCTCTCTCACTCTCTTGACAAATTGAATAATAATAAATAAAATTAAACAATTATTTTAAAAAAGATTAATTTTGTTGCAAGAAAGTTGAGATCCATGGATAGTTAAAAATTTTATATATATATATATATATATATATATATATATATATATATATATATATATATATATATATATATATATATATATATATATATATATATATATATATATATATATATACACACACACACACACTTTTTTTTTGACTAGAGGGCTCATGTGATACTAGGGAATTGGGAGGCAGGGAGAAGAGAGCACCCTTCAATCAGGGCAAGGTGGTCAGGCCACAGTCCTTTTTTCTCCATTGTTCCATCCTGTCAGGATTTGGGGCATCCGTGCATATGTGCTTGCAGCATGATTTTTGAGCTACCAGGACCAGAATTCATACTATGGTCACCATGTGGGATCTGCCTTTCCATGTACAACACTTAATCCCTGCACTTTGGGGTCGGCCCCAAAGAATAGTTTTTTCCTCATACATGTTTTCTGTGGGTTTTTTGAAGTTCGGTCGTAGCATTTTGGACTGTATGATGTGGCAGCCACTTGAGGTCAGGGTATATTTCTTTGTAATCTTTCTCATCTTGGCAGAGTGCTTACCAATACGTTAATCTCTCAATAATATATGGAATATGCTTGAGTGGGAGAAAATGGGCAGGTAGTGTTGGAAGTATTGTTTGTGCATTTTAAAATGACTCCAAAAGTTATGTTTATGAGTTGGACAGTATTATCTGAGTAACAGGAAATAAACAGTTTCTTGCGTAGGAAACAGGAGTCGGAGAGGCAGACCTGGAACACGCAGACTTGATGCGTGTAGAATTGCCCTGATGCTCGTCAGAAAGGGCATATCTTATGGTTATTTTGCATTTTATGTACTTGTAGACATTTAATATCTAGAATTTTCACATAATCACAGAAGTAAAATTTTGAAGTAGAGAATTTGTGAAAATTAATCAAATAGCAAAGAATGCAAATAGAGAAAAGTTATGTTGACTATTAAGTAAAAACTTTTATAGAAATATGATTGGGTTGCCCAAACTTCAAATAAATTACATTTACAATACAATAAAAATGACATGTACCTCAGAGTTTAATTTGAAAAAAATTACTAAAAATTATTTTTCATACAATAAAGTGCATAATGATAGAAGCAATAGCTCAATCCGCAAAAGCACATAAAAAGTAATAACATTTTGTTTCCATGAATGCAGTGCCCCTACTGTTCATTTTAATTGTTTTTTAAAATGTATACTAAAAGAATATGAGGGGAATGAAAGTATGTTATTTTTTAATGATACTTCACCTTAAATATATGAGAAATTGTAGTTTTTATCTGTAGCAATTTAATTGAGTTTCTTTTTTCCTTTTTGTCTTTATTGCCCCTAACTTTTTAAATATATGGAGGATAGTTAGAATGATAACTTTTAATATCCTTGACTGCTGTTTCTTAGGTGTCAGTCAGTTCTTTATTCTTTTTTTCTTTCTAGAGATTTTTGCTTTAGGGTGTGTGCGCTTGCCAGAGAGAGACAAGACAGAGACAGTGAGAGGGAAAGTGAGAAATTCCTCTCACCCCCAGGGAGAATGGCCACATGACAGTCTCTTCTTCATTCTCCTCTTGGGATTCTGGGCTTTTGGGCATGCTCACACCTGCTCCTGGGATGAGTTTCAAGCCACCAAGTCCAGGTCTCGAACCTCAGCCAGCCATGTGGGAGTCTAGCAATGTAACCGCTACGCCATTGCTGGCCCCAGTATCAGTTCTGAGTTGAATTTGACTGAAAATGTTTTCTTCTGTTGGGTCATCAGGAAAGTCATGATGCATTTTTGCATAGAAAAATATGTCATGACTTTTTCGATGACCCAATAGTTACAGATTTCTTTTTTAAAAAAATTATTTGCACTTCCGATAATCTTTGATTAGGTACTAGTACTACGGATTTTACCATGTCAAGTGCTAGATATTTCTGATTTGTATAAATATCCTTGAGCAATTTTCTTCTGACTGTTAAATGGAAACTGTTAGGTTGTTGGTGAAGTCATGATATCTTTTTCTTTGTTTCCCTATGCAAAAATGTGTCACTACTTTACTTTCCTGACAGCCCAACCTTTTAACACCTGCTTGTAACATTTGCTAGGCAGACCGGCACCGGTATTTAGGACTTCTTATTTCCCACTAATGAGACAAGACCCTATTCCACCCAGATACTTCTGAATTAGGAGGTTTCCTGGTCTGGCTAGTGGGATTGGACAGTATTCCAAGGAGTACAAATTGTACCTCTAAGCCTTTGAGAAAGACCTTTGCTTAACCACAGGGGGTTTTTGCCAGACACGCAAAGGGAACCTTTAGCAGTTCTCTGGGATTTTCTCACTGTGTAGCTTTCTCTCTGGTACAGTTCTTAGCTATGTTTGCCTCTAGGCAGGAGTCTTCAGGCTCGGTCTGCCTCCTGTACTCTATCCTTGAATTCTTTTTAAGGCAGTAAGCTGGGATAATCTGACCTTGGCCAGAAATTTCTCTCTCTCTTTTTTGTGATTGTTGGTTTGGATTTGACACAGGATCTGTAGTGTAAGTTTCACACATCATCTCATTTTTATCTTTATGTTGTTTGACTACATGCTATGTTCTTGACTGATTGCAAAGAACACATGATCATTGCTTTTATTCTGTGAATGCAGTTAAATATGTCATTTTCTGATTAAAGTTTCTTAGATTATCGACAATTTATTACATTGAATAAGAAATGTTTCCAAAGATGTATAGAAGGATGGCTTGATTCTGTTGGGTCGAGGGAAAAGTCAGGACATATTTTTCTGTTTTTCTATGCAAAAATGTGTCATGACATTTTTGATGACCTGATCGTTTTTGTTTCCTTTTTAAAATTATGAGTATCTGATACTTAATAGTGAAAAATAGTTTATTTGTATTATTTAGCTCATTGTTCGTGAGACTTTGATCATTTGTTATTATTGCCATAGGCCATCATGGCATTGTAACAGAGAAGCATAAATAGTTGATTTATGAGTTTAATTTTTATATATTAGAATCATTACCTGCTACTGATGTTAAATGCTTTGGGGTCTTGATCATTTGAGTCTTGATGCTGTTACTTGCATTGTACCTGTATTTCAGATGCTCTTAATCTGCCCTGTTCCAACAGTAGTCCAGAAGATGAGTCCCTCCACATCCTGAGTGTTGATGAGAAGAACAAGTTGGGAGCCAAGATTATCAAGGCAGAGATGATGGGGAATCTGGTAAGACTCTTGAATGTTATTCTTTTGGAGAATAGGGATTAAATATTTATCTTACAGGTAATTTCAGAAGTGTGACAATGGTGTGAATATAGCACACTGTGAAAATAACTGCTGCTTCATGAGTCTTTAAATTCTTTTTTTGGGGGGGAGAGAGGTCTCTACTATAGGGTGCGTGCACTTGCCAGAAAGATATAGAGAGAGACAGACAGAAAGCGAGAAATCACCCCTGGGGGGATGGCCATGCCACAATCTCTTCTCCATTCTCCTCTTGGGATCTTGGGCACGCACACACATGTGCCTGGCATGAGTTTAAGCCATAGGGTCCAGGACTCGAACTGCAGTCGACTACTTGGGAATCCAGCGACATAGCCATTACGCCAACTGCTGGTCCCTATGATTCCTCAAATTCTTAAGCATTTCTAGAAGCAGTACTGTCTACTTTTAAATAAATTAACTACTTTTTCTGTCAGGTTTCTGAAATTTAAGATCCCTTGGAACTACATTATTATTATTATTTTTTAAGGGAGTTTTTGCTATAGGTCATGTACACTCTCCGGACAGACAGAGACAAAGTGAGAAATCATCCTGCAGGTGTGGGAGGGGGGAGGAAGATGACCATGCCACAATTCCTCTCCTCCATTCTCTTCTTTGGATTTTGGCCACGTGCACACACACGCCAGGCATGAATTTTAAGCCACCAGGTCTGGGACTCAAACTCTGGTTGGCCATGTGGGAATCTAGCATCTTAACCATTATGCCATTCGCTGACCTAAACTGCATATTTTTGATTTCCTTTTTTTAACTTTGATATTTACTTTATTCTTGAATTTCTGAGCATATTTGAGAGAGATAAAGATGTCACTGTCTGCTCTCCCATTTTCACCGTATATCATGGGGCTGGCAGGTGATGAGGTGTTGGGGCACTGGACTTCCACATGGCTGACTGTGGTTTGCGTACTGGACCTGCAGCTTGCTTGCTTCTCTCTCTCATGAGTGCATATGCCCTATAGCAAAATTAAAATATTAACAATAGTAAACAAATATTTTTAAAAAAAGGCTTATTACTCTCTTAATTACTTTATGTAGGAACCTAAAAAATGAGCTTTAAGAAAAGGATAGCTAGGGCCAGCTCATGGTGATTAAGGTGGCTGAATCCCACTGAGTGACTGCAATTCTTAGTCCTGACCCCTGTGGCTTGAGAAACATGACAGGCATGTATGTGCATGCCCAAAATCTTAAAAGGAAGGAGAAATGGAGGAGAAGGGATTGTGATCTCCCAGAGGGGAGTACTTTCTCACTTTTCCTATTTTTCTTTCTCTCTCTCTGGCAATCATGTGTGCCCTGTGACCAAAAAAAAAAAAAAAAAAAAAGAAAAGAGAAAAGGCGGAAAAGAGGTGGTTAATGTATTTATTTAGGAATGAAGAGGCAGTGTGTTTGCGCCTGTTTCTTCCTTAGATGCTTGGATGCTTGGTCTAAGTTAGCTCGTCTAGTTCTCATAATAAGACTGATTCACCTCAGAAATGAATAGAAATAGAGATGATTTGTAATGCTGTATTTATTTCTTTTATTTATTTGTTTGTTTTAAGGTTTTTGCCGTAGAACACATGTGCTCGCCAGAAAGACAGTGAGAAGGAATGTGAGAAATCACCTCCTGGGGGGACGGCTACTCTGCAGTCCCTTCTCCTGGGATTTTGGGCATGCTTACATGTGCACCTGTTTTTCAGGCTGCCAGGTACAGGACTAGAACCACAGTCTGCCATGTGGGAGTCTAGTGCCTTAACCACTATGCCACCTACTGGCTCCTATTCATTCATTTGTTTCTTATATTAGTGTATGCTCATTAAAATGATGCACAGTAATATGTGTATAGTAAAATGCACAGGCAGAATGGCATAGCCAGCTAGTGTTCCATGTCTTTTTCTTTTAAAGAATTATTTTATTCAACTTTATTTATTTTTTTTTAATTTGACCAGAGAGAGAGAGAGAGAGAGAGGGGCCAAGTGAAAAAGCAGACTACCAGGTTTGGGACTTGAACCACTGTCGGCCATGTGGGAGTCTAGTCCCCTTTAACCCCTACAATGCCTGCCGGCACCTGTTTTATGTCTTAATAAAATAAATTCAATCGTGGTAATGGTTTAACTCTCTTCTTTTTTTTTTTTTTTGGAGAGATTTTCACTGTAGGGTGCGTGCGCTCGCCAGACAGACAGAGAGAGACATAGAGATAGAAAGCGAGAAATCACCCCCCAGGGGGGATGGTCACGCTGCAATCCCTTCTCCTCCATTCTCCTCTCGGGATCTTGGGCACGCACGCACATGCGCCCGGCGTGAGTTTTAAGCCACCAGGTCCGGGACACGAACCGCGGTTGACTACGTGGGAGTCCAGCGACATAGCCATTACGCTAACTGCTGCTTCCTCTTCTTAAACCTAAATATAAATAATCTAAGTAGTTCTCTATTTTGATGTACTATTATTACAGTGCTTTCTAGTAAAACAAATGATAACCAAACAGTATAATACTTTTACTGATTTTGTGTCCAATAAAAGGCTTATTTTGTATTTGCTGCTCTAACCTCTTTGAATCTAGTCCTTAGCATTGAACTTCTCCTTAACCGAGAATTTGATGAGAGAGATAAACTAACAACAACAATAATAACAACACAGAAATGAAGTTTGAGTTTTGAAAGTACAGAGGACTAGCTAAAACAGTGGAATAGAGTTTATCTATGGTAGGAGTGTTTAAATAAGTGTTCATGGAAGCACTTTGGGAGCATGTTATTCTATTTGAGACATGAATCTAATTAATTTATTATTTGTGGTGTATTGCTTTATATGCCAGTTGTTTTATATAATTTCCTATGGACTTCCTAGAATAAAAATGAAATATATTCAGAATTTTTAATCCAAATTACTTACCAATAATAAAGAAGGTAATTAAAAATATATTTTGCTATAAAGCATGTGTGCTTGCCTGAGAGAGAAAGATGGTGAGGGGGAAAGTGAGAAATCGTTCCTTGAAGGAAATGACCATACTGCAATCTCATCTCCTCCATTCTCTTCCTGGGATTTTGGGCGTGCACACACAAGTGCCCAGTGTGTTTCAATCTGCTGAGTCTGGGACTTGAACCATGGCTGACCATGTGGGGGTCCAGCACCTTGAATACCATGCTACCTGCTGGCTCAAGGTAATATTTTAGATATTGTGCTGTTATAAATAACTGAAATTGTAAGTATTTGAAGTTCATAATATATTAGGTATTATAAAAATCTCATTCTTAAGGTTATGTCATTCTTAAGGTTCCTCCCTCTCCCTATCTCCTGTCAAAAACATGTTCTTGGGAACCAGCAGTTAGCGTAATGGCTAGGTCGCTGGACTCCCACGTAGTCGACCGCGGTTCGGGTCCCGGACCCGGTGGCTTAAAACTCATGCCGGGCGCGTGTGCGTGCGTGCCCAAGATCCCGAGAGGAGAATGGAGGAGAAGGGATTGCGGCGTGACCATCCCCCCTGGGGGGTGATTTCTCGCTTTCTATCTCTATGTCTCTCTCTGTCTGTCTGGCGAGTGCACGCGCCCTACAGTGAAAATCTCTCCCCCCCCCCAAAAAAAAAAACGTGTTCTTATAATAATTTACCTTCAAAGCATACACTAATTCCACTGGTATTTGAGAAGTTTGTAACTGAGGTAAGTTCATTAAAAATAATATATTAGGTTAGGAGTTGATAATCGAAGTAAGTTTATGGCCACATGGGTCTTAGTTATACTCTTTTCTCCTCTGCTGTATAAATTTGAAATATTCTGTAGTAAAGAATTAAACTACATGTGACTCCCTTTTTTGTTTGTTTGTTTTTTGTCTTCTTTTTGAAGGAATTAGCTGAACAACTTAAAGCCCAACTTGAAAAGGCAAATAAATTTAAAGAAACTATAACACAGATATCAAAAACATCTGGGGTAGAGGTAAGTAATCAAAGTTTTGTGCAGTCATGTAATTGTCTTGTATGGTACTACTTCTTTGCAATGGTAATATTTTAACTCGGGATTGTCTGTATCTGTGTTTGTGTTTATGTGTCTGTATGCTTGTTTTAAAAATTTGTTTTTAAATGTATTCTCTTACATTCCACCAGTGTGTCCTGGTGGAAAAAAGTCTAGGCCTGGGGTCAACGAGACTTGCTTCTTTTTGGAATCTGCTGCTTATTGGTTGACCTTAGAAAAGTCAAGTTGGGTCTTAAATTCTTCCCTTACAGATTGAGAGAATGGAATTAGATATCCATTTATATAAACAGATAACTTTATTCTGTGATTCATTGATCTGTCTTATCAGCATGGAAATTTCATTTTGGTAGTAACAGAGAGACAATACATGATTAAAAAATTACATTATACAACATATTAAGAAATCATACATCCTGTGACAGGGTAGTAGGGATTTTGGTTGACAAATGGGTTAGTGGGTTGGGGCACACAGGCTATTTGTCACTGGAAAAGTGACATTGAGGCAGACTTGAAGGAGTGAATCTCCTGAAGAACACTTCAGGCATAGGGAATAGAATTGAAAGGTCCAAGAACGAGAACATGTCTGATATGTAAGAATAACAAGGAGACCCTGGTTGGTGGAGTGGAATGAATGAGAGAGAGGGAAACAGAAAATCCAGGTTGGAGAGACTTTGAGAGACTAGGTCATGTTGTCCTTTGAAAGTCAGTATAAGGAGGGACCAGTAGATGATGTAATAGCTATGTCGTTGGACTCCCATGGGGTTGACCATGGTTTGAGTCCCAGACCTGGTGGCTTAAACTCACACCAGGGGTGTGTACGTGCATGCCTACGATCCTGAGAGGAGAATGGAGGAGAAGGGATTGAGGCGTGGCCATTTCCCCTTGGGGGTGCCTTCTTGCTTTCTGTCTCTATGTTTTTCTGTCTTTCTGGCAAGTGCATGTGCCCTATAGCAAAAACCTCTCTCCTCCCCCAAAAAAGAAAGTATAAGGAAATGAATTTTTATTCTGACTGAGGTAGAAAGCTGTTAAAAGGTTTTAAGCAGAAAATGTATTTTTACAAGAGCACCCTGGCTTCTGTATTAAGAGTAAATTGAGGCATAGCCGTGTTAGTATGTGCTGGTAGCTGCTGCTGCTTGGCAGTCTCAGGCCACATGGGAGGTCTGTGTTTGATTCTCAGCCCACCCTCAAAGCCACGGGCAGTGTCACACACCTGTAATCCCAGCTATTTAGGAGGCTGAGTCAAGAGAATGGTGAGTTCACTGCCACATGGGCGACATGGTAAGACTTGGTCTCATGGAGCTGGATGTGGATATGTGTGTTGTACTCCCAGCTACTCTAGAGGCTAAGACAGGCTTATGACATAGTGACACCCTGTCTGAAAACAAAAACATGGTGAAAGAACTGTCTGAGGGAGCTGGTCATGGTGGTGTGCACCTATTGACCCACCTATTCGAGAGGCTGAAGCAAGAGGATCGTGACAGGTTTGAAACTCTCTTTTATTTATTTTTTTTAAAGGTAGAGTGAAAGAAAATAAGGGCAAAAGCTGGAGTCTGGGTAGGCTTTTGCAGTAATGCAGATAAGAAATGATAGTAGCTTTGACCAAAATATTAGTGAAGTAGATGATTAAAAGTAATTATGTTTTGTATACATATAAAATATTGGGTTGTCTAAAAAGTCATGGTGCATTTTTGAATAAAAAAGATTTCCTGACTTTTTATGATTTACATGTAATTTCATTTCTAAGTTTTTACATATAAAGTAAAATGAATATTTTAATTTTTACACAAATATTTATAATCATATTGGATATGTAAAAGTTTAGATATGAAATTATATGTAAATGTTATACATGTAATTTGTAAACATTAATATTATTTGTATATAAGACTGCCAGAGGGCATGTGCACTCACTAGAGAAAGAAAGAGAGACACAGGGAGGGAGAAAGCACCCCCCAGTGGGGCATGGTCATGTCACAATCTCTTCTCTTCTCCATCCTATTGGGATTTAGGACATATATGAACATGTGCCTGATGTGTTTTTCTAGGTGCCGGGGCTGTGATTTGAACTGCAAGTCAGCCATGTGTGCAGTCCAGCTTTTCTTAACCACTAGGCTGTGGGGTCAGCCTTCTGTATTTTGAAAGGAGAGCTGACATGGTTTTAAATGGTGATTTAGATGGGTGTGGGTAGGTGGGTAATGAGATAGAGAAAGCAGAGGACTTCAGGATTTTTAGCTTCAGTAGTTGAAAGAATAGAGTGGCCATTTGCATTGTGGAAGAAAGATTTGGAGGTGAAGATTACATTTCTCTTTTGGATATTAAGAATTTGGATGCCTATTAAAAAGATGTGGAATGAGTAATGATGTCAAGTAGGCATTTGGATAGTTGGGAGAAATAAGCTTGGGCTGGAGCTAGAAATCGGAGCATCATTAGGATATAGATGATGTTCAAATGCGTGATACTGTGTGAAACCATCACAGGCTTCAATAGAGATAGAAATCGAAGAACTGAGTTGAGTGCATTACAGTGTTGTAAGTTTGGGTAGGCTGACTCATTTACTCTTCACAGTAGCCCTTGTGAGTAGACTGTGTCATTATCATAGTTTTATCAAGAAACTGAAACAAAGGAGTTTTAGTAACTTGTCCAAATGTACAACCAATAAATGAAGAATGAGCATGGAAACCCATGAGTACTTAGATTTACATGATAAAGAGACCTCTTTGATGTTGAAAGGTCAAAGTCAGCAGACATTTTAGAGAGTCTGGTTTAGGATCTAAAGACACTGAATAATGAGATTCATTAAGTTTTGGAGATTGCTAATTTTATATCAGGAAAAATCTGATTCTAATTCTTTAATATATTAGATCATAATTTGCTTCTATAATTTTTACCTGTTAATACTGCTTAAATGGAATCATAAAGTTAAATAAAATAAAATAATTGAGAAGTGGGGCCAGCAAGTGGTGGGTGGTTAAGGTGCTGAACTCTCATTTGACTAACCATGGTTTGAGTCCTGGACCTGGCAGATTGCTTTCTCAACTGTCTCTCTCTCTCATGAGCACATGTAGTCATGGTGCATTTTTGAATAAAAAAGATTTCCTGACTTTTTATGATTTACATGTAATTTCATTTCTAAGTTTTTACATATAAAGTAAAATGAATATTTTAATTTTTACACAAATATTTATAATCATATTGGATATGTAAAAGTTTAGATATGAAATTATATGTAAATGTTATACATGTAATTTGTAAACATTAATATTATTTGTATATAAGACTGCCAGAGGGCATGTGCACTCACTAGAGAAAGAAAGAGAGACACAGGGAGGGAGAAAGCACCCCCCAGTGGGGCATGGTCATGTCACAATCTCTTCTCTTCTCCATCCTATTGGGATTTAGGACATATATGAACATGTGCCTGATGTGTTTTTCTAGGTGCCGGGGCTGTGATTTGAACTGCAAGTCAGCCATGTGTGCAGTCCAGCTTTTCTTAACCACTAGGCTGTGGGGTCAGCCTTCTGTATTTTGAAAGGAGAGCTGACATGGTTTTAAATGGTGATTTAGATGGGTGTGGGTAGGTGGGTAATGAGATAGAGAAAGCAGAGGACTTCAGGATTTTTAGCTTCAGTAGTTGAAAGAATAGAGTGGCCATTTGCATTGTGGAAGAAAGATTTGGAGGTGAAGATTACATTTCTCTTTTGGATATTAAGAATTTGGATGCCTATTAAAAAGATGTGGAATGAGTAATGATGTCAAGTAGGCATTTGGATAGTTGGGAGAAATAAGCTTGGGCTGGAGCTAGAAATCGGAGCATCATTAGGATATAGATGATGTTCAAATGCGTGATACTGTGTGAAACCATCACAGGCTTCAATAGAGATAGAAATCGAAGAACTGAGTTGAGTGCATTACAGTGTTGTAAGTTTGGGTAGGCTGACTCATTTACTCTTCACAGTAGCCCTTGTGAGTAGACTGTGTCATTATCATAGTTTTATCAAGAAACTGAAACAAAGGAGTTTTAGTAACTTGTCCAAATGTACAACCAATAAATGAAGAATGAGCATGGAAACCCATGAGTACTTAGATTTACATGATAAAGAGACCTCTTTGATGTTGAAAGGTCAAAGTCAGCAGACATTTTAGAGAGTCTGGTTTAGGATCTAAAGACACTGAATAATGAGATTCATTAAGTTTTGGAGATTGCTAATTTTATATCAGGAAAAATCTGATTCTAATTCTTTAATATATTAGATCATAATTTGCTTCTATAATTTTTACCTGTTAATACTGCTTAAATGGAATCATAAAGTTAAATAAAATAAAATAATTGAGAAGTGGGGCCAGCAAGTGGTGGGTGGTTAAGGTGCTGAACTCTCATTTGACTAACCATGGTTTGAGTCCTGGACCTGGCAGATTGCTTTCTCAACTGTCTCTCTCTCTCATGAGCACATGTGCCCTATATCAAACTTTAATAATAATGATAATAAATAAGGTAAATAAATAATAAACAATAAATGATATTTCAAAGTAATTGAGTTAAGACACCTTAGATGGTCACAACTATTTAATTTGTGCTTTGAAGTTTTCAATAGTACTTTGATCATACTGGATTATTGCCATAATTCTCTCACTCGGATCCAATTCTTGGGTACATTGTTAAGTTCATTGTGCTGCTATTGCTATTGTGATTCTCAGAATATGTAAACCCCTCAATTTTTTTTATGTTTCAGTGTATCAGTTTCTGCTGTTGATACCCATAAATATAGTAAAAAAAAAATGCAAGACTAAAACAAAATTCAAGCATTAATAAGTACATAGTCACAACTATCCAAAATAATTACTCTACAAATTTCTCTCTAAATTATTACTCTTAAAAGAATGTTCATTATAAAGTGATTAAAGTTTTAAAAAATTTTACCCCACAAAGCACTAAGAAGTAAATATGGCCTATAGTTATATTAGTGGATGTTGCCTCTTCAATGACTGATACTCCCAATGTGGTGAGGGGGGAGAGCAAGAGAGGAAGCATCCCTTGTAGTGAGGCCTGATCATGCCACAATCCCTTTTATTTGTCCATCCTGTCAGTGGGCATGTGCCCATGTTGCCTGGCATATTGCCTTTCAGACTGGGATTTGAACCGTGATTGGCCATGTGGGATATGGCTTCCTCTGCACTGTGCAGCGGAACCAGCCCCCACAAAGGTAATCTTTAGCATAGATGCCATGTATTGTCCTAGGTGAGACTGTTGAATTTTGGGATGAAGAGTTCTGACACAGACTGTCTCAAAGTATGACCAGGGCTGTCCTACAGATATTGAAGCCAGACCTATTAGTATTCTTACAGGAGGAGGAATGATGCAGCAACAAACTCTGCCCCATCTTCCCGTGTATTCCTCCACATGTCATTAGTTTCTATTCTCACTGAGTCTACTGTCAGCATTTCATTTCTCTTTCTGTTGTAGAATTAAATTGAAGGGAACCAAGAAACGTTATTCAGTATGAGAAATGTGAGTCCTCATACTGTTCAGGATCATTTGAGACTTAATGTGTACTCACGAAAGCTTTGAGTCCTAGTTCTTTTTCCCTGACTGAAAAAAAAAAAATTGCTGACAGGTGTGTGTAGCCATGGAAGAGAGATTGGGAGGGTGGGGTGTGGATGAAAAAACACTCCCCATGGGGTTGGTTATACTGTAGTCCTTTCTCCATTTCTCCTTTTGAGATTTTGGACATGTATGCACATGTGCCTGACATGTTTTTCAAGCTACTGGGTCTGAGACTAGAACCATTCAGTCAGCCATGTGGAATACAAACACTTTAATCACCATGCCACAAGGCGGCCCTCCAGATTTTTTGGGGAGGGGGCATGGAGGAGGGAAGGGATGATGTTGCATTTTAATTGGATATTTTCAGTTTAAAAGAAAAATATTTTAAAGTGAAACAAATCAACTCGACACTAAATTTTCTCTTTGTATGTGTTTAAGAATTACTGTAACCATATTGTAGAATGCTTAATAAGTTTCTGAAGACAGAAGTCAAATTTAATGTGCTTTTAAGAAAACTAAAAATGCATTTTTCAGTTTCATAGTATGTAAGTACATGAGTACAGGGTACTGAAGAATTTCTGACTAGAGTAATTGTAGTAGACAGTTGCTAATAAAGATTTATGAGACAGAGAAAATTAGTTGAGTAACACTGAACACCAAAAAAAAAGTTATTATTTCACAATGGATCATAGAAAAAAAAATCATGACATTCATTATGTTCCTCTTTATTCAGGAATACTGTGCTATATCCTTATTTGATTCTTTGAGTTAAGTATAAAGATGAAGTTTTAAATTCCATGTGGGTTTAAAATCTGTGCATAATAGAATGTGCTTAATAAAGAGTCATTACTGGGCTGGCCTCTGGTCTAGTGCTTAAGTGAGGCAGATCTCACGTGGCTGACCACAGTCTGAGTCTTGGTCCTGGTGCTTTACAAACATATTGAGCATGTATGCATGCATGTATGCATGCTCAAAATCCTGACTGGATGGAGAAAGGAGAAGGGATTGCACTATGACCACACCACACCCCAGGGGGGTTGCTTTTTCTTTCTCTCCCTTCCTCCTTCTTTGTCCTCTGATATTTAAAAAAAAAAAAAAAAATTAGGGAAACTACTTTGCTTTTAATTTCTCTAATGATAAATTATTTCTTTTATATAGATTCCATTTTTAACTTTATTTCATTGAATTAAAAAGATTTATTTAATTTTATTTTTTGTTATTATTTTTTAATTTGCTACAAGGTACTTGTACTCACCAGAGACAGAGAGAAAGTGAGAAAGCAAGCTGCCAGGTCTGGGACTTGAACAACAGTTGGCCATGTGGCAATCCAGTGCTTTAACCTCCATGCTATTTGCTGGCCCCCATTTCATTGAATTTTAAGGTATAATTTCATTTTCTGAAGCAGTGATGTTGACATGGACAGTACTGCCACTTTTACGAATAGTAACAGGTGATTAGACCAGCTGGTGGTGAGGTGGTTATAATGGCTGAACCCCACATGGCTGACTTTGTGGTTTGAGTCCTAGGCTCAGTGGCTTGCAAAAAAGCAGGGCACATGTAATGTGTGTGCCTGCTCAAAATCCCAAGAGGAGAATGGAGAAGGGATTATGGTATGTCCATTCCCTGGCAGGTACTTTCTCATATTCCCCTTCTGTCTCTCTCACGCTCTTTTCTTTGTCTGTCTTTGGTGAGGACATGTGTCCTATAGGAAAAACTTTTACAATAATGTAACAGATGATTATTTTGGGGAACATTCTATGTGCCGGGACTTGTTTTAGGTACTTTGTATATAAGAATTGATTTAATTCTCATTAAGAGTCTATGAAGTATTCCCATTTATCCCAGTTTTTAATAAGTTAGGTGCAACACGACTGTGGTGAGAAATTAGTGTATGTGTGCATTATTTAAAATAATAATTATTTGAAATAATTGGTTTGTTAGGTTGATATTCAAAATATTCGTGTATATGTGGAAGCTGATTTTGTATGTGATATTTATGCTCTAAACTCAAAAATTTAAGCTGCCGAGGAATGTACGCCCAATGCCACAGTTTCTGTTGGAAGCCTAGCCATGGTGGTTTACACATAGCACCACCACTTTGGGTGGCTTAAAACCTTATGTGACGCCTGGGTTTGGTTCCCCAGACCAACTTGAACGTGTGGTTGTGTGGTCCTGTAATCCTAGCTACTTGGGGCTGGAGGATGGGGCACAGTGTGACACTGCTATACACACCTATCTCTAGCTATTGTTTCTTTCCTCTCTCCCTCCTCCTCTTTCTCCTTTCCTGTCCATAAGGGGAAAAAGTTTCCATTAAACCAGTTTTTATATTGCATTGTTGGAAAAGTCATGACCTGTTTTTCTATGTTTCTATGCAAAAGAATTTCTCAGTGACTCCATATATTAACTTAAAAATTTTTGATGTATGGACCAGCAGATGGCGAAATGGTTACATCTCTGGATTCCTACGTAGTTGACCACAGCTTGACTTAAAACTCATGCTGAGGTTGTGTTTGTGCGTGCTGCCCAAGATTCTTCAAAGGAGAATGGAGAAGGGATTGCAGCATGGCCATTACCCCTGGGGGGTGATTTCTGGCTTTTTGGCTCTCTGGCTCTTTGGTAAGCACACATGCCCTATAGGAAAAAAATCTCTCTTAAAATATGTTTTTTGATGTGTATTTTTTATTAAATGACTTTAATTATATGTTCTTTGTAGAAATGTGGAAAATTAAAATGAAGAGAAAATAGAAATCTCCCAATTACCACTCAGTGATAATTCACTCGTAAATATTTTTTCTTTTAATAATTCTTTTCTTTTTAGAGAGAGATTTCTTATAGAGTGCATGTGCTTGTCAGAGAGACAGAGAGAAAATGAGAAATCACCCCACTGGGGCAATGGCTATGCTGCAGCCTCTTCTTCATTCTCCTCTCAGGATTTTGGGTATACATATTACCATTCAGTGATAATTCACTCGTAAATATTTTTTCTTTTAATAATTCTTTTCTTTTTAGAGAGAGATTTCTTATAGAGTGCATGTGCTTGTCAGAGAGACAGAGAGAAAATGAGAAATCACCCCACTGGGGCAATGGCTATGCTGCAGCCTCTTCTTCATTCTCCTCTCAGGATTTTGGGTATACATATACACATGTCTGGCATGAGTTTTAAGCCTTTGGGTCTGGAACTCAAACCATAGTCAGTCATTTGGGAGTCCAGTGCCTCAACCACAATGCCACCTGTTGGCCCCACTTGTAAATATTTTTAGCTGTTTTTTTTCTTTCTTTTTTCTTGTGTGACATGTTCAATATTTTTGTACAATTAACAAAGCAAGGAAGAAAAACCCATTATGTTTTAAATTTCGTTTGATGTTTTTCTCAGGTTCATTATGTGTATGTAAAATACGTGCATAGTTTTATGAAATTATGATATTTTTATTCTGATTATTCTTTCAACATTGTTTTTCTATGTTGCACAATATTATCATCAATCATATCATTTTCAGTGTCCCATTAATACAATTTCTCAAATTAATTTAAGGAATTGAGACTGAAGAAATTTAGACTGACTTGTTTTTTCCTGCCATTTATCCTCAAATGCTCTTACATTTCTCTTGAGCAGTTACTCAAAACTTTTTTTAAAAAATTATTTTAGTTAACTTTATTTATTCATTCACTTATTCATTTCAATTTGGCCAGAGAGGAATGGAGAGAGAAAGAGAGAAAGAGAAAGAGAGAGAGAGAGAGAGAAGGAGGGAGGGAGGAAGGAAGCCAGCCAGCCACCAGATCCAGGACACAAACCGCAGTCTCCATGTGGGAGTCCAGCACCTTAACCACCACGCCACCTGCTGGCCCTCCTGGCATGAATTTTAAGCCTCTGGGTCCAGGACTCAAACCATAGTCGACTACGTGGGAATCCAGCAACGTAACCATTACGCCATCTGCTGGTCCCAGTTTTCCTTCTACTCTTAACTGCATATCTGTGTTCTATTTTTTTAAACACTTTGGAGAAGTTCTTGATTCCTTCTTCTAACAGTGTATTCAGGCTGCCACTAAGTAGTATTGTTTCACCTTTTCCTTCCCTCCTATATCTATCTTATGCCCCCCCCCCATTTTTAAAGAATTATTTATTATTTATTTATTTTTTGAAATTTGACGAGAGAGAGAGAGAGAAAGGGAAAGTGAAAAAATAAGCCGTCGGAGCCAGGACTCAAACCATCAACCACCACATCACCTGCCAGCCCCAATATCTTGTGCTTTTAATTCCTGAAGTCATTGCCCTAGTTTAATGCCTATTTTTTTTCCCTTTAATAGGGATTGTGTGTTCACCCTAGAGAGATAGGTAGAGATAAAACGATAGGAAAGGTTAGAAATCAACCCCTAGGAATGGCCACACCACAATTCTTTCTCCTCCATTCTGTTCTTGGGATTTTTGGGCACACATGCACATGTGCCTGATGTGTTTTTATGCTGCCATGTCTGGGATTCAAACCATAGAGTCGACCATGTGAGATTCAGTGCCTTAACTACCATGCCACCTGCTGGGTCCAGTGCCTTATCATCTTTTACTTGGAATATTATATTTGGTTATTGGAAAAATCATGCCATGGTTTTTCTGTTTTTCTATATAAAAATATGTCATGACTTATCCAACAACCTAATAGTAACAACTCATGGATCTACTGTCAGTGTACCTTTGCTTGTGAAAGTATCCATTAAATCACAACCAGAATGAATCTAAATGCAGTAGAACCCTGATTTGGAAAGTCAGAACCTCACTTCACAAGAGCATTTAAAAATCCTGAATCTCTCCTTCCTACCCCTTTTCCCACCCCAGCAAATGTTGAAAGAAAGGACCCTGGTTAAACATATAAAGTTATGGGCCAGCAGGTAGCATCATGGTTAAGGTGCTGGACTCCCACATGACTGACCACAGTTTGAGTTCCAGATCTGGTGACTTGAAACACGCTGGGCACATATATGTGCATGCTCAAAAATCCCAAGAGGAGAATGGAGGAGAAGGGATTGTAGTGTGGCCATCCCCTCTGGGGAGTGATTGCTTACTTTCCCTCTCACTGTCTTTCTGTCTCTCTCCATTGAGCGCACTTGCCCTATGACAAAAACCGTAAATACATACATACATACATACATACATACACACACACACACACACATATATACATAAAGTTACTTTTCATAGTTTCATATGTAAGTATTTCAAGGAAGTATTGATGGAAGAATTGCCTTGAGTTGGCATTTCATGCTATTTTACAGTCAGGTATTATTACACTGACACTGGGTCTAGAAAGTAATTTGCTAACAAAATTAAAATCAATAGTAGTTAAACAGTGTGCCTAAATAATTTTCTTTTGGTTATAAAATTAACTGTGGTCTAGTTTTAAATACTGTCTTCTAAATTTTTAGTAATGATCTTTTATGTTATTATTTAATTTTTCTCATGCTTGTACATATTTAATATCTTTTCTGCCAACTTTATGAGAGAGTGATCAGGTAGGCCATTATTATACTAAATTCACAAGAAATAAATTTGTCTAAATATTAAATATATGCCTTCATTCTAATTCTTAAGCATACTACAGAATTCCAAGATTGACAGAAGGCTTGAATGACTTAAAAGATGTGTTCATAAAATATGTTTTCAATTTGTACCTGGAGCCTGTCTTAACGTTTTGAATCTCAGTACTGATAAGGGTTTCTCTACAACCTAGAGCTCAGAAACTCTGTTTGCAGCTCTCCTGGGTGCTCTGAGATCATCTGGAGTGGATGCACATTGATACTTGGAGGCTTCTGCTTTGTGTGAAAACATGGCAATCGCAGGTGTAATACGAAAACAACATTGGAAGAGATGTAGCATGGATAGAAATTAAGATCCATTCCTCTGTGGATGGTAAATAGAACAGAAGCATAAAATAATGAGTTGGCGCATATAGGGATCCAACTGCAAAAATAAGCGAAGTGGCTGAGCTTGAACTCATCTGAGATGATGGAGATTAAAAATTGCCCTCACACACCCTTTCTGCTTGAACTATGTTTGGAACTTCTTGTAGAAGGAATCTGGAAAAGCTTCTGACTGAATACTTAGGGCCATAGCTCGTATGAATTTGCTTATGATGGGGAGTGTGGAGGAAGTGGACATAGCCTCGCAGCCAGAAGCTACACTATGTGAAATATTCCTGAGATCACTGAAAGGGGACCCCACAGCTGTCCTTGTAAGAACTGGGAATCCCGATGGACTTATGGAGACAGTGTCAGAACTGCCTGTTAACAAATGGTCAGAGTAGGCAGAGAGAGGACAGGAGAAGAAAATAACCTTCTGCTTATGTGTACCAGGAAACATTATATCTCCCTCAGAAAGCTAGTAGAAAATCATTAGGATGTAAACATTCCTTGCCACCAAATTTAGAAGGACAGCACAATCTTTAAAAAGACTTTAAAATGGGGGCTGGCAGGTGGCATGGTGGTTAAGGCGCTGGACTCCCACATGGGTGACCATGGTTTGAGTCCCGGATGTGGTGACTTGCTTTTTCACTCTCTCTCTCTCTCTCTCACTAGTCAAATTGAAGAATGACAAATAAATAAATATTAAATAATTCTTTTTAAAAAATATGGCAAAATATATTTAATAGCTTCAATGTTGAGATAAAATAATATTCATAAGAAAATATTACAGAACAAAACCAGGAAAAAGAAAAATAATAGATTTACATGAGAAAGAAACAATATTCTAGAAATTTTAGAGAGTATGTGGGATAAATCTTAGGCAGGATTCAAATTAGTTAAAGGAAAGGCAACTATAAATTTATAGCTAATATTTTATGATCACTTACTTTATGGCTTGACTTTGTTCCAATGCTTTTAAATGTATCAATTTACTTGATTCTCAAAATATCTTATTATTTACTTTATGAGGAACTCAGGGTAATTAGCTACTTGGAAGATATCTTAATTAATCCGAGGTGTCAGATTGTTAATTCTGTTTATCAAGTATTTATTGAGTACTCGCTATTGTTAGGTACTGTGCCAGCTCTTCTGTAGATACCAAGTGGTGTATAGCTAGATCTTTGGCCTGGAAAAGTAGCAAAGACAAGTAATTATAAGTAGACAGATAGTTACTAAAGAGATTATTGCCTAGCAGTATTAATATTAAATGTGTCTAAAATTATCTGGTAACAAAACATTTGCTGTGACTTAAATCTTTGGTTTCCTAGTTGAGCAAGAGGGGATAACTGTTAGATGCAGAAGAGGCTTAATGTATAGTAAATTTACAGGAATTCTGAGGAGCTAGAAAACAAATCTATGGCCAGAATTTGGAGGCATATTAAACTATGTTGAAGTACTTGACCTTTATTCTACTATTAGCACAGTGATTTTCAGACTGTGGTATAGGATAAGGGATGTGTGTTTTTAAACTTTTCCATCCTATCATGGACTGATAGCTTTATAAAATACAGTAAAAACGAATTACAAATAATTGAGTTAAAGCCATACAAGTTCCAAGGTTTCATTTAGAGTTAACATAAAATTGTACAATTGCTATAAAAGTTTGTAAAACTCAGGTTCTGTGCTTACCGAATCAAATATTAGTAACAGATATTTAATGTCTAGTAATTTTTAGACTAACACTGGCCTGTAGAACATTCTTTGAGTGATATTGATCTCCTAGGTGATATGTAGTCTCTGCAGGTTTTTATTTATTTATTTATTTATTTATTTATTTATTTATTTATTTTTAATAATGCCATTTGGATTACATTTTTTTATATTTAATTTTATTTATTTATTTTAATTTGATAAAAAAATGACAGAGAGAGAGAAAGTGAGAAAGCAAGCTGCCAGTTCTAGGACTCAAACCATGGTTAGCCATGTGGGGAGTCCAGCACCTTAATCACCATGCCACCTGCTGGTCCTGGTCCCTGCTGGTTTTTAAGTGAAGGAATAGTATGATAATATATTTTTTAAAAAATTTTAATTTACTTTATATATTTAATCATTATACGTCACTTAGCTTATAAGTTGAATTTGCCCAACATGAATACACTTCACACCAGTCCAGTTGAGGATACAAAACACTTTATCATTAACAGATAATAATCCATTTCTGTGTCCCATAAATGTCTTGCCTCTCTATTTTCCTCCTTAATTTCTTTCCTTACACTCTGCCTCTTCTCCTACCCTCTTCCCACATTGCCTCCAGTATCGGTAACCATTTTCAGTGCTTCTGTGTCCTCTGATCTTTGTTTCTACCATAGAGTGTGGACAGTCAGTGTAAGTTAAATGGAGACACACAGTGTCACTCTTACATAGTGTGGCTTGCTTCACTCAGCGATAAATCTTCCATATTCATCCACTTTCTATCGAATGCCAGAATCTTGCCGGTTTTGTTTAGCCTAAGTATTTTTTTGGCAATATGAGTGATAGACTTCAGCCTGGATGGATAGAAACCAAGGAGCCTTGAATTTCATTTATTTTCTGCATAGCTCTGTTATTCTCTATTTCATTTATTTCTGCTCTAATCTTTATTATTTCTTTCCTCCTGTTATTATTTGTTTGTTCTTGTTATTGTTTGTTGAACTTCCCTAAGGTGTGTTGTTAGCTCGTCTGTTTGCCATTTTTCCACTTTTTTTTTTTGTTGAGTCCTGGAATTGTGAACATTTGAGGATAGCTGGAAGTAGAAAGGAAAGTAAAGATGACTGACTTACATTGATAATTCATGTGGTAGTAATTTAATTCCCCTCCTAGGCTATAACTTCATGAAGGTAGGGAATATATTTTGTTTTGCTGCTAAAATAAAGTAGACACTTTAAGCAATATTTGATGGGTGAATGAGTGAGTGGGTTAGAGAGGTAAAGGTAGAACAGGAGATAATGAAATGTTTAAAAATAGAATGAGAAGAATTTTAGGCTGGAGGATAAAATAAGCAAGAATTAAATGCATCAAATCAAGGATGGTAAATTAATAGTTAATGGATTTACAATTCAAAAGGTTTTAGGAAGATAACTTTAGTAGTGTGAAGTTAGAACTGAGAATATAATGCACTGTCCGTCCTTGTTACTTGTTTCTTTAAAATATGACACTTCATTAATTAATATTAATTAGTTCATTGAAGAAGAAAGGTAGAGTGATAAATAATCTTGACCATCCACTTAGTGTTGTGTGTGAATATAAGGACAATCATAGATATATATGTTTTTTTCCATTCCAACAGGGAGAATAAATCTGTTAATTGAAATTGACTTTTAATGTTTAAGTTTGATTTGAGAAGAATCCTGAAATGTGAATAATTTGCTTGGTCTTGCTTCAGACTGATTTTTAATTAACTTATGTCCTAGTAATCTTTCTTTTTTGGAGAGGTAATTGCTATAAGGCACGCGTGCTCGCCAGAGAGACAGAAACAGACAGAGAAACAGAAAGCAAGAAACCACCCCCTGGGGGAATGACCACGCTGCAATCCCTTCTCCTTCATTCTCCGCTTAGGATTTTGGGCAAACACACAAATAGGCCCGGTATGAGTTTTAAGCCTCTGGTCTAGGATTCAAACTGCAGTCTACTCTGTGGGAGTCCAGCTATGTAACCACTATGCCATTTGCTAGTCCCATGTCCTAGTAATCTTTATGGGATTCCTTATTAGAATGTTTCCAGTAACATTTCATTTTCATATGGAATAAAGTTTACTATTATTCTAGACTATATCAGGCATGTGTGTAGCTGCAAGTTTGTGGGAAAAAGATGATTACTTCCAGGTACAGTTGGCTGTTTGTATGCACAAGTTGCATAGTTAGCCGGTCCAGCTACCTGTTGATGGAAAATATCTGTGGACAATTGGCACTTTGTCATCTTTTAATATCATCTAGATGAAAACATTATTTAAGAAAGGATGAGATAGGGAATCAGCAGATATCGTAATGTCGCTGGGCTCCCATGTGGTCAACTGCAGTTTGAGTCCCGGACCTGGAGGTTTGGGGTTAACACCTAGCATGTGTGTGCATGCCCAACGTCCCCAGGGGAGAGTGGAGGAGAAGGAATTGTGGCATGGCTGTTCCCCCTGGGGGGTGATTTCTTGCTTTCTGCTTTCTGTCTCTGTCTCTCCAGTAAGAACACATGCCCTAAAGCAAAAAAAAAAGAAAAAAAAAGAAAAAGAAAAAAAAATTCGCTCTCTTAAAAAAAAAAAGGCAAAATAAACTTTGGGTATTTTTTCCATCCTTTTCTAGAAACGATACTCCTTTTTCAGGATAGTAGGTAATGAAAATCAAAGAGATTTAAAATAATATAATAATTAAAATTTTTTTCTCTAAATCTTTCCATAGAATAAAGACCAGCAAGAAGTGATTCTTGTCAGAACAGATCAATCTGGAAGAGTATGGCCTGTGAACACACCAGGAAAACCTCTGGAATCAAAAGGAGGAAGAAGGAAAAGGCAGATGGTATGTTTAATATGTGTCTTTGTTTATGAATTTAGAATTCCTTTTCCCCCTTGGGAACATCAGCCTACAAAATATTTTCTGAAATACAGCTTTCTTTTTTAATGGGAATTTCTTTGCATCAGCATACTAAATATTTTCTGAAATACAGCTTTCTTTTTTATTTTAATTTTTTTTTTCATTTTTCTGTGTGTGTGTTTGTGTGTGCTTTTTTTTTTTTTTTTTTGAGATAGTCTCTCACTTTGTTGTCATACTTCTGCCTCTTAGCCCCTCATGCAGCCAGGACCACACTTGCACACCTCTACCCCTACCCCCCAATTCTTTTAGACAGAGTCCTGCTATATTGCCCATACTTAATGCAAGCTGACACCCTTCCACCTCAGCCTCCTGAATACCTGGGACCACAGGTGCATGCCACCATGCTTGGCTTTTTGGGTGGGTCAGGAATTGAACTCGAGCCTCCCACGTGGCCTCCCTCTGCTAAGCAGCATCAGTGTCAAGTGTACACTACTTTGGCTGGGCCTGAAATGTAGCTTTCTATGATAGAAAGCAGGAAATTATATTATTACTTTATTCTTACCTTTTATAAGATGGAATCTAATTTAACTGTATTTTTTCAAGCTGTCGTACACATTGAATGTTTGAGGCAATTTTAATTTAATTTAATTAAAATTATTTTATTTAACTTTATCCATTCATTTATTTCAATTTGACTAGAGAGGGATAGAGTGAGAGTGAGAGAGAGGGAGAGAGAGAAAGCAAGCTGCCAGGTCTGGGACTTGAACTGCAGTCACCCATATGGGAGTCCAGCACTCTTCAGTACCAAGCCACCTGCCAGCTTCTTTATATATATATTTTACTTAACATTTTTTTTATTTTCCATACGGCATGTGCAGTCACTGGAGAGAGTCAGACAGAGTGAGGAAAAGAAAAAATACCCCCATGGAACATGGCTATGCTGTACTCCCATTTTTTTAATTTTCCATACGGCATGTGCACTGGAGAGAGTCAGACAGAGTGAGGAAAAGAAAAAATACCCCCATGGAACATGGCTATGCTGTACTCCCTTTTCCTTCATTCTCCTCGGGCTTTTGAGCATACTTACTTGGTGTGTTTATAAGCTGCTAGATCCAGAACTTGAACCGTGCAGTTGTGGTGTGGGATCCAGCCTCCCGAACCACCATACCACTGGCTGGCCCAGTTTTTTATATCTTTTGACATAGCTTTTATCTCTTTTTTGTCTATCATACCTCTTAGGGAAAACCCTGTTCTCCGGGACTTGGTACTTGTGTTTGACAGCTAGCTTAAGGTCAGGTAATGGATAGGGTATCTGTGCACAGAAATGTCTTAATTATGTAGGTGCTGTGATCCTTTATAAGCCTAATTTTCTTTTCCATCTTCTACCTTTTAGCACTACCTTGAGACTCTTGAGGTGGCGATGACAAAAATACTCATTTTCTCAAATGAGTGTTTTTGTTTTAAACTTGAAATATTACACAAGTGATAATTGACACAAGTATTAAGTTAAAATTTTTCGGTTGAATGTTTATTATTTGCCCATTTAGTGCTATCCCTGCTAGAGTTAGTAACTTTATTCAGTAAGTAGAAGTGGGGTGAGTACCCCTTCTGGCATTAAAGGGTTGGAGGAGAGATGTGGCAGGAGTATAGTAAAGGTCTGAATTATAGGAAATGACAGACTGACTGGGGATTTATAAGTTTATCGCCAGATGGCATTGAGGGCCTTTTCTGGCTGCATATGTATTGCCAAGCAATCTAGGTATAGGCTTACAAATGGTGGATGTATTCATTCACAATTGGAGTGTGGTTTTTTTTGCGTATAGTGAAGAATAGAGGGCCAGAAACTAAGTATCTGAAGTCAGGGAGTGGCTGAAGTCATGGAACATAAGGTTTAAGCCAATGAAGGCAAGGGTAATAATGTTGGGAAAAACAGTGGACTCTTGAGTCCAAAGAACTTAAAGAAGTTGAGAACCAGGTTTTATTTTATATGAGGACATATGGGAGCAGCACTGGGGAGATTTGATTTGGGAGGAAATAAATAGCACTTTTTTATGCCACACCTGCATATGGAACTAAATGAGGGGAAAACCTAGCACTCAATTAGATGGAAATCATAATATCAGCTTTGTTTCTGTTTGTACAATAAGTGTCAAATAATCAGAACTGGGCATCTTAGTCAGTCATGGCTCCTGTAACAAAATACCCTGGAGGAGTGGCTCAGTAATGAATAGAAAGGAATTTCTCAGTGTTCTGGAAGTCTAAGATCAGGACAGGCTGATTCAGTGCCTGGTGAGGACATGCTTCCTGGTTTGTAGATGGCAGTCTTCTTCTGGTATCTCTATGTGGCAGAGAGCAAAGAGAGAGGAAAAGCTTTCTCATGTCTTTTATCTGGGCATGAATCCCATTTAGGAGGGCTGTACCCTCATGATCTAATTACCTTCCAAAGAGCCCACTTCCTAACACCATCACATTATAATTTCAACTTAGAACTTTCAGATGAACAAATAGTAAGTGTAGAGCATTGGGGTTGCTAATATGTTACCTCTGTTTTCTATATAGTTATCCCATCTCTGGATAACTGTAGGCTTCCCTTCTCAGTGGTAAGGAATTTAACTACAAGGAGGGAGAAAATAGAGACGAGAGAAGAAAGGATAGTGCAGTTCTTTATTATTATTATTATCTTTAACAAAACTCAGAAATCAAATGAAGGCATACAACCATCTCTGAGAAAGACAGAGTAAAGAGGCAGAAGGAGTGACTGTGATTCTTTTTTTCTTATTCATGATAGAGAATATGTGTGTATGCAAGAGATGGGGGGAGGGAGGGAGAGGGAAAGAAGGGGAGAGCAGAGAGAGAGAGAAAAGAGTGAAAACATCCTCAACAGGATCTTCTCATGTCTCAATCCCCTTGTCCTAGCCCTTCAGCTTGTCAGATTCCTGGGCACATGCACACGTGCCCACGTGTTTAGGCTGACTGGGACTCTGAATTCAGGTCCTCTAGCTCTGTACCTCAGTTTGTTACCAAGTACACCACCAGGCTGGGCCTAGGGACATAATTCTAATGGATTTCCTTTTAGGTGGAAGCAGGAATAACGATAAAATAAAAGAAAGGTTGTGATACACAGTGGGATTTTTTACATTTAATATCAGATTTATAGGTAATCCATAAAATTACTTTAGAGAGTCTTGTTTACATTAATAATGTTCATTTTTTCATAGGTTTCAACTCATGATGAAAAAGAAAGAGTCAGATACTTCCATGATGACGATAATCTAAGCTTAAATGATTTAGTCAAAAATGAAAAGATGGGAACAGCAGAAAATCAAAACAAGCTCTTTATGAGAATGGCATCTAAGGTAAGATACATTCTTAGGACAGCACTGAATTTTGAGAAGGTGGTTCTTCCCTCTAATGATCTACTTTTCAGAAAGAGATGGTTCTCTTTAAGCTTGGTTGATTTGATTAAATATAATCCTTTTAAAGACATATTAGGAATATGCATTTTGGAATCGATTTGACTAGAGTATCAATTTGGGATTTGGGATTTTGCTTGCTTTGTAAATGTAAACTCTTATTTAGTTCTATATTCTGTGATGATGTTAATTCTATATTTGATGTATATTTAAGAGAAACTTTTGAGCCAGAGTTTAATGATTGGCAGTGTGCTGCTAGTTAAGTTGCCAGTCAGTTTTGTCTTAATAACCCTCCAACTCTTTATAATTATGCCGTGAGGAGGTAGAAGAAAATATTTGGAGTAATACAGATTGTTCAGAAGTTCTTGGAATCATCTTAAGTTTATATTAAAATATGTATTAGTTTAACTCATAATTATGGGTAGTGGGATTACTCTATGTATTATTCTTTGTCTTGTCCCTTTCACTGCAGTCAGTCCCTTCTAAATACTACTAACATTTTTTATAAAAGACACATAGCATTTTTTTAAAAAAGAATTATTTATTTTATTTATTATTATTGTTATTATTTAGTTTGCTGTAGGGCATATGCACTCATCAGAGACAGACAGAGAGAGAGAGGAAATGAGAAAGCAAGCTGGCAGGTCCAGGACTCAAACTCTGGTTGGCCATGTGGGAGTCTAGTGCCTTAACTACCATGCCATTGCATTTCAATTTAGTTGTATAAAAAGATTTGGCAAATTGGGACCCCAGAGGAAAAGTTTAGCTCACCATTTATTTTCTGCAAATAAAGTTTTATTAGAATACAATAGTGCACATGTATTTACATATTGTCTGAAGTTGCTTTTGTTTTATAATGGCTTGAGTTTTGAATATTGTGACAAAGATTGTATAGTCCACGAATCTGCAAATATTTACTTTCTAGCTCTTTACAGAAAAAAAAATGACCAAATCCTGCTCTGTAATACCAGTAATTACTTTTTTTTTTTTGGAGAGGTTTTTGCTATAGGGCGCGTGCGCTTGCCGGACAGACAGAGACAGACAGAGAGATAGAAAGTGAGAAATCACCCCCCAGAGGGGATGGTCACGCCGCAATCCCTTCTCCTCCATTCTCCTCTCGGGATCTTGGGCACGCACGCACACACGCCCGGCGTGAGTTTTAAGCCACCGGGTCTAGGACGCAAACCGCTGTCGACTACGTGGGAGTCCAGCGACATAGCCATTACGCCAACTGCTGGTTCCCCCCAGTAATTACTTTTTGATAGTGGCAGTTTGAATTGGGTATCTGAGAGACCAGGATGGGAGGGAGACCTTTTACTGCATACCTTTTCAGACGTATGCTTTTTTGTTTGTTTGTTTTTTAAACTCTGCAATATATTACTTGGTCAAAAATGAATGAAAAACTAAAATTAGGCAACAAGATATCTGTGTATGTATGTGTGTGACAAGGTGGGGCAACTGAAATAAACACTATTTTAAATAAAAATGGTCATCGTACCTATTACCAAGAGCTATATGGGATCTTAAATTTAGCCCATTAGGATACTTTCACCTTGGTTTATTTTGGGGAAAATACTGGAAATATCCTAGGATATTAACTTAAACACAGTATATTAGAAAAACAGAACATATTTTTGAATAAAATAAAGCAAAATAAAAGGAGATGGGGTTATAGTTTCAGTAGACTACAGAGAAAAAGCCTGTCTGCAGAGGTGTTGTTTCAGCAGACCCTGAACAGGAGTCTGAGGGAGTGGTCTATGTGAATGTCTGGGAGAATATTCCAAGCAGAAGAAATGGCACATGCAAAGGATCTGAAGCAGAGATAAGCTTGAAGAGCAGTCAAGAGACAGAAAGAGGGCAAGTGTGACTGGGAACAGAGATGAAGGGAAAGCAGGAGTTGAGATGAGAGACAAAGCAATCAGGTTGTAAGTCTTACAGGCCATGATGTGAGAATTTCTACTTTCATTTTTAAATGATAGAAAGCCATTTGATGCTTTCTTGGCAGAGTCATACTGTGATTTTGTTTATATTTTGACTGGATTTCTCTCACTACTCTTTTGAAAAGATAAGGTAGAGAGGCAAGAGTGGAAGCAGGAAAATCACTTAGGAGGGAATTATATTAGCTTAGATTAGGGTGGTGAAATTGGTGGGAGATACTCAGTCTGGGGGCAGTGCTGCTACCAGATATTGAAATAGGAGCGGGACAGCAGTCAAGAGACAGAAAGAAGACAGGTTGTGACTGGGAGTAGAGCTATGAAAGACAGGGGATGAAAGACAAAGAATACTGTTATGGATTTGTGAAATATGGAATGCCCACTACACATTCACATGGTGGTATGGAGTGACTGCCCCAGGCTATCAGTAGATGTCTACATTTGGATGCTGTTAGCATTTAAATAGTATTAAATGTTGTGGGACTTCAGAAATGAGAATTTGAAGAATGTGCCCATGGAGTACTATCTCAAAGAGAAAAGAAAGAATTTAGCAAGTGAAATCAGTAAAGTACAGCCAGTGAGGTAGGAGTAAACCTGAAGAGTTTGAAGTTTCAGAAGCCAGAGAAGACATCAAGAACGTTAGGAATAACTGTCAGCTGCTTCTGAGAGGCTAACATCTTTGAAGATGGGGAAACGACCACTGGATTCGATAATGTGGAGGTTTCTGGTGACTTCCGTAAGTGTGATTTTTTTTTTTTATATAATAAGAAAAGCCTGATTATATTGGGTTCAAGAATGTATGTGAGGAGTTGGCCTTAGAAAAGAGCTAATTACTGCCCATCAGTTATAACAGGAAGGACAGTATTGGTGTACAGATGCGGGTAGGTTCATACATTTTATAGGAGAAAAATGATCAAATTTTCTTGTTACCGCTTCTGTAAGTTGAGTGAAAAGACTGAAGCTATCAGCAGAGAGTGATGGTGGTGAAGAAATGTTAGGGACTTGAATTGGTCTTTGAGAATGAAGTGAAGTAGAGTTGCCAGGTGGTGCTCGGGCTTCATCTGAGGTTTATGGTTATGTATTTTTCTCTGCTGTGTTTGGATAGAGGCTTCTCTTTGAATCATGATACAGTCATCCTGATTTGTTCTGTATTTTTCTTATTTCACCAACATTGCTTGTTGCTTTAATTGTACAAATAAGCATGTTTGCCTGTATTTTTCTTATTTGTACATTATGAGAGTTTATAATATTTGTATTTAATAATCAACTGATTTGACCATCATTCCATTTTCATTTGGTCAGTTTCCTCGAACATTTTACATCTTTGACCTTTTTTTTTTAAAATTTAAGTTCCTGGGAACCAGCAGATGATGTAATGGTTACATCACTGGACTCATGTAGTTGACTGTGGTTCGAGTCCCAGATTTGATGAGTTAAAACTCAGGCTGGGCGTATGTTTGTGCATGCACAAAATCCTGAGAGGAGAATGGAGGAGAAGGGATTGCGTCATGGCTATCCCCCCGGGAGGAGGTTGATTTCTCATTTTCTGTCTCTCCGGCGAGTGCCCTATAGCAGAAATCTCTCTCTCAAAAAAATTAAGTTCCCTAAGGTAATACGTTATAGAAGCTAGAATACTATATACATTTACCAATGGTATTTGACCCTGAAAAATTCCATTCCCAGCCTATGTTACCTACAGCAGAAAGTTTGACTTATAAAATAATGTCCTAATTATATACAATGTCATGTTTTGGATTAGTTATCTGAAACTATTCTTGTTAAACTTATTTACAAAAAGGCTACCTAGAGTAGATAATAGTAAATGTTTCTTTCTCACTTTCATTTTTACACTATATAAAAATAAACACTTCTTGTTTTGTTCTTACGTGATTTAAATATTGCGTAATAATTTCAGAAGACATCAGCCAGAATTTATAGCATAAGTAAATCTATGGACCGGCAGACACTGAATGTGCAGTATTGATTGATGATTGTGTGATATGCAATCTAGACTTTTAAAAAATGTGTTGATTGACCAATTTATTATTTTTTTTAAGAATTATTTATTAAATTTTATTTATTATTATCATTCTTCAGTTTGACCAGAGAGAGAGAGAGAGAGAGAGAGAAAGAGAGAGAGAGAGAAAGACAGAGGAAGAGTGTGAGAGGGAGAGTGAGACAGCAAGCCACCAGGTCCAGGACTCAAACTGCAGTGAGCCACATGGGAGTCCAGCACCTTAATCAGCATGGCCCCTGATTAACCAATTTAGATAAGAGGACTTCAAAATGTTCATGGAAAAATGGAATAAAAGTATGAGTTTAATTTGGTGCAAGAAATCTTTAAATCCATTAATTTTACCATAATGGTTTATTGTAAGTTCAGTTTCCATTGCTTTTTGAAGACCCTTTGGATATTGTTGAATTTGTAGTAATGTTGTATAAAGATTTTGACAGAGATATTATTTTTATCTAAGCAAACTTTTATTTTTAAAATGGAGATGTTGATTTGATTGTAGCAAAGGAGAAAATGCAGTAAGCTCTTTTCTCATCCTGTAATGTGTTGACTTTTTGTGTCTTTTTTTTATTGCTATGGCCAAGATTAATTTGTAAGTAAGAGCAGGAAGAATAAGGGAATATGATAGGCTTGGATCATAGTATACAGGTGTTTTTAAAATTTATTTTGAAATACAAAGCAATGCCAGTCCTTTTTACCTTTTTGTAGTAGGGCTAATAGAGGTACAGGTTGCTATGGAAATGTTGATTTGGCGTTGTAATCTTCAGTTCATCCTGCCTAATAATTAACCACAACATAGTAACAATTTATCTTGTATGCTTAATAATTAAAATTGATTCTGTTAAAAATGTGAAGTGATACTAAAAGCTTAATAAAAAAAAAAACAAAAACATAGGGCCATTCTTATATCCTGGTGTTAAGGGAGCAGAATTCGATGTGGCTGTGTGGTTTGAGTCATGGTTTGGCAACTTGAAAAACGTGCTGGGAGTGTGTGCGCATGCATGGGCTCAAAATCCCAACAGGATGGGGAAGTGGAAGAAAAGGGATTGTAGTAGTACCATGCCCCGTTGGAGCATGCTTTCTTTCTCTCTCCTTCTTTGGCAAATGTATTAGCCCTTGGTTTATAAGCAAACAAACAAAAAACCACAAAGTTTTAGAATATTAACCATTTCTGTCAATACTGTACTTAATCCTTTTACTGCTAAAAATTTATGAACTTAGGAATTGAAGTAGCTGTTTGAGAGAGTAATTTTGTCGGTGTTTAATTTAGATATGTTAGTGAGAGTAAGTTGCATTTTGAGAGAGTAATATTGTCGGTGTATAATTTAGATGTGTTAAATATTTTCATGAAGATACACATTATCTCACTAGTGTATATTTCTTATTATTTGTAAGGCATTTGTTTAGATCTACAGATTTTTCCTGTTAAGGGTCAGGTAGTAAATATTTTTCACTTCTCTTGCAACTTCCAGCTCTGCTATTGTGGCACAAAAGCATCCATTGACAAATGTAAATAGATGGGTATGACTATATGCCAACCGAACTTTGTTTACAAAAGCAGGCAGTAGACCCGATTCACCTTGAGAGTTTTAGTTTATTAGTGCCTGGACAAGGATGTGCAAGTAATGCATATTTTCATGACAGATGTCTTTGAATTTGGGTACTTTCCTTACTTAGTAGTTCCTCTGTAAATGGGTCTTAAGCTTTGGGTAAATTAGCCAGTAACGGTTGATATAGAACAAGATTTGCTTATCAGCAAGTATTAATTGATCTCATTTAATGTGTAAGATATTCTACTGAGGCTACACTGGCACCTGAGGAAGGCATGAACCTTGACTTTACGGAGCTTATATGCTAGTAGGAAAAAGGCATGAAGTGTAAATAATTATGAAAAATGAATTCAGTAGTTAAATTATGCAAATTTCTTTGAAAGACAAGTAAAAAGTCTTTGCGAGCAATACCGAGAGACCTAATCTAAACTGAGGAGCCAGGAAAGGTTTCATTTTGGACACCAAGATTTATACTATTTCTGGGTTTTGTTGTTGATATATACTTTACTTACTACTATCTTAGACTCATTTATTAAACTTTTCCTATCCTTTTCTTACTGTTCTGAAATTTAGATTCTATTCACTATTTCCAATTGTATTTTACCATTAAATCTTTATAGCATCTCTTTCTTATGATGAGCTCCAGAAAGGTATCTTACGATGAATGAATGCAAAGTTGATTGTGGAATTATTTTTAATTCTTTATATCTTAGTTTCTTTTTACTGCTATGTACTGCATAAGTTATGAAAAAAGAGAAACCACAAAAAATATCCTGAAAAAGAAGATAATAGGTATATAGTAACTTCTTTCTAGTACTAAAGTTCCTTCCTTTGGAATCGTAGAATCAAAAAATTTAGGTTCTGGAAAGGGACCTTACTAATCATGCTTAACCTTCTGTAATTGACGGTTGAAGAAACTAAGACTCTAAAATAATTTAACAACTTTTGAAGGACTAAGTATCTTTCCTAGTTCTCAGAGTTGAATGGTAAAACCCACTACCAGAGGTCTCAACTTGTAACACTTAGTCCAGCTTTAAAATAGTACTGCCTTTCAGATGACTCATGTTAATGGATAGTTATATTGCTTGCTAAATTTGTCTCTTTAATTGTCTTTAGTTTTCACATGGCATTTATTAGGGACTAGTAATATATGTATTCTTTACTTTTTCTTAAAATACATTCTATTGACTCCAACATTCTTTAAATATAATCTCTTCCATTTAAAATTTGAGATGTCAGTGTTTCCTTGGCAATATAAACTCAGACATGTCTTCATGAGATCTATATACATCTTCCCTTTTTAATTTTGTTGGCACTGTGGGCAGTAATTTTATCCGTTTTGTATTGATAGAGCATTACAAATGAGCAGGAGGGGAGGAAAAATGGAAGGTACAAACAAAGAATGGTAAGGAAGAGAAAAAAAGAGTCTCAAAGTAATTAGGATTTTACCTTAAATTGTAAGAAAGACTGATAATTGTATTGTTTAATAAAATTGTGTTTCTATTGATAATTTTATTTAATTTTTTTTGCATTTTTGGCATTTAAGTCTTAGTATAGTTCCTGCTGGAAGTAATTTTTTTTTTTTTTGGAGGTTTTTGCTATAGGGCGCGTGCGCTCGCCAGACAGACAGAGAGAGAGACATAGAGACAGAAAGCGAGAAATCACCCCCAGAGGAGATGGTCACGCCGCAATCCCTTCTCCTCCGTTCTCCTCTCGAGATCTTGGGCACACATGCACACGCGCTCGGCGTGAGTTTAAGCCACCGGGTCCAGGATGCGAACCACAGTCGACTACGTGGGAGTCCAGCGACATAGCCATTACGCTAACTGCTGGTTCCCAGGAAGTAATTTTTGAATACTATGTATTTCCTTAAAAACACACCTTCAAACATAAAGCCTTACGTTTAATTTCTTGTCAGCTCTAATATTAGTAACAATTTTTGAGGGATTAAGAAATATATCTTTCTTTAAAGGTATGATTATAATAAGTATTAAAATTGATAGCTTATTGCAGCATCCTGTGGTCATTTTAATTTTCATTTTAGCCATTTCTATTTTTATAGACTTTCATAGATAAGAGATAAAATTAGCTTTGGATCAAGTGTTAAAACATGCATATGTTCTTGTGACATCCCCTAGAGTAAATCTAGAATTTGGTGTCATAAAATGATGAAGTTTTATTTTGGTTTTATGTGAAATCAAATAAGGTAAATGTTGATTTAGTTTATCATTTTCCAAAAGATACAGACTGCTTAGCAACATCGTTTTTGTTTTTTGAAACTCATCTAGAAGTAAGGGAAGCCTGAGGGAGGTACAGCACCAAAAAAACAAAAACAAATAAATATTTAACATTCTTAAGTTCAGGTCCTACTTTTTTTTTTTTTGTTTCTTTTTTTGTTTTTTAATTGAGAGAGGGTGTGTGTACTCATTAGAGATTGTGAGACAGAGAGTGAGAAAGCCCTCCCTAATGGGGCATGGTCACGCCACAATCCTCTCTCCATTTCTTCCTCCTGTTGGGATTTGGGGCACACATGCATACCCAGCATATTTTTCAGGCTGCCAGAACTAGGCTTTGAACCACATGGTTGGTCATGTGGGATCCAGCTCCCTTAACCACTGGGCTATGGGGCTGGCTCCTGTTTTTTTTTTTTTTTTAATTAAAAATTTTAATGTTAAAATATACATAACATAAATTTACCATTTCAACCATTATAAGTATACAAGTCAGTGGCATAAAGTACATTCACGGTGTTGTGCGTCCATCACCACTATCCATTTCCAGAACTTTTTTTTGCCTAAAACCGAAGCCCTCTGTACTCATTAAACAGTAACTCCTCTTCCCAGTGTGCCACTTGTCCCCTGGCCCCTGCCCCATCCCAGTCCCTAGTAACTTCTTTTTGTCTGTGAGAATTTGCCTATTCTAGGTAACTCATATAACTAGAATATGATACTCATCCTTTAGAACCTGACTTAATTCACTTAGCACGTTTTCAAGTTTGTCCATGCCAAAGAGTGTATCAAGCCTTCTGTGCTCCTTAAGAAATATTCCATTGTATGTACATGCCATGGTTTTGTTTTTATCCTTTAGCTTCTGTTGTTTCTTTATCTTTTGGCTACTGTGAGTAATGCTGGTATGAACATCGATATATAGTCTCTGCTTTCAGTTCTTTTGGATATATATCTCAGTGTGGATTTTGTGGATCAAATAATTCTGTGACTTTTTGATGAACTGCCACACTTTTCCACAGTGGTTGCAGTTTTACATTTCCATCAGCAGCGTACAAGGGTTCCAGTTTGTCTTTATTTTTGCCACAACTTACTTTGTTTTCTTGGTAATAGAGAAAAGTTGTTTACTTTTGCTTCTGAGGAGTTTAATGTTAGGTTATCTATATTGCTAGACAAGGATGCCAGGGGTTACTTATGGTGTTCCTGGTTCTTTATGGATGGAAATTGTCTAATGAAAAACATTGCCAGTTGTTGAATTAAAATTGTCCTACATTTTGGTGATACGTTTAAACTCTTACTATATTTATTGCATCTCAAATAATGCACTTCTGTTTTCTTTTTTCTTCTTTTTTTGGTTTTGCCATAGGGCATGTGCATTCACCAGAGAGAGAAAGAAACAGTGAGAGTGAATGAGAAGTCACCTTTCCCCCCAGGTGGGATGGGATGTTGCAGTTCATTCTCTTTCATTCTCCTTCTGGGATTTTGGGCTTGCATGTGCGCATGCCCAGCGTGAGTTTCAAGCTGCCAAGTCCAGCACTCTAACTGAGGTTGGCTGTGTTGAAATCCAGTGCCTTAACCACTACACCACTTATTTGCCCCTGCACTTCCATTTTCAGTGTTTAAGATGAGTGTTTTTTTTTTTTTTAATTCTGTGACTCAGTGTCAGTAGTATCTTCTCTTTTCCTAGGCGAGGATGACAGCTTTTTATTTGAAGAAACAATCACTTATGAAAGTGCGACTCATTCTTAGGCCATGAAAGCTCATTTTATCTCTAATACGTTAGTTTTAATTCTCAAATGTTTGTAAGGAATAAAGACGACAAATAAGAAATGAGCCTAAAGGACTTAAATCATCTATAAGTGAAAGATTTTGATGCTGATGATGTGTTACCATAAAAATTTTAATATGATTTAGTGGAATTCCATTGGTTTGTTGTCTCGTTCTTTTTTTTTTTTTTTAACAGATTTAGTAGCTAAATTTGTAATCCATTCGTCACATTTATTTAGCTGCTGACTTTTTAGCATTGTAGTGGTACATGATTAAATAGGAGAGTGATTTTAAAAATAGAGTATGGGCGGTCTTTGGGGGTGGCAGAGGAAGAGGTAAAACCAAGATTTCATTTTCAAGATGGAAAGACCCACCTGTGATTTTACCTAGGTCTCCACAGACCTGCGTGGATCCACCATCACCCCATACCAGTAGTTCACGAAAACAGCCTATGAGTGTCACGCTTAGAGAAAAATGAAGGAAAACAATATCTTCATTTAATTCTTGTTACAGTGTAGGTAAAATATCTTAGAGAATGAAGAAAGTAGGTCAGACCTTTTCAGAGAAACCAGCATCTTCAGTGAAGAAAATTGTCTGCGATATCCATAAAGTTTTAAACACATAGACAGTGAATTTGAAGAAAATGCACGTTTGAAAAATGCTTTCAAGAATATCAGTGCATGTAAATCTAGATATAGGTGCTCTCCAAGATTATTTTTTTGAAGGAGAGTTATCCTAAATAAGCATTAGATAAAGAAAAAACAAAATGGCTAAAGCAGGTTCAAGAGAAAGAAGACCTTCAGAGGCTAACACTAGTCAGAGTGTATAGATGAAAGAATGACCTGTCTCAGTTACGGTTGTTAATAAAGAAGTGGAGAAGCTGTAGCCAGCTCTTGCTTTGAGTTGCAGTCAGCTATGTCTGAAGAGAACAAGAAACTAAGCCTTACTCAGCTCAAAGATCATGATGAGTTTGATGATAAATTGCTATACTGTAACAGAAGTGGAGAATTTGTATTTAATTCATTATTTTTTCTCCAGAATATCTTTGAGAATGACAACTTAATTAAAAGAGACATTTTAGAAGAAGAAAACCATTAGGGCTGAAAGGAAGGTAATCTGATGGACATGTTTTTAGGGTATTCAATATATAAACTAAGTTCTAAAATGGAAACAGTATTTTTGATAGACTTGGCAAAGAAAACGACATTTAAAGAAATGTGAAAAAAATTTAACAGTGTTTGAAAAGTAATTTGGACAATTCTGGAAATCAGCTTTAATATATTGCTTTGTTTTTCATGACAAAAAGTTTTATTTAATCTTTCTTTTTTTTTTTACCATGAGTCAAATTTCCCCACAAGGGTAATTTTATTGATTACTTTTTTCCCTCACACAAAACTACATGCCAGGGGACCAGCAGTTAGCGTAATGGCTACGTTGCTGGACTCCCACGTAGTCGACAGCGGTTTGCTTCCTGGACCCGGTGGCTAAAACTCAAGCCAGGCGCGTGTGCGTGCGTGCCCAGGATCCCAAGCTGAGAATGGAGGAGAAGGGATTGCGGTGTGGCCATCCCGCCTTGGGGGTGATTTCTCGCTTTCTGTCTCTCTGTCTCTCTCTGTCTGTCTGGCGAGCGCACACGCCCTATAGCAAAAACCTCTCTCTCTCAAAAAAAAAAAAAAGTACATGCTAGGTATTTACTAGGTGGGTTTTTAGTTGAAAGATAAGATTTTAAAAATTTTATTTTTCTTTGAGGTTACCTATTGAAAGTGAGAAGGAACTGATGGAGTTCCCAAGGTCTTTTGAAATAGACATTGTGGGAGATTGGAAGTTTTTCCAATTATATTGAAGAGCCAGTATAGCTTATGAATTTATATTGGAACTATTTGTAAAATTTAGTGACTTCTTTGTAATTACATGGCACCTGGGTATAGGACCAGAGGAGAGATGATTGATTATGTTCAGATTAGACTTAAAATAGTATTATTGGATTCTAGTCATTAGAGGTGGATTCAAGCTTAAAGAAGTGGTCTTATTATATTATTACATTAATTTTCAACACTCATATTATAGAAATGACATTTAAAATCTGAATTTCATACAGTGCTTTTAATTTTTATTGCTTGAAGGCATATGTTCTTGCTGCATAGAGAGAGAATGAGAGAGAGAACCTTCTAAGGAGACATGATCCTTTTCCCACCATTTCTTCATTCTGTCAGATTTTTGAGCATGCACACTTGTACCTAGCATGTTTTTCAAGCCACTGGGGCTGTGATTTGAACTCCCATCAGCATGTGAGATTGTTTTCTGTGCACAGCATTTAGCTGCTGCACTATGTGGCTAACCCTAATAACATTTCGAACAGTGGCTAAGTGTATTAAAAATAGATAAGCAGAGTCTCTGAACAAAAGTGGCTTGTTATTGCTATATACAGAAGGTTAGATCTGTATCACTTATCTCTTAGTTAGAGAAATACACACATACATCCACACATTTGTGTGGGAATTTCTTAACAAGGATTTGACCTTATGCAATTGTGGAGGCTGGTTTTGCAGTCTCTTTAAAGCTGTTGAATTTATATCTGATGTTAGAACTTTTAAGTTTATGAGGTGGGAATCTTAGGAAGGGAATATAGATGTAAAAACAGGAAATAAGAATAAGCTAGAACCCACAAGCAAAAGCAGGAGCCCTCAAGGATGGGCAGAAACACATCAGTTCTGTATCTCTAACCTTGGTGGTATGGTTGTTTAGCCAGAAGCTAAATCCATGTGTTTGAGCCAGAAGTCTGAGAGGCTGAAGGAGGGTAGAGAAAAAGGAAGAGCAGGTATAGGCCCATCTGCTGCTTTGTACCATTGAGGTGACCCAGCATGAGTGACAACATGCACTGCTTCATTTGTGCCCTCCCAAGTCCCCATTAGAATGTTTTGTTGCCCAGCCTAAGTGTTAGGTTGTTGGGAAAGTCATGAATTTACTTTTCTGTGCAAAAATGTGTCATGACTTTCCTGAGGACCCGATATAAATATGTGGAGAAGGGAATCTGGTAAGTGTCTACCAGATTACACAAATTGCCAGAATGCCTTTGTCCAATTCATTGTTACTTTGGCACAGCTTAAACTGTATTTAATCTCCAAGTAACACATTCATGCTTTTGCCCAATATTATTTAACTATCCCACATACAAACAAAAACATGTTAATCTTTTCCTCAAAAAAGAGAATATGAAACTATTGGGTCATTGGGAAGTTGTGGCATACTTCTACATAGAAAATAAGGAAAAATAAGTAATGACTTTGCTGGCGACTTAATACTATTGACATATATAATGTTAGTAAAGGAATGAGAGAGGGAAAGAAATACCAAAATGTTACAGGGATGCTCATAACTCCAGTATTGATTTCTGCAGCTGGTCATGTGGTTTCAACCAGCATTTGTGATTACTTGCCACTACTACTTATTCCATATTCCCCTTTCCCTCAGCAGCACCTTACCTGGTACTGATTCTTTAGCTTAACTGGTTCCTTACCTACTGGGGTGACCTATAATTTTATTCTGGAGGTCCGGCCATTTGTTAGCAGCCCTACTGCAGTTGAATTGTAATTTATCTTTGACTTTAACCGTAGGCCATGCTAACCTCCTACATTCTAGATCTACTTACCCTTACCTCTGTTGTGCAGTCCAACCTAATTTGACATTGATAGTCAGGATCAGTCTCCCCTGTCATCAAGGGCGCACATACATACACATGTGCCTGCCATGTTTTTCAAGCTGTCAGGACTGGGATTCTAACCATGCAGTTGGCCTTGTGGAATCCAGCTCCCTTAACCACTAGACCATGGGTCCAGCCCTGTCCTTTTTTCATCTTTAGAGATACAATTCACCTATGGTACAATGTATATATGTAAAGCATAGAATTCAGTGTTTTTTGGTATATTCACAGATAATAGGCAGCAGTCACAACAGTGAATTTTATAACATTTGCATTACCTTATAAAGAAACCCTGTGCCTTTTAGTTATCATCCCTTTTCAACCCTCCCACTAGCAATGTATGAGTGTTGCAATTTCACTGCATCCTGGACAGTACTTGTTACTGTCTGATTTTTTTGATTCTAGCCATTCTAGTGAGTGTGAAGTGATTTTTCTTTTTTTTGAGAGGTTTTTGCTATAGGGCACGTGTGCTCGCCAGACAGACAGAGACATAAAGACAGAAAGCGAGAAATCACCCCCCAGAGGGGATGGCCATGCAGCAATCCCTTCTCCTCCATTCTCCTCTTGGGATCTTGGGCACGCACGCACATGCGCCCGGCTTGAGTTTTTAGCCACCGGGTCCGGGACACGAACCGCGGCTGACTACATAGGAGTCCAGCAACATAACCATTACGCTAACTGCTGGTCCCAAGTGTGAAGTGATTAAACACATTTTAGTTTTTATTTGTAGTTCCCTGGTGATTCATGATGTTGAGTATCTTTTCATATGTTCATTTGCTGGTTGCATATCTTCTTTTTTATTTTAAAGAATTTTATTTAACCATATTTATTTATTTATTTGTTTATTTATTCTTACATACATACATACATACCAGAGAGAGAGAGAGAGAAAGTAAGAAAGCAAGCCACCAGGTCCAGGACTTGAACTGTGGTTGGCCATGTGGGAGTCCAGTGCCCTTAACCACCAAACCACCTGCCAGCCTCAACCAGTTGTATATCTTCTTTGGAGAACTCTGTTTAGATCCTTTGCTTTATTTTTATTTTTTATTTTTTTAGGTTTAAATAATCTTTTTTAATAGTAAATATCAGAAGCAAATTCCTGGTCCTTAAAATTCAGCTATTTGATGTGCTCATGAGTGATCAATTTTCCCTGAACTTAACTGTAAAGTTTTCATTCCATGATGATTTGGAAGGACTATCTCCAAAGCAGTGTAAGCAGTATCTGGCTGTTTTCTAACCAGCTGAATTTTATTCGTTGCATAATAAGCCACGCAACATCTTTCGGCTAAAAAAAACACTACATTTGAATAAAGATATTACAAAATGGATTAGAACCCAAGTAAAATTTGCTTTGGTGAAGAGAACACAATTCTTTTCTTCCTTCCTTTCTTTTCTTTTTTTTTTTTTTTTTTTTTTTTTTTGAGAGGTTTTTGCTATAGGGCATATGCACTCGCCAGAAAGACAGAGAGACAGAGAGACAGAAAGCGAGAAATCACCCCCCGCCACTAGGGGGGATGGCCATGCCGCAATGGTCATGTGCGTATTCTCCTCTGGGGATCTTGAGCACGCATTCACGTGTGCCCAGCGTGAGTTTAAGCCACTGGGTCTGGGACTCGAACCGTGGTTGACTACATGAGAGTCCAGCAACATAGCCATTATGCCAACTGCTGTTCCCGAGAACGCCAGCCTCCAGGCCCAGGACTCAAACCATGGTTGGTCATGTGCGAGTGTCCAGCACCTTAGCCACCATGCCATCTGCTGGTCTCCAAGAAAAACATTTTTATAGACTATTGTTTAGTTTATTTTTAACACCCATCGTGCTGTGAATTCATAGGGAATAGGTTCCAGAAGCTTGTCCTTTCCATTGGTTCTCACAAAGTGTGCTTCTCTGGGTGGAGCAGGCTGGTGCTTCAGTTGAACCCAGGTACCTTTCTCCTTGGCTTCCTTCTTTTACTGGTCATTTTCCTTCACAAGTTTTAGGAATCTATCTCTGCTCTTAGAATGTTTAATATGCTCAATACACACACCAGTTCTCTTGGCAATAATCTTGTCCTTGTTTGTTTACAACGCTTGTAAACAGAACAATGCATATTTACAATGTATGCTGGGTAACATTGTAGACTCTTCTAGTTTTGCTATGGCAACATTTGTGGGGCATTCTTTTTTGAACAGTACCCATTCCCTTGATGTCTACAATATTACCTTTCTTGTAGATTTGCATGTTTGTGGCCAAAGGAACCACTCCATGTTTTCTAAATGGCCAAGAGAACATATACTGGGGACTCTCCTCTTTCC
>NW_006159803.1:2154770-2171140 GCF_000334495.1 Tupaia belangeri chinensis | reverse complement strand
GTTGGTTCCCTGCTCTTTTTTTTAAAAAGGCTTTTTTTTTTTTTTTTTTTTTTTTTTTTGCTATAGGGCACATTCCCTCGCCAGAAAGACAGAGACAGAGAGATAGAAAGCAAGAAATCACCCCCCAGGGAGGATGGCCACGCCACAATCCCTTCTCCTCCATTCTCCTCTTGGAGTCTTGGGCACCCATGCACACATGCCCGGTGTGCGTTTAAGTCACTGGGTCCGGGACTCGAACCGAGATTGACTACATGGTTGTTCAGCGACGTAGCCATTACGCTAACTGCTGGTCCCGAGTTGTAAGAGTTTATATAGTCTAGATGTAAGTCGCTTATTGGATATATGATTTATGAGTATTTTCTCCTATTCTGTGAATTGTTTTTTCACTATATTGATAGTATCCTTTGATGTACAAAAATTTATAAGATTGAATAAAGTCATATTCTTTTTTCATTGTTGATAATGCCTGGCTTTTGGTGTTGTAACCAAGAAACAATTGCCAGGGGCTAGACAGAGGTGCAGCCGTGAAACACATGTTCTGGGAGGCAGTCCACCTAGGAAGGTTCCTGGCTGAAGTTCAGACATCCTGAAGTACACCAGGCACATGATCCAGGGCTGACTAAAGCTGGGAGTAGATTATGGCATTGAGATCCTTTGAGGGTGCCTTCTTTCTGTCTCTGGTTCTCTTGTGCATGGAAGGAAGACATAAACTTAAAACAAAAAAAACACCGAAACGTTGCCAAGTTCAGCAACATGAAGGTTTTTTTTTTTTTTTTATGGTTTCTTCTAAGAATGTTAAAGTTCAGCTCTTATGTTTAGGTTTTTGATCCATTTTGAATTAATTTTTGTATATGCTGTAAAGTAAGTTTCCAACTGAAGTTTTTGCATGTGGATATTTAGTTTTCCCACCACCATTGGTCTAAAAGATTATCATTTCCCTGTTGAATGATCTTGGCACTCTTGTCCAAAATCATTTGACCACGTGTGCGAGGATTTATTTCTGGGCTGTTGTATTCCATTGGACTACATTCCTGTGTTCTTGCTAGTAGTATACTGTTTTGACTACTTTTGCAGAAAGTTTTAAAATCAGCAAGTTTGGAACCTCGTTCTTTGTTCTTGCTTTTTCAAGGTTGCTTAGCTATTTAGGATCTCTTGAGAATTCATAGGAATTTTAGGATTTTTTTTCTGTTTCTGGAAAAAAACGTCATTGGGATTTCTATAGGGATTGGATCAAAAGTTTAGATTGCTTTGTGCAGTATTGCTATTTCCCCTCCCACCCCTTTTCTAAAAATTTGCTGTAGGGCTCATGGACCATGCACTCATCAGAGAGAGCGAAAGTACCAAGTACCCCCCTCCCCTGGGGGAGGGGAATGGACTTGCCTCAGTCCCTTTTTCATTCTTCCCTTGGAATTTTGGACACACACACACGTGTGTGGTGTGTTTTTGAAGCCACAGGGTCTAGGACTTCAAAACCAAAAACTATGTGGGATCCAGCGACCTTAACCCCCATGCAAGTTGGCTAGTGTACCTTCTTCTTTCTTTTAATCTCTTTTCTTTTAATTCTTATAACCATTTTATCACATTTTTCTGTTCTGTTGGGAATAGAGATTCTCCAAGTTCTAAAATTTGTCATTTACTAAATTGAGCTTATACAATATTATCAGCATTCTTTGGCATTCTGTCTAAAGGATGAAGAGGCAAATTTTCATGCTCATGTTCCTTTTCTTTACCTACTTTCATCCAGCAATTTTGTCTACTTTCTGCATCCTAGGCTTATTATTTATTTTCCACTATCTGGTAATAGTTTATTAAAAATTGTTGGCTGTTGGGGAACCAGGAGGTGGCGTGATAGTTAAGTGCACTGAATTTCCACATGGCTGACTGTTGTTTAAGTCCCAGACCTGGTGGCTTTCTTTCTTTCTTACTCTCTCTCTCTTTCTCTCTGGTCAAATTAAAATAATAATAATGATGATGAATAAAATAAAATAATTCTTTAAAAAAATTGGCTGTTGTCAAACGTGAAGAAATGATAGGAAGAGGATCATAGGAAGGGATTACATGAGTGATAAATTAAAAACATTTTGGATCAAACCCCAAAAAGAAGATAATGTGTAAAAATACAAATAATGAGAGGCCATACAAGGAGGGAATTACAATCATTATTCTTGGATAGATTAGCCCAGTATTTTAGATGTGTTGAAGGATCATTCAGACTTAATTGGAAAGACTGTATCATATTAAATTCAAACACTATACATAAATGAGAGCACAAGAAGATTAATATGCCCAAGGCTATATAGACAAGACAGAGAATTTTACCATGGTCAGGATAGCTGGTGCCACAGTAGTTGAAGTAGCTGGATTCAACATGACCTACAGTGTGGTACAAGTCCCAGACCCTGTGGCTTGAAAAAGCACTCTGGAGTGTGTGTGTGCGCGCACACACCTAGAATCCTTAGAGGAGAGGGAGGAGAAGGGATTGCCTTGTGGTCATCGCCCTAGCTGGGACTTTCGCACTTTCCCTCTCTTTCTCTGGTGGGTGCTCATGCCCTATAACAAATACAAAAATGATTTTTGTTTTGTTTTGTTTTACCATGGACATTTTGACTGTAGAATCTGAGGATTAACCATTGTTTTTCTGTGTGTATAATCTAGTAGGCCAAACCAGAGTTTGAACTTGATCCTGTACACAGCGTACAACTCCTTGAGAATTTTAAGCAGGGACATAGATAAAATAAGTAAACGAAATTATATTTTGCATTTTAAAAGCATTGATCTGTCTCTCTGCTGGGGGAGTTGTGGAGAAGGAGGTATGAGATATAGTATAAAAATGCTTCATGTTCTATGTATTCTATGAGGTAACTTTAAAGTGAAAGTAGTTTCTTAACCTCTATGTGGATCAGTTTTCTCATTTGTTAAATGAAAATAATAATGCTTCCTACCTTCCTACCCAATAGGAATGTAAAACATAATCAAATGACATAGAATTGCACTTTGTAAATATTCAGGGACACTTAACTGTGATGATGATTATTGGTTAACTCTTCAAGGTCAGGCTTAAATTTTAATCATGCTTTCTTATTTCTGAATGTATGGGTTTTATAGAACGAACAGATATAACTTAGGATTCTACTGTACAATAAAATCTTCACAACTGCGTGCTATTATTTTGATTTTTCAGTTCATGGGAAAAACAGATGGGGACTATTACACTCTGGATGACATGTTCGTTTCCAAAGCAGCTGAAAGAGAACGTTTTGGTGAAGAGGAAGAGAACCAGAGGAAAAAAGCAATTGCTGAGCATCAGAGCCTCGCTGCACAAATGGAAAAATGTCTATACTGTTTTGACAGCTCTCAGTTTCCCAAGCACCTTATTATTGCAATAGGTGTTAAGGTAAGTGTTATCACATGTATTGATTTTGCTTACCCTTTCATAGAACCTGTTTATTTCTTCATAGACTATCACAATTTGAAGAAGTTTGTATTTTCTTTGTTTTGATTGTTTAATGATTTATCCCCTAATTGTCTTAAAGCTTAAAGCTCTGTGAAACTGAGGTAACTTTTGCTTACCATTGTATGCCAAGCTAGCCCTATTCATAACACATATTAGTCATTTTTTAAAAAGAATTACGTACTTAATTTATTGTCATTTTTTTTTTCAGTTTGTTGTAGAGCATGCGTGCTCACCAGGGAGAAACAGGGAGAGAGTGTGAGAGAGAGAAAGCGAGAGCCAAGAGCAAGTGAGAAAGCAAGCTGTCCGTGACTCGAACCACAGTCGGCCATGTTCAGTGCCTTAACTACCACACTGCCTGCCAGTCCCATAATAGTTGTCTCTTTCCATCAATATTTATTGATTTAATTCTTACATTAAGTAAATAATTTTTGTATTTCTAACATATGCTGGACCCTAGTTAGTCACTAGGGAAAAGTAGAGAATCAGATGGACTTCTGCAACTTGAATTCTAGTTGAAATAGAGCAGAAGATAAAGTAATAATCATCCTGATTTAAAAGAATTTTAATTATCTTAAAACAAACAAAGTGGAGGAATGGGCAAAATAATGAGAAAGTATTATTTTTGGTAAGGTGGTCTGAAAGGCTTCTCTAAGGTGTTTTAGTAAAAGTACATAATGGCAAGGAGCAAATGATATGCAGATAAGAATGAATAATGCTTCAGTAGGGAGTATCAGTGAGTGAAAAGCCTTGAGAAGGAAATGAGCTTGGTTGGCATCCATGGAAGAGAAAAATGCTGGAGTGTAGTGAGTGAGGAAAAACAGAAGAGGTTGAGTGCTTCAGATCATTAAGGTAGTTAATTTATAGATTTTTTTTGTAACGTTATCACTTTTCCTTTTCTTCTCTTTTCCCTTTTTCCATACTTTGTATCAAACAGCAAATGTAAAAATTACATCAAAAAGTTAACCATTTAAAAAAATAAGTGGAATCTATAGACTAAAGGCAGAGGGACCTGATACAGTCGCTGTGACAGTTATGTAATTTGAAGTGGAACTGAACAATGAAGTAAAAGGATGGCGGATGGTGGGAGCCCGCTTTCTCACTATTTGAATGAGAACTTATATTGTATTGGGTCATTGGAAAAGTCCGGACATATTTTTGTATGTTTTTAATGCAAAAATGCATCATGACTTTTCTCACTACCCAATAGATAAGAAAGGAGGGAAGGCTAGAAGAATGAATGTGGTATTAACAGATTAGAATTGAAGATGTTAAGTATTATTAAACTCATGTGTAGCTTGATAGAGGTATAGATGGTTGCATATGGAAATATTAATATATATATATGTGTGTGTGTGTGTGTGTGTGTGTGTATGTGTGTATCCTTACAGGCTTGTGTGTGTTCATATGCATATCTAGACCTTTCTTGACTTATTTCTTCAGAATTTAATAGTTTTTCATGGTTAGATTTTATGAATTGGGTTGTTGGAAAAGTCATGACTTTTTTTTCTATTTTTCTATGCAAAAATGAGTCATGATTTTTCTGACATCCCAATGTATAATATATTTTTAAAAAACATTTTTGGGATGCTATTGTAAATACTATTGTATTTTTTATTTCAAAATTCGATTGTTCATCGCTCATATATAGGAAAGCAGTTGATTTTTGTATAGTAACCTTGTATCCTATGATCTTGCCTAATCACTTACTCCTGGAGTTTTGTTGATTCATTGTGATTTTCCTCATAGACCATCATGCTATTTGTGAATGCTTTATTTTTTATGATATGTTTACTTGTATTTTCAATAAACTATGGGATCTTTTCCAGAGGGTCAGCAGGCAGTGGTTGAGTATTTTATATAATGAACCATAAAAAATATGACCACAGCTTGAATAAGATTTGTGTTTATTACATTTTTTTTAAGATTCCAGTCATCTACTTTTAATTTGATCTAGAAAAAGATAATGCATGGTTCGGTTATTTATTCTTTTATCAAGTATTTTTTTGAGCATCTAGTGTATGTCAGGCTTTTTGTTAGGTCCTAGAAATAAAAATATAGCTTAAGTCCTCTCAATTTGCCTACAGTTTTACAGGGAGCAGGCAAACACATAACAGATCCATTTTAACGCAGTAATATAGATGCAGAAGTGTTATGGAAAGACAAAAGAGGAAACCTTAAATTATCCTGGCATGTCAAGGAAGGCTTCCTGTAAGTAGTATGTCTTATACTTCAGTATAAGACAAATAAGACAGATTTCAGTATTTAGGAGATGGAGGAAACATGAACAAAGGCACTGAGGGTATAGAACCACATAGTGTCTTCTGGAAATTGCAGGTTATCTGAAATGAGTGCACCCCTTATTTGACTTAATGCATTAGAGGTATAAAGGCTTTACACTTGTGTTAGAGCTTAGAATGATCTGATCTTCCATTTATAACTTTAAATAAAGGAAGAGTAGTAAAGTTAGTATATAACAATCTGTATCAAAATTCAGTAGCTGAAGACAACAGTCATTCATGTCGTGATTGTTTGGATTGGCTATTTGGACTGGGTTCTGTATCTGTGTTTGTGCCTGCGGTTAGCTGCTGGATCAGTTGACATCTGGTCTAGAACCATCTCTGCCTGGATGGCTCCTTCTGTTCCATATGGCTTCTCTTCTTCCAATAGGCAAGTTTGTTCACATGGAGAATACTCTTATTCTAAGAGAATGAGTAAAATGCACAAGGCCTACTGAAGGATAGATTTGAAACCTACCACCATTACTACCACCATATTCTTTTGACCTTTATCAGTCACAAGGCCAGCCTACAACTCTACCTCTAGATTGGAGGAACTGTAGAGTGGTATTGTAAAAGGTATGGGTATATGGAAGAGTGAAAAACTGGGTACATTTGTGTAATCTACTATAAAAGACTCAAAATTTTTATATATACTCTGTTAAAATGCTATATTGGAAATACCTTGTCTTACATGGTCTCATCTAAATTCATGATTATCATTTATATAGTATTAGCAAATTTATACTTCAATCTGCCAGAATTCTAGGTTCATATATTCAACCTGCATCTATGCATGGATATTGAATAGATACTTCAAATGGAATGTCAAATCTCTGCTTCCATCTTTACCCTCACCTAATACCTATCCCTCTCATAGTCTTCCTCTTTTTAATGAATATCACCTTCATCCTCTAACTGTTTAGAGTAGGCCTTGGGGGGTAATACTTGAGTACTTTATTTCCTCATACTCCATATACTGTCTATCTCTAAATCCCATTGGATCTTTTCAAAATATATTCCTATTCGGATCACATGTCATAATCTTTGTTTCTACCATATCTTAGATTAGATCATCATCATCTATTGCTGAACTTGTATAATAGTTTCCTGATGGAAACTTCTTCCAGCTTCTTTCCTTACCCCCTTCTTTATACAGTAGCCAGAATAATCTTTTAAATTTAAGTTGAGGGACCAGCAGATGGTGTAATGGTTATGTTGCTTTACTCCCACATAGTTGACCATGGTTTGAATCCTGGACCCAACAATTTAAAATTCAAGCCAGCATGAGTGTGTGTGTGCCCAAGATCCTGAGGGGAGAATGGAGGACAAGGGACTGTGGCGTGGCCATATTCTGTGGGGGTGATTTCTCGCTTTCTGTCTCTCTGTCTCTCTGGTGAGCACATGCACCCTATAGCAAAAAATCTCTCTAAAAAAAAAAAAAGTCAATATTAGAACTGTCTTTAAGGAAAAGACCAGGTTTCTTATTGTGGCCTCTGAGGCCATATAGGTCTATTACTCTCTCTGACCTCATTTTCTGATACCCTGTCTCTCATTCTCAGTTTAGCCATGCTGGCTGCCTGTTTGGAGCAACACACGTAGTATGCTCCCTTCTTACATGCTGTTGTTCCCTTTGCCTGAGACTCTTCTTGCTGACAGTCTTCTCTTCAAAGATATCCTCAAATGTCTCTCTAACAAGTAACTCTAAAGAGTAGTTCCTTAACTTCTCCCTGGGTACTATCTATGCTCTTTTCTTGCTTTCTTTTATTTTCTTGCACCCCCCCCGCCCCCAGTTTTTGCTATAGGGTGCATGCTCTCACTGGAGAGAGAGGGGGAGGGGAAGAGAGAAATCATTCCCCATGGGGTATTCATAGCTAGCTATCTTCTTACCCACCTTCTCTTTGTATGGTGCAAGGGCAAGCAAATTCTCTAGGACCTCTTTTTGTAGGGACACTAATTCCATTCACAAGGGCTATGATTTTATGATATAATCACCTCTCAGAGGTCATACCTCCAAATGCCATCACATTGGACATTAGGGTTTAATACATGAATTTGAGAGGCATTGACGTTTAGTCTGCTGTGTTCCACGAGCTCCTTGAGGGCAGGAATTTCTGTCTCTTTGATCATTATTGATATCTTAGCATGTAGGACAGTGTCTGGCAATAGTAGGCCTTCGGTTTTGTTGATTGATGAATATATGGCTCTGCTTTCTCTGTCAAATAAAAAAAGTGCTCTTTGGGATGAGCAGATTGTGTAATGCTTACGTTGCTGGAATCCAGTGTAGTCAACTGTGGTTTGAGTCCCATACCCGGTGGCTTAAAACTCATGCTGGGTGCATGTTTGTATGTGCCCAAAATCCCAATAGGAGACTGGAGGAGAAGGGATTGCAGTGTGGCCATACCCTGGGCGGCAATTTCTTACTTTCTGTCTCTCTTTCTTTCTCTGGTGAGTACATGTGCCCTGTAGTAAAAACCGCTCGAGAAAAAAGTGCTCTTTGTTTTATGTGTTCAAATCTGTTAGATAAGGTTTTTTTTTTTTTTTTTTTTTTAATATGTCTACTTTTGTTTGGAAATAATGATTTTTTTTTTTTGAGAGGTTTTTGCTATAGCATGCGCTTGCGAGAAAGACAGAAAGTGAGAAATCACCCCCCGGGGAGATGGCCACGCTGCAATCCTCCATTCTCCTCTTTTTTTGGAGAGGTTTTTGCTGTAGGGCATGTATGCTTGCCACAAAGACAGAGAGAGACAGAGAGATAGAAAGCGAGAAATCATCTCTTGAGGGGGATGGCCACGCTGCAGTCCCTTCTACTCCATTCTCCTCTTGGGATCTTGGACATGCGCGCACACACACGCACCCGCCATGAGTTTAAGCCACCGGGTCTGGGACTCGAACCGCGGTCGACTACATGAGAGTCCAGTAACATAGCCATTATGCCAACTGCTGGTCCCTGGAATAATGACTTTTCAATACCTATTTTAGATGCTTTTAAAAATTAACTTTAGGGGGAATTCATGTGGAGGTCAGAGTGAAAGTAGGTGTGAGAGTGTCCAACAGAAGGAAGTGTGGCTTCCAGAGTGTTTGAGTCCATTGGCAAGTTCATCCTGGCCTTAGCTCTTGCAGGGGGTGTGGTGATGTCTGCCTTATGGAATGTGGATGCTGAGTACAGAGCTGTCATCTCTGATGGAGTCCGTGGAGTACAGAACATTGTGGTAGGGAGAGGGTCTCATTCCCTGGGTGCAGAAATCAGTTATCTTTGACTGCCACTCTCGACCATATAACTTGCCAGTCGTCACTGGTAGCAAAGATTTACAGAATGTCAGCATCACCCTTTTTCTGGCTTATGACCTATCAACTTCCTTGGCATCTTCATCAGCATTGGTAGGGACTATGATCAGCGTGTGCTGCCGTCTATCAGTACCGAGGTCCTCAAGTCCGTGGTGGTTTGCTTTGATGTGGGAAAACTAATCATCCAGAGAGAGCTGGTCTCTGGACAGGTGAGCAGTGTCCTTATGGAGTGAGCAGCAGCCTTTGGACTCATCCTGGATGATGTGTCATTGACACATCTGACCTTTGAGAAAGAGTTCACAGAACCAGTAGGAGCCAATCAGGTGGCTCGCAGGAAGCAGAGAGGGCCAGATTCTTGGTGGAAGAAGCCAAGCAGCAGAAGAAGGCAGCCATCTTCTCTGCCGAGGTTGATACCAAGGCTGATTGCCAACTCACTGGACACTGTAGGCGACAGCCTCATTGAGCTGCACAAGCTGGAGGCCACAGAGGGTCTTTGCCCTCCAGCAGTCAGGCTCCTGTCAGTGGGGCAGCCAGCGAGACCTGCCCCAATGAGGCCTGCTCAGCCCGTGCCTCCTCGGGCCAGCTGAGTTACAGCCCTGATGGTTCTTGACAGACTTCCTTTTATCCTCCCCAGAAATCACTGTGAAATTTGGTGATGGACTTAAAGTGAAGGATATAAAAGTAAAACCATTTAAGAGCTCTTAAAAAACTGAACTTTATTGCAGGTTATACTGCTTATGAATGATGCTTGTATGAGATTCTTTATCTCAATAACTGTATAGGAAGTTTAGTTATTTCTTTTAATATTCCTTTTTTTTAAAACAAAGAATGTGGTTGTGATTTTATTATAAATGTAGTTAAATCTAGGTAAGTGTATGTACTATATATGTATATGCCCATTATTGTGCTGTATCTTCTCAGCAGTTTAAAAATTTTGCATCATTTGGTACAATAAATAAGTAGTGTCTGTCGTGCAAAATATTTCTAGCTAAAGCCTAACAAAAAATAATAGGAAATAAGATCAGGTTCCTTTGTAGAATATTATTTATGTTCCTCATGAAACCATTGCTCATTGCATATATACTAAATAACCTTTAAAAAGAAAAAGACAGTTTGTATATAATGGAAAAAGAGCACCAGCTTTTTTTTTTTTAAGAATTATTTTATTTAAGTTTAAATATCTATCTATCTATCTATTTATTTATTTAAATTTGACCAGAGAGGGACAGAGTGAGAGTGAGAGTGAGTGAGTGAGTGAGAGAGAGAGAGAGGGAGAGAGAGAAAGGGAAAGTGAGAAAGAAAACAAGTCACCAAGTCTGGGACTCAAACTGTGGTTGGCCATGTGGGACTCCAGTATCCTTAACTACCACACCACCCGCCGGCCCCATACCAGCTTTTAAGTAATATGTATACAGAGCAGTAAAACCATACTGAGATCATTTCAGCAGGGTTAATGCTCTCGTCTCAATTAATAAGAAAAAGGAAGTCTAATAGTCATCAGCTAATAGTCATCAGCTAGACCATTACCAGACCATGTAGCTTTCTCTCCTAGAAAAGGTGCTGTTTCAAGGTTTTTCAAAGTCTGTAGCTCTCTCTGATCAAGGGTAAAGTGTTATTCATTATGCCCCCCCACCCCCTGCTTTTTTTTTTTTTTTTTTTTTTTTAAGAAATTCTTGCTATAAGGCATATGTGCTTGCTAGAGAGATAGACAAAAAGAGAAAAATCACCCCCCTTCTCCTTTCTCCTCTCAAGATTTTGGGCATGCATGCATATGCACCCAGCATGTGAGTTTTAAGCCACCAGGTCTGGGACTTGAACTGCTCCCCACTGCATGGGAGTCCAGTGACGTAACCATTATGCTACTTGCTATTCCCACTTTATACCTTTCTTAATATTTGTCTGATGTTTAAAATTGATAGCTACAGTCTAAATTTTTAGTTAATAAAAAGTCATCCTTATGGCTTTTAAAATAGTTTTAAAAATGAAATATCTTTAAAAAATTTAAAATAAAAACAACTTCTTATAAGCAAGTGTGCTTTATTAAGTAGTAGCCAGTTTTCCCTACTGGGTGCTTGTCTCTTACAACTGAGAAGAAATAGAAATAATGTTTCGCCCTTGGTATTTTGTTCCCCATAGGTTTATTTATGTTTACCCAACTTCCGATCTCTTACGGAGGGACACTGCCTGATAGTCCCTTTGCAGCACCACAGAGCAGCTACCTTATTGGATGAAGATATCTGGGAGGAAATTCAGGTCAGCACTATAATGCTTTTCATCATTGGAAAGCTCAAGAGCAATTTTATAAACTGTTGTGTTTAACATTATACAAAATTGGGTAAAGGAGGAAAAATCAAATTCTTTTATACAAATAATGGTATTATACTTCCTTTTGTGTTATAAAAGAAATGTATTGTTAGAAGTTAAAGATTACTGTAAGGTAGTGAACTAATGAAATATCTGAAACCTAGTTTATTTACTGACAGGTTTTTTGTTTGTTTGTTTTTCTTTTAAATATGTACAATTCAAATTAATTATACTATAGTGAGTATTCTTATGTTTTATTCACTTTGGTTTTTGGGTGTATTATAAGAATGCTTTAATTTAGCACAAAACATTGTGGCACAAGCCACTTTTTTCAACTGCTTTTTATCACTGTTATCTAGTAACATTTAAATTAATTTCCTTAGATGTTCAGAAAATCATTGGTAAAAATGTTTGAAGATAAAGGATTGGACTGTGTCTTTTTAGAAACTAATATGAGCATGAAGAAACAGTATCATATGGTTTATGAATGTATTCCTCTTCCAAAAGAAGTGGGTGATATGGCTCCCATCTATTTTAAGGTATTTATAGGTAGTTTTTGTATGCATACGTACTTGGCTGTAGTGCTGTTTTATAAATACAATGTCTTTTTTCATGTATTTTTCTTTGGATTGTATGCTGAACATCTTTGTTGGAAGAAATTTGGGATGTTGACTTTTTTAAAAGTATGGTTTGCTTAGAAGTATGAATATATTGATCAGAAGGTAACTTACAATTTCTGTTTTTATTTTCTCATTTCCCAAGTGAAGTCAGTATTTTACCTTGAAATATTTTCAAGTCAAAATTGTAATCATATCTCTAGAAAACGGATTATTGAAATACTCTAGAGCCAAGGGTAATAACATACAAATAATACAAATTACTATTGCTTAGAAACGTTATTGCTGTAAATTTTAGCATTTAATAATGCATCAAGCTCTTTGTAAGAAAAATCATTTCTAGCCTTGATACACATCTTTGGACATGTAATAAATGACTGGAATTCATAACCGAATTAACACTGTATTATAGCAGTTTTTACTCAGTATTATGTTTTTGATGCTAAACGGAATTTACAGATTGATACAGATGTGCAAAGAAAAAGGGAATATTTCTTTATTTGTTTAAGAAGGTTGCATGTGGGACCAACAGGTGGCGGAATGGTTATGTTGCTCGACTCCCACATGGCCAACCATGCATGTTTCGAATCCCAAACCTGGCACTTTGAAGCTCAGGTCAGGTGCATGCATGTGTGTGCTCAAAATACCAAGAGGAGAATGGAAGAGAAGAGATTGTGGCATGGCCATCCCCTCTGGAGGGAGATTTCTTACTTTCTGTCTCTCTCTCTCTCTCTGTCTCTGTCTGCTATAGAGTGAGCATGCGCACTCTATAGCAAAAATCTCTCTCTAAAAGAAAAAAAAAGATAAGAAGGTTGCATATGAAATATTTTGACAGTATGGGGTAGTAAAATTAATTAATATAAAGTGTAAGTCCCAGTGAAAAGGATTATTAACTTGTTAATATTAATGAGTTGATAAAAATCTGTTTTATTTATAGAAATCTCTAAAGACAACCTGATTTGGTGTGAAGAATTATGCAACTTAAGTATAGGAGATAATCTGAAAGACCCATGTCTTTACCATGTTAACGAAAATGTAGTTGAGAAACAGCTTCTACTTTTCCAATGTGTTTTTTATACTTCATCAGAAGAGTCTTAGGTGATTGTGAACTAGAAATATGTGAGGCATATGACCCAACATAGAACAGCTACTGTTGTTCATGTGGGGCGACAGAAACGTCACCTCTTCGCAGAGTGGTATATTCCTTTTCTTTTCCACACTAAACTTTCTGTGATCACTAACAATATATTTTATTTATTTGGTTTAGCTTCACTTTTATATTGAATGTGCTACAACCTTTTGAATATGGAACAACAATATACCTGATAATATTTACACTGTACTTATTTGAAAATCAATTTTATTTAAAAAATTTGTTTCATTATACTACTATACAGAAATTGGATTATTTTATATTCATCATCATGGATATTTTTATATTAAATATTTCTTTTTTTTTTTTTTTTTTGAGAGGTTTTTGCTATAGGGCCCTTGCACTCAACACAAAGATGGAGAGAGATAGAGGCAGAAAGTGAGAAATCACCCCCCAGGGGGAATAGCCATGCTGCATTCCCTTCTCCTCCATTCTTCTCTTGGGATCTTGGGCACGCATACACTCATGCCTGGCGTGAGTTTAAGCCACCGGGTCCAGGACTCAAACCGCTGTCGACTACATGGGAGTTCTGTTACATAGCCATTACACCAACTGCTGGTCCCTTAAATATTTCTTTATTGTGAATACTAATACTGCTTAGCTTAGCAAGCCCTTTTAAAAATTTTATTATTATTATTTTTTAAATTTGCCATAGGGCATATGCATTCACAGAAACAGAGAGAGAGAGAGAGAGAGCACGTGCACTAGTGTGTGCGAGTGAGCAAGCCACCAGGTCTGGGACTCAAACTGTAGTCAGCCATGTGGGAGTCCATCATCTTAACCTCCATGCCACTTGCTGGCTCCAGCCTAGCAAGTCTTTTTTCTTTTTTTAAAAAGAAATTTTTGCAGGACCAACAGTTAGTGTGATGGCTGTGTCTCTGGACTCCCATGTAGTCGACTTCTGTTCAAGTCCTGGACCCTTAACCTCCATGCCACTTGCTGGCTCCAGCCTAGCAAGTCTTTTTTCTTTTTTTAAAAAGAAATTTTTGCAGGACCAACAGTTAGTGTGATGGCTGTGTCTCTGGACTCCCATGTAGTCGACTTCTGTTCAAGTCCTGGACCCTTAACCTCCATGCCACTTGCTGGCTCCAGCCTAGCAAGTCTTTTTTCTTTTTTTAAAAAGAAATTTTTGCTATATGATGCATATACTTGCTGGAGAGACAGAGAGACAGAAAGTGAGAAATCATCCCCTTTAGGGGATGGCCATACCCCAGAGCTTTCTCCTCCACCCTTTTCTCGTGATTTTGGGCCCACACTCACACGCGTCCAGCATAAATTTTAAGCTGCCAGGTCCCGGACCCAAACTGCGGTCGACTAAGTGGGAGTACAGTGATGTAATCATTATGCCATCTGCTGGTGCCCTAGCAAGTCTTATAGTTTTATTCTTATGTATTCTTCTCATTGCATTTTTAAAAAATAGACTGTATTTTTTAGAACAGTTTCTCCTTGCATTTTTTTACTTCTCTATTGTATGGGCAAAAATAGTTCAAGTGTTGTGTTGCCAGAAAGTATATAAACTACTCTGTTGATACTTTGAAGAACATTAAAACTAAATGAATTTATTTGAGTAGATTTCTGTAAATATAGAATGACTTTTTGAACTTTCGTGAGTGAAGAGTTATGAAAGAGTAAAAGATTATTTCAACTGAAGATAGGACTCGGAAAAAAAAATTAAGGTTTCAATTTTAAATAACTAAAATTAAAGCCTTAATCCATTCAGAATAACGGTCTACTACATACTGTCCACTCTGTAAGTAACTCACTGTAGTACTGTTTTAAACTGTGTCTTTATATTTGCTTATATATTATTTTTAACAAATGACTATTTCTTAGAAAGCCATAATGGAATCTGATGAAGAGTGGTCCATGAACAAGAAGTTGATTGATCTCTCTTCCAAAGATATCAGAAAATCTGTAAGTATCATTTTTTTTTTCCTAATAAAAATTTACCCTTATGGTTAGGATCTTCATTAATTTCCTTATCTTAGAAAGAGGCCATTTGACTGAGTGGCTAAAGGTGAAGTAACTAATTCCACACATCAAAAAGAAATTACTTTCATCCTATTTAGTCAAGAAAATACTTGTGTATAGAAGGTTTTATTTGTACACGTGAATGTTTTTCACTGACCTTTAGCCTCTGTCACTGTAATTGGCTGTGGCAGCTGTTCAGATCTGCCATGAGATGTCCTCTGATGGGCTTCTCAGTCCCTTGGGGGGACTGAGAGGAGCTTTCTTACTGAAATTAGAATGAGAGAAAAATATTTCTTAGAGGCCTTGTTTAGAATGGTATTCCTTTTCTCTTTATATGCAAAGGTTCTCTCTTAGGTTCTTATTTTATTTTCTTGCTTACATTTATTTATTTATCTATATATTTATTTGCTCTGCTTTTCAAGCCACCTGGTCTGGGACTCAAACCACAGTCAGCCATGTGAGAATCCAGGGCTGTAACCACCACACCACCTGCTGGCCCTCAGTTTTGTTCTTATATAAACAGTTGTTTAATTAGATTATGGCTTTTTTGCTCTTTGGGGATTTGACTAACCAAGTTTCTTAGTGGTTGATTTGCAGATTAACTTTTAGATGTTAAGTTATACCTAAATTGAGTACTTTTATAATGACTTCTCTCTTTTCTAGAAATACAAATGAAGTAGAATAGAGACTTAATAGAAGTGTGCACCCCTTTTTTTTCTATTCAAAAGAAATTTATTCTACAAATATTTATTAAGTGCCTACTGTTTACCAGGCACTCTGCGAGGTGGTGTTTTTTTGTGCATAGTGGAACAGAACAGGAATTCCCTGCCTTTATGGCACTTGTATTCTAGTGCAGGGGTTTACAACTCAAAACTATATCTACATCTACTGCCTGTTGGTATAAAGAGTTTTATTGGAATACAGCCACACCTATTGTTTATATATAACTTATGGCTACTTTCACGGTACAAGGACAGAATCTGAGTCATCCCAGCAGAGACCATATGATCCTGCACAACCAATAATACGTTATCTGACTCTTTGACAGAAAAGTTTTCCAATCTCAGTCTAGTAGCTGTCACTAGAATATTTTCCCCTTATTTCTTTTTTTTCTTTCCATTTATTTATTTATTTTTACATTTTTCCAGAAACATTTACTTTACATAACAAAAAATTTTTGCGTAATGGCGATGTCACTGGACTCCCATGTAGTTGACTGTGGTTCAAGTCCTGGACCCAGTGGCTTAAACTCATGCCAGGCATGTGTGCATGCGTGCCCAAGATTCTTTTTTTTTTTTTTTTTTTTT
>NW_006159803.1:2148266-2153589 GCF_000334495.1 Tupaia belangeri chinensis | reverse complement strand
CGTGCCCAAGATTCTGAGAGGAGAATGGAGGAGAAGGGATTGTGGCATGGCCATCCCCCCAGGGGGTGATTTCTCACTTTCTGTCTGTCTGTTTCTCACTGTCTTTCTGGCGAGCGTACGCACCCTATAGCAAAACCTCTAAAACAAAATTATTTTTGCTCATGCTCCATAGTTTTTGACAGTTAATAAACTTTCAAAATTTCAGAATACTGACTTTTAAAGATAATGTTCAAAATATTTCTTATAATTTTATATAATTTTGTTTGTGACTGTATAACAACAGACAGTATGTTTTTTTATTTTTATTTATTTATTTTTAAATGCGCCTGGCATGAGTTTAAAGCCACCGGGACTTGAACCTCAGTGGACTACATGGGAGTCCAGCAACATAGCCATTACACCAATTGCTGGTCCCTAGATGGTATGGTTTTAAATATTTTTGGGAAAATATTTACAGGTCGACTACTCAAATTGTTGAAAAGCAAATGCCCAGCACAGTAGTCACACATAAACCTTCTCAATTCAGCCCTGCCTACCACATATTCTGTGATATACCGTATGCTAGCAAAGATTAATCTCTTTTTCTTCCTTCAAAGTCTTTCTCAAGATAATCCTTCTGCCACAAAATAAGAATACTCCCAAATAGTTCCAATTCAAGAGGGGTTAGGAAGGACTAAAAGTTTATATTTTCATTTAAAGAAACAAACAAAAATATTTTAACAAATTGCTGAACCTATCAACTCAAAAGAAAATAAAATGTTTAAATTGAGAAAACAATGCATAGTAAAAAAAGGAAATCAGTAATATTTTACTCAAAAGTCATAAAATTCTATTTCACGATTTCAGTTTTATGCTCAAACTCTTCTGTTGAATATGCAGTGTTTACTGTGGTCCAATCTTTCCATTTAAATCATGAAAGTTAACATTCACCAGTATTATTGATATTTCTTGTCCCTAGCATTAAATTGGTCATTTTCTTGGTTGCCTTTTGTTCGCTTATTTCTGTATGTGTCTTTAGTTTTCCTGGTAGAGCACTCCTTTCAGAACTTCTTGAAGAGTGGGTCTGCTATTGGCAAATTCTTTCAGGTCTTGTTTATCTGAGAATGTTTCTGTCCTTTCTCCCATATGAAAGATAATATTGCTGGGTATAGTATTCTTGGTTGAAACTTTTTTTCACTTAACTCTTGGAATATTTTCCCCATTCTTTCCTTGCTTGCATTGTTTCTGATGAGAGGTCTGAGGTTAACCTGATTGGATAACCTTTATAAGTAACCTAATGTTTCTCTCATGCGAATTTTAGTATCTTGTCTTTGTCTGTAGATTTGGCTAGTCTGGCTATGATGTCTGGCTAAGATCTTCTTGGGTTGATTCTATTGGGGGTCCTTTGTATTTCTTGGGTTTGGATATTTGCATGCCTCTCTAGATTTGGGAAGTTTTCTTCCAAGATTTCATGGAATAGATTATCAATGCCCTTATTAGTTTCTTCACCTTCTGGGATACTGATTATCCAGATGTTTGGGCGCTTAATGGTGTCTAGTATTTCTCGTATAGTATTCTCATTTTGGGGGGTTATTTTCTTTTTTTTTTTCTAAATCATAGGATTTGCCTTCAACATACGAGATTCGATTTTCTGCATGGACTAATCTGCCTTTAATACTTTTGAGGGAGGTTTTGATTTCCAGAATGGCATCCTTCATTTCTAATAACTCCATTTGATTCTTTTTTATGGTGTGTATTTCCTCTTTCACGTCATGGAAGAACTTTAACACCTCGTCTCTTTTCTTCTGCATCTTCTGGTGTTCATTATCTCTCAGCTCTTGCATCTCGTTTAGTTTTGTCACTATGAATATTCTGAATCAGACATTTTCATGAGTTTTACTGTACTGTTTGTAGATGATGAGGGATAGTTCTTTTTCCTTAGGGGAGAGATATTTTCTTTATTTCTCATGTTTCTTGTGCCTCTGTGGTTGTTTCTGGTCATTCTGTGACAAAATCTATCCTCCATTGTATTTCACAATGTGGTATCTGCAGAAAGATTAGGAGTTCAGATTTATAAAAAGAAATTTCTTCATTAAAGCAGGAGGTTCAATAAGCGGTGAGGAATTCAATGATCCTAAAAGTATTCAGATGCTTAGATACTGTGCACCTAGGCCTATCTAGACATTCAGTGTGTGAAGAATGAAGCTTAGAGTGGGAAAGTAAGATTAAAACAAATAAGCAAAAAGAAAAAAAATACTAGAAAAATACTACCAAAAAAGAGGGGGAAAATTTATTTTTGGAGAGGTTTTTCGCTATAGGGCGTGTGCGCTCGCCAGAGAGAGAAAGAGACAGAGAGACAGAAAGTGAGAAATCACCCCCCAGGGGGGATGGTCCCGCCACAATCCCTTCTCCTCCACTCTCCTCTCAGGATCTTGGGCACGCACGCACATGCACCCAGCGTGAGTTTTTAAGCCACCAGGTCCGGGACGCGAACCGCGGTCGACTACATGGGAGTCTAGCAACATAGCCATTACGCTAACTGCTGGTTCCCATGGGGACAATTTTTTTTAACACGTACAAAATGAAAACTGTGCGCACGTGAATATGCCAGGACACACCTCAGCTTTAAAATGGCTTCTTGTCTAAATATTTTGGGATTCTCCCTCCTCTTTCTTTTTTTGGAAAGCTATTCTCCTGATACGTGACATGTCAGTGTTAGGATTACTATTATGTAATATTTACTGTGTCCCACTTAAAAATTACTATATCCTATTTAAAAGATTGTAGTTTCATTGCAGTATTGAAATTATGTAGTTTTAATTCAGGGTTGCCTACAATCCTTTTCTCTTCCCTTGCTGGTGAACTGGGCCAGAGAACATGTTAAAAACAAAACAGAGCAAACAACAGAAAAAAACAAAACAAAACAAAATCCTACTAATGTCCTATTTGTTTACCTTTCTCCCTTTTATGTACTTACATCTTTTGTGCCCAGGTATTTCACTTCTTAAATCATAATGGCAGTTGAAATATTTCTAAGTGGAAATTTTAAAAGTAATATATCATTCCCCATTTACTATGTTTCATATAATCTTCTTTTTGGTGAACCATTATTATTTGGTCCTGAAAACCTGGATTAGTGCTTGAATTAAATAGCCAGGAAGTCTTAATATTGTAACTTACTCAGTTTGGAGAATAAGAAACAGTACTGGGGCCAGCAGGTGGTTTAGTGACTAATGCACTGGATTTTCCATGGTTGACCACAGTTTGAATTTTAGACCTGGTGGCTTGAAACGCACTCCAGGTGCATGTGTATGTGTGCCCAAAATCCTAATAGAATGGAGGAAAAGGGACTGTGGTATGGCCTTCCCCCCTGGGGGGGTAATTTTTTACTTTATATCTATCTCTACCTCTCCTGTGATCACACATGCCCTATAGCAAAAACCTCTCTCAAAAAAAAAAAAAAAAAAAAAAAAAAGAAAAAGAAAAAGAAATAGAAAAAGAAACAATACCAAATCGTTGTGGCAGTGGCTTTTTTTATTCACCTTTAAAGAGGGGCCAGGGGACCAGCTATTTGCATAATGGCTATGTCTCTGGACTCCCATGTAGTCAACCGTGGTTTGAGTCCTTAACCCGGTGGCTTAAACTCACGCTGGGCACGTGTGGATATGTGCGTGTGTGCCCAAGATTTTGAGAGGGGAATGGAGGAGAAGGATTGTGGTGTGGCCATCTCCCTGGGGGGTGATTTCTCACTTTCTGTCTCTGTCTTTCTGGCGAGTGCACGCACCCTATAGCAAAAACCTCTCAAAAAAAAAAAAAAAAAAAAAGAGGGGCCCGCAGGTGGCATGGTGGTTAAGGCACTGGACTCTCAGATAGCCGATGATGGTTTGAGTCCTGGACCTGACTGCTTGAAACACAGTGTGTGTGCGTGTCCAAAAGGTCCCAGGAGGAGAGTGGAAGAGAAGGGATTGCAGGCATGACTATCCCTCTTTTGGGGAGTGATTTCTCACTTTCCCTCTAGTGAGCACATGTGCCCTGAAGCAGAAACCTAAAAAAAAATAAAATAAAATTTCAAAGATTCAAAAATAGCAGGGACCAGCAGGTGGCGTGGTGGTTAAGGTGCTGGACATTCCCACATGGCTGACCATGGCTCAAGTCCTAGACCTGGTGGCTTGCTTTCTCACTTTCTCTCTCTCTCTGTGTCTCTCTCTGGTCAAAATAAAATAAGTAAATGAATAAATAAAATTAAAAATAAATAATTCTTTAATAAAAAAAAAAAAGATTCAAAGATGGCAGCCATTGTCTTTACTAGGCATCAATAACCCTGTACCTGAAACTATTTGAGAGTCACTGTGGGTGGGGAATGAGTCAGATGACCTCTTGAGGTCCTTCTTAACTTTAGGTTTCTAGAATTGTCTAATTATGTGAATGGAATGTGAAAAGAACTTGAGTCTAGGAATAGTCCCATAGGAAAAAGCTTTTTAGGTTAAAAGCTTTCAAATCTTTTTAAAATGATGAAAGTGCTTCTGAACATGTAGTGAGCAATACTGAGTTATTTTAACCTTCTTCTCAAAGAATCTTCTTACACTACTTTGAAAAAGAAAGTTATTTATTTCTATGAGAGAGAAACAGACAGAGGGAGGACCCCCTAACGGGGTCATTACACTGCGATCCACCCCAGTCTCTGCCAGCTTGGATCATCGACGAGTGCATGCATGCCTGGTGTACAAAGAGGTCCCAGGGTTCGACTCAGGACTTCTGTGTGGGATCAGTTCTGTTATCACACCACCTCCTGGTGACTGTACTTCTTTGAAAGCTTTATTTATTTAGTAATTTCATAAAGTACTTTGCCTATGTTATTGGTGTTGAGAAGATTTTTTTTTTCACTCATGTTTTTTTCCTTTTCTGTCTGTTCTGTTACTTTCTCTGTGTGTTTTGATTTCTTTGCTGTGCAGTATGACGTCATTGGAAATAGCTAAGAGAAATAGATCTGAATGGTCAGTGTGCAGACTAGTTGAATGATAAATAACTTGTCAAGACAAGTGGTCACTTTTCACAGGGCTTTTTCATTGATATTTCATGAGAATTCTTCCAAACTTTTTTTTTTTATTAATTCACTTTACACCATCACAACACACAAATGAATTTTCCATCCAATATACACTGTGCATTGGCTCAATCAAGCACATCCACATACATGTTCTCAGCAAATAATTTTCCAATTCTTACGTCCTGCATACCTTGCCCTTTGTCTTGCCATCCCTGATTCCCCATTCCCCACCTTCTGCTATGTCCCATCTTCCTCCCCCATTGTCCCTGGCATCCATGGTTGCCCTCCATACCTTCC